>NW_009259316.1:735890-795706 GCF_000687185.1 Egretta garzetta | reverse complement strand
CCCCCCCCCCCCGCCCCGATACTATTGTCATCTTTCAGTCTCCATATTGAAATACGTGAAGCAGTTTTTGCCTGATAACTCTTATACAAGCTACTTTAAAAAGTTTGCCTAAGTCTCTGTATCAGCCATACTCTCTTCATTTTCAGATTTTATTTGGAAAGGGCCCAGTGGAAAACATTTCCCTTCTCCCTTTCAACAAGCCTGTGAAAATGAGGGACTGCGAGGTGTCACGGTGTCTTGCTGCAGAGCTGCCTGACAGCGATCGCTCTCTGGCTGATCAACCTAAGCGCTACCCGGTGTTTTATGATTGCTAATCCTCGTATAATGAGGGGGTTGTGCTGCTATTGCTCCTATGCCTCTGTCCCTCCTGCACAACTATCTCGTCTCTTAATTGCAGAGTTTTCCAGGGAGGGACCATGTAGTCTCTTTGAGACAAAGGTTATCTTCTGTGCTGCAAGCAAGGGTGCATTTTGGGGGCTCTTGAGCTTACAAACAGTGACCAGACTGGGCTGCTGGTTCCAGGCTTGAGACCTTGAAAGTGGTGTTGCCATTTTTAATCCATTTGAGGAACCTTTACAAATCCTTTTGGAAGTACGCTCGATTCTGAGGTGGACATGCAGCTGATGTGAACCTTTCTCAAGGAAATGAGGCATTTTATTGATAACGAGCCATTTCTTCTATTGATGTGTCATGTGGTAAGCACAGCCGTGGCATGGCTTTGAGTGGTAGTTTTTTTGTCTGTGAGCTGGAATGCATCTCAGGACATCATAGTTAGTGTATGTTGGCACTTACAGTCAGAAAGTAGAGAAGTAGATCACTTCAGCCGGTGTCGGTAATGACTGGGCTAGCAGTTAGTTAACTGCGCCAGCCAACAGCAGGATCTCCTGAGCCTTGCTGAACTGACCAAGTGGTGCTCCAGGCACGTGTTGCAGGAGCTACGGAGTTGTTAGTCTTGAGTGACCATTGCAAGCTTGGTCCGGGTCTTCTACATGTTGGAAACATTCACGTACGGTTGCAGCTTAAATGCAGAAATCCCTGCAAGGAGTTTGGCTTGCTTCAGCTGTGTATTTGGACTAGGCAACAGATTTGACAGCCAGTACTTGGGTGTCTTTTCCCATGCAACTTTACAGTTATTAAAGTGAAATTTAGTTCGTATGGCCTATAGATCTCTAACCTGTTTTCTGACCGAGAAAACAGTCACTTTCCTTTGGAAGTAACTCAAGCGTTTTTAAGATGCTGAGCCTAATTAGCTCCCATCCCGGTTTGCTTTATCATTTTGACTTGGAAGTACTGCTCTTTGAAAGGAGGATAGGATCTTTACTTAATTGGTTCACCATTTAACCACAAATTGGCCAGTAAATTTGTAAATTAATAACTTTCAAGTTTATGTTCCAAATTAGGCTTACCTAAGAAGTATTTACATTACTTTATGCAAGTGGAATAATTAGCTAACTAGCTCTCGACATATTTTCAGTTTAGATAAATTTCCCGTTTAAACAAAGAGAAAAGACAGAGTGAGAAAATCTTCCATGTTCTTTAAATTTAAAATTAAATCTCAAGGTCTTAACTGAAATCTTCAAAAATTTTTATATCTACTCCCCACCCCCAAGGTATGTAAAAATGCCCTTCTGTAACACGCAGACAGAATCAAGTCCATTTTCCCCCTCTTTGCCAAGAATCTTGAAAAATTGACATTACCTTAACTCTTCCAAGGGGCGCTCTGTCCTCACAGTCAGTTTGTTCTAATGCGATACCTTTTGTAAAGCTTGAAAACGTCAAGTAAAAATAAATCTTGCTGTATATTAGGAGGTTTTTTTGGCTGTGTATACAAGTGTAGCTCTGGAACATGTATTTGCAACCAGTCATTTAGTTGAGGGAAGGAAAATTAAGGGCTAGAAATGATACTTATTTTTTCAGAGGTTAAAACCCAGGACTGATTAAGGTAATGGGTAGTATTGGGAGTGGACAGAGTGGTTGGGGCTTAAATGCTTCGATTGAAGAAAAGAAAAAAAAAAAATAAAACAACCACAAAAACCCCAACCCCCCCCAAACCAACAAAAAACCTCCCAACAAAACAACCAAAACTTTTAAATGAAATGATGCGTTAATTGTGAGAGCTAATGAACATATGTAAATGAGCTGGAAAATTCTTTCGCAGTCAGAACCTCACACTCGCTATCAGAGTGACTCTTTTAAATGCCTCCTTGGGCGTAATCTGAATCCATTCCAGATGTGATGCTGTAAGCAGATTTTGGACGGTGGTGTGTAAAGCCCCCAGGCATCCTCTCCTCCTCGCTTTCTGAGCAGCCACTCCTGCTGCTTTCCCAGCTTCTACCCCAAGGGGAAATAAGAACTCATGAATACCTTTCACAATTCCTAATCAGATGTGTATAGCTTCACTCAGAATACAAAATTTGCCTGAAATGCCTAACTTTCAAGGCAGTTTTATCCTGTGTGCTTTAAGATACTTTTCCCCACACAGAGAAGAAACAGAAATAGTCTTCAAGATACCATTGAAGAAAAGAAAAAAAAAAAAAAAATAAAACAACCACAAAAACCCCAAACCCCCCCAAACCAACAAAAAACGTCCCAACAAAACAACCAAAACTTTTAAATGAAATGATGCGTTAATTGTGAGAGCTAATGAACATATGTAAATGAGCTGGAAAATTCTTTCGCAGTCAGAACCTCACACTCGCTATCAGAGTGACTCTTTTAAATGCCTTTAAGATACGGTATTTTAAGAAAATCTGAGTCTTTGCCTGCTTTGCATATGCCTTTATTATGCACAGAACTTACACTTGACAGGTTAGTCTTATGCAAATGCTTTTTTTTCAGCTTGTTTCACTGTAGTATCAGAAACTCTTCAGGATTTCAAAACCATAACTGAATGCAAATGTTGTTCTATCAAAACATGTGATAGTGCTTATGCCTATATTATTGGTGTTATTGGTACAGCCTACTTTTCAGCCTGCTTCCAAACTTCTTGCTTTCCTTTCTTCTGCCCCTGCATCGCCCCACCATACCCTAAGGCTGAAACAGGTTATCCATCATCAAAAAAGTTTCTGCTATGTGACAGTGGATTCTCTCTGCTATTTGCAAAATTGATTTAAATGAGACACTATTTAAAAAACAAACCAAAAGCAAAATGAAACAAACAAAAAAAAATCCACACGAGTTTCAAAATTTGGTGCCCCGTTGTTAGGAGGAAGAAAAGAGAGAGAAGAGAAGGCAGGGAAAATATATTCCTGGCACAAAAGATAGTCTGGGTGTAATTAATAATTCAGTTATTTTTACATTTAGTAGAAACAGTGATTTGTTTTTGGTGTGAGAGAAACTTAAAATATTTCAATGTAGGCTTGCAGCGCAAGTGTCTCGTGAAAGACACTGTTAAGTTTGAGTGGACGTGTCAGAAGATATCGCTTAGCCTTAGGCATGACTTTCCTTTCAGTGGGAGCTCACTGAAATTGGTCGTTCTTATCATCCTTCCTTAAGACTTTTCAGCCGGTGGGTGGGTTGCTTTGCATATTTATATCACAAGGTCAGCGTGCTAGCTCTACTAAAATGGCTTGTACAGAGAGACGTTGAACAAGATGCACTTACTGCTACCTTTAGAAGATCGTCCTTTTTAGTATAGAGTTTCTAAGGGGGTGTCAGCATGACTATCAAGACGTATTTCCAAGGGCTACGTTGTGACTTTGGAGCTAAAAAGGCTCCTAAGGATGTGCCTAAACTGAAGAAGCTTTGTGATGTGATTGTAGCAGGGGAACATTGCTGGTGAGTCTCCTGCAGACTGAAATTTAATTTTGTATTCCTTTGTGGAATGAGTTATGCTGGCAAGCCGGCAACTCTGCCCGCGTAACTGCTGCTACGGTGGGGGGAGTTTGTTGTCTCAGTTCTGTCAGCTGGTGGAAATAACTGTGGTGGTAAGAGACATTAGCATGAACATGCTCTGATTTGATTTAGAAACTGCCCACGTGTATCATGGTAGTGAAATAGGATTAGGTCTGGGGTAAAGAACTGGATGCGTATGGTCTGCTACTACGGGGCGTATCTAGCAAGATACTCAACTGGGGTTAGTGTGGAGGCTGATGTCAGGGCACTGCCCTATTCATGTATGCTTTCATGGAGACCTTGCTCAAGCAATCCGAGTTTTGTTTACCCTGAAAGAATAACAAATATGATTACGTTTTCCTTGTTACACTTTGGCCACTGGACTCTGTTCCATTAATAGCAGCAGTGACGTCAGACCCTCTACAGTCAAATTGCAAACATTTTGTTGCTATCGGCACTGATGTTGGGACCACATCTAAAAAGTTACGTAAGCCAGTGCATAGAAGATGAGGCAAATGGATTCTCTTCCACTACCACCCAGAGGAGAACTCAAAGTTATCAGTAGCAAGTTTATTAAGGAGATCAAGAAAGCTTACGAGAGTGGAATTTAATGATGAAGACATTATTTTGAAGTGTTGATAATCTGAAATCATAAATTACTTTGCACTGATACTGCCTTTAAATAGGAAAAGTTATATAACATTTGACAGAAGGGGTATTTAATCCTAAATTAGCTTTTTAAGGAGCTATTGAATTGCTGAATAACACTGACATGGAAAATTATGAATTTTTCTATAATGGGAGAAGATGCAAGAGGAATGAAACAGGGTGGGAGCTTGGAAGTGAAAGGTGAAGGTCAAGAGTGATGGTTTGAATGAGGTAGCAAAATTAAGACGGAATTCTCATGAGAGATTGCCTGTGCAGGGCGCTGAGTCCTGTTCACTCAATACGTACCCCATCGTTACTTTTGCAGCCCAGCGGGGGGAGAGGAAGGCTGGCTGTCACTCACCCTGAACGTGAATGCCTCCAAGGTTGAGAGGCACCCTGGAGGGTGACGAGGAGCAATACGGAAACTAGCACGTCGTTTTGTTGCTCGTCTGTATTGCAGACCTCGTCAGTCCTTGGCTCAATTTAGAGCAGCCTTGCAGCTGCTGCTGCTTATGCGGCAGTGACAGTTCCGTGATGGCTGTGCAATTGCAGAGCTGCTTGAGTGTGGCATTCTCCTCTCTTCTGAGGGCAGGAGCAGTTAGGATGATGGAGCCCTTTTTTTTTTTTTTTTTTTTTTTTTTTTTAAATCTCTGTCAGTATACTTTGATCTTATATACAAAAAACTGAATATGACTAATTGCACAACTAGAAAATAAATAAACTTCCTGAAAGCTGTGTAGGAGTATGTACATTTTCAAGTACGTAGTTCAGTAGAATGGGGAAAATAATTGATATATAAACCCCAGTTTATCTTCTCATCTTCTTTTGTATAACTATGATCAGATTTTTCTTTGTCTGTCTTCAGGTTTGGTTAAGAAATGCAACGTGGGAATTTTCACTGGGTTTTGTGTTTCTGAATTTTTCTTGGAATGTGTCATGAGGATTTAAACTTTGCAAAATGTAATGCTGTCTTATCTGTGCTACAATCTTAATGTATAAGTAGCATAGCGTCACTGAAACTAGTACAGGTTCGCTCTGTAAAAGAGGGGTAAGTCTTGGATAGGTCACCTGGCTCCAACAGCTTAAGAAAACCTGGCTCCTGGAGTCAAGCCTCTAAACACCACGGCTGCTTGCATTTGCTTCTCTCCACCACCCCAGCCAACCCCTTCCAGGTATTAAAGAAATTAGCCTCAGGTCTCAAGTAACTTTTTAATCTGAAAAGTGAACACCTTTTCAGAAGTGTTGTACTTTGCTGGCTTTCCATCACAGAGGCAAGACAGCTATCACTTCCATCTGGTTATCAGTGCTGATCCTACTTGAGATCAGGTGATGCCACATAAAATGTGATCCCCTTGTTCTTCCAAACAGGGGTTTACTTGAGGTCTGAGTCACTACAGCTCCAGAGGCAATTTTTGGAGCATTTATCCTCAGGAATCTGTTTCCTAGAAGATAAGCATAATGCAGTCCTTTCCTTTCAGTATCCCACCTTGTAATGTTATTTTTTTCTTCCTTTCTTCCTTTTTGCATGCACTTACTTCTAGGGTATCTGACCTTATCGGTGCTGACAGCCAAACTGACAACAGCAGTTTAAGGGGATGGCGGCGGCTATAAGGGAAAAGGGGAAGCAGAACAGTGATGGTGGGGTCTGGAGTTTGCTGGAAATGCTGAAATGGGGTTGTCTTTTTTTGGGAGGTCAGGGGGAATGAAGGAGAAGGGGAAATTCCAGCAGTATAGAGCTGTAACTTTTGTGATCCTGTCTGTTGAAGCCCAACTGAACCATGCTGAGTACAGTAAAATGTGGTGTTTTGGAGTTTTTAATTGTCAGTGCAATAAATGTAGTGTTTTACAGACTCCTGACAGATAAAGTCTGTACGCTTTTATCTGGTGACATAGGACTGTGTAAGACCATGCCTTCAGACCAGGCTTGTGGATTTTGCACAGGCATAAGAATTTGTCTACTCATATCAGCTTATAATATTTGAGATTTGCATCAGCCAAAAAAAGTATTGCAAGCACAGGTAGACATTTAGACATTAGGCTGTTCTGCTAAGTTTCTAGTACTGTACATGTAAAGATATTCAAATTAAGTTGAGTGGACATGACCTTGGAAAGGCTAGTTAGTTATCTGTGCTTGTATGCAATTGCTACTTGGTAATTTATCAAGGAGAAGAATACAGAGTGTATTATTTCTGTGAAGAAATCTTCACATCTGTGAAGACGTGAGGATTAGCTTTTACCAGTTGCAGTGTCGTTTCCAATTTAGTTTGGCTTAACCTTTGTGTGCAATTTGTATTTCGCTAGATGTACTGAATATGAAACTTTTCAACTTCTTCATATAAGGGTTAAATACAGATCCATAATTATGGCCTAGGTAAAGATGCTCCAGATTATGGAAAATGTTCTGATTTGGCTAAGGTACATATCCTTTCAAACTCCCTGTATCAGAGAGGATGAGTGAGAGGTTCCTGGCAACTTCTTTAGTTTTTCTCTGTGTAGTCAAGTAGGTTGTTATCTCTTAGTGAAACATTTAGTAGATAAAAAGCATTGCCAAATTAGAGCTTTTGTAAACAAAATAAGTAGCAGAGATGGGAAGAGAGAAGTGCTGAACTGGAAATAGCTCTTGTTTCTGTAATAGGCTGGGTATCAAGTTCTCTGTTGATTACAAACATCTGAAAGGGTTGGACAGGGTGTGCTTACTACAGGACTAACACACAAACAATAAATGGCTTTTTCACAAAGATATGGTGGAAAAAGTAGGCGGCAGTCTGACAACAAAAATAACGTTAGCAGCAATGAGAATAAACCCACCAATGCTAAATAGTAATCCCACTTTATTTGGACACCTATTATCTGTCACTGCCTTGCTGGGGAAAATTGGTGAGATAACTGCCCTAAGCTAGTAGGCATTCTGAAAGTCTTCTCCTTGCTGGTAGCCTCTTGTGATGCCAATTCCAGAAAACTAAAGCCCGTTATTAGGATTAGAAGACCTTTGAATATTGTTTTCCTGAGTCTAAGGATCTTAGCTGGCATGCTGGATGGATTTGTTTATAGCGGAAGGTTAATTGTAGCAAGAAATACTTAGTGGGAGTGTTCTGAAAACGTGTTAAACTTTAGTTGTTTCCTTCTGGTTTCAAATTCAGCCTTTGGCCATTTAAAAATTACCAAAATTAGTCATATAAAAAAAAAAGCTCGGCCTACCAAGACCATATACTGTATCATATCTGTACAAAACTGCTTGAAATAATTGAGGAAGGAAGGATGAAGTCCATCTTGTTTATCTCAAATGGTGAGAAATTCAATTGCACTGTATCCTGCTCTGCCAGCAAAAGTAGTTTGACTAAATTGAAGAGGGTCATAAAACGTGAGGAATGTGACAGATTGATGAGTAGGTTGAAAATGTTTATCCTGTAGAATATGGAGGCTTGGGCATGAAGACCATCATCAATCTGTAAAGCAAATGAGATAACTTGAGAAAAATGTGAGCTGAATGTGGCATAATTTAGTCATAAGAAGTAATTTATGAAGGGTTCTCGGTTTTGGTTTTTTTTTTCCCCCCATGGAATCATTGTGTTGGTGTTGGGCTGAATAAATGACTTTCATATCGTGTTGTCAAAGATAGTTGTTGTAACCATTCACTAAAAAAAATGTGGCTTCTCTGTCCTCATTGTTTCTTTTCACTGCCTGAGTGTTATTTCAGGATACAATGAGTGATTTTTTTTTTTTTTTTCTGTGGAAATTTATCTGCTGTGAGTTTTCTCTGGGAGAGCCAGAAAGAGGAGATAAGAGGGACTTGGGGGCAAGGTGGGGATGGGGGGTAGCAACAATAAACAGATGCGAAAAAATTTAGCAGAACCAGATGCGCTAACCCTTAATGATTTTTGTTGTTGTTGTTTGCTGCACTCTGTTCCACAGGGATATTCCAGAGTTTTGGAAAGAGACTTAACCTCCTTATTGTTAAAAGGACAGTAATTTTATAGAAGCCCAGATCAGAATTTTAGCAGTCCTTTGTGCCTGTGGAATGCACCCTTCCTCCTGTCTAGGGAAAAACAGTGAAACAAACCCCTTAGCATTACCTATTCATGTAGCCACTAGGGATGTCACATCAGAAACTGTTAGCTTTTACGGGAGACATGGCTGTATTATTTGTAGCTACTTGAACAATTATCTAAATTTGTTCCATCAACTAAATGCAAGAATCTAATTCTAATTGACTGCATTTAATGCAGTGTCACCTGAAAGTGTCTATATAGCTAAATTTAAACATAAGCAAAATGACTTCCATAGCCCAAAAGGAACTTCAGTGCGTTTCTTTTCTGCTCCACTTAGCAATTAAAGAGCAAATCTCTCAAGATTAGCCAGGTGCAATATGCTGCTACTCACTTTTCTGTGTAGCATCAGGTATTGGCCGGTGCTGGAGGCTGCGTGCCAGATTTCACAGAGCAGCAATGTGATCTGCTATGACAAACCCTGCGAGTTCTTTTGGGGAAAGGGAAAGCTGCTCTGCTTTGAACACTGATGCATTCTCTGCAGATTGTGTTTGTGGGTTTAGTGGCGTGTCTATTTTTCTATATCCTGCTTCATAGTAGTAACATTTCCCTCTCTAACTGTTGGTCTAGAAAATTTCTTCCAGTTTCAGGTTACCTTACATGGCAGCACGAATACAGTTAGAAGGATGTAAGTATTCAGAAGGAAGGTGGCAAGGAGAAGCAGAGATACAAACCAATGGGGCGTGCATACGCAAGGCTACCCAGTTTGCACGCTTATAGGCAGGCTGTTTAGTACGTGAATATGGAGCAGGGCTTGCTGGACTGTAACAGAAGCTGAGAAGTTAAGCAAGCGCAACAAACAATCTCTGCTTCACCCTTCCACAGTTATTGCCTGAAAACCACTCCAGTTAAGTCGTGTCATGTTTTGAAAAGGTGGTCCTGTGATGCTTCTAATGTCTCCTGGCTACATAACCCCCAAGTGCAACCCCATGCACCAGGACATGCTGGGGGCCACCCATCTGGCAAGCAGCTCTGCAGAAAAGGACCTGGGGTTCGGTGGACACCAGGTTGAACCTGAGGCAGTGGTGTGCCTGTGCTGCAAAGGCAGCAAATGGTGTCCTGGGCTGCATTAGGAGGAGCGTTGCCAGCGAGTGGAGGGAGGTGATCCTTCCCCTCTGCTCAGCACTGGTGAGGCTACAGCTGGAGTGCTGTTATCTAGTTCTGGGCTCCCCAGTACAGGAGAGACGTGGACATACTGGAGAGTGTCTAATGAAGGGCCACAAAGATGATGAAGGGCCTGGAGTATTGCTCCTATGAGGAAAGGCTGAGCGAGCTGGGACTGTTCAGGGGGATCTCATCAATGTGTATAAATGCTTGAAGGGAGGATGCAAAGAAGGTTGAGGCTGGGCTCTTTCCAGTGGTGCCCAGGGACAGGACCAGAGGCAACGGGCAGAAACTGAAACGTGGGAGGCTCCATCTGAACATGAGGAGACACTTTGTTACTGTGGGGGTGACCAAGTGCTGGCCCAGGCCGCCCAGAGAGGTTGTGGAGTCTCCCTCCTTGGAGACATTCAAAAGCTGCCTGGACACAGTCCTGGGCAACTGGCTCTAGGTGGTCCTGCTTGAACAGGGGCTTTTGACCACATGACCTCCGGAGGTCCCCTCCAATCTCAGCTATTCTGTGATCATGTCCCTGCTAATAGTACTTCTGAGCAGCTAAAAGTCCACCTGAACTGTATTTTTTAATTAGTTATTTAAATAATTTTTCTCTTTTTGGGGGGAAGAGGTGATTGAATTGGTGGTACAACTACCTTATTGATTTTCTTAAAATCTGTCATTTCAGAACTTGACTATGGAAACAAAAATAATAAATTTATCACATCATAGTACCAGAAGAAAACCATTCTATTGCAGCATTGCTATGATGGAACAGAAATACAATTTCCCTTATGAAAAAGAGGGACCAGACCAAACAGATCAAGAGCAAAGGGGACAAGATGTTGCAATATCAGTCAAATCAGTAATGAATAAAAAATGGGAAAGAAAAGGGGGTTAGACAATGCAGTGTTGAAGGCTTTTTGACTCTGAAAAAAGGAATAGGGAGTCCATTTTTAGAAGGATGACTTCGCAAACCTTTCAGAATGTTTTCAGAACTGTCATTGAAAGAGGGAGCAAAGGATGTTAAAAGAATTGGGGAGGGGGATGATGGAGATAATTTCATTCTTTATTTCTACCTAATGTCAATTCAGGGAATTTTGAAGCATGAAGGCAGCTTGGAGGATAATTACAAGATGACACAAATGAATCTGTATTAAAGATAAAACTTTCCAGAGTTGGCTTTTATGTGAGGAAGATTCAGATTCGCAGTGTGGGTTGCTGATACAGCCAACGCCATTTTCTTCCCTTCTTATTTGTTTTCCTGTTGCACTGTGGACTTCTTAGTTTCAAAACTTTACCCTGCATCCCCATTGCTGACAAGTTGCAATAAAATGAATGCTTAATCAGACATCTGTTTAGGAGGGCAAAGCTTTTTTATTCCATATCGTGAATCAGTGCTTCCATTAATTGCTTGTGGTAGTGGGATGAATACTATTCACTCTTACTCTAGTTTTAATTCCAGGATGACATCCTCAAATATTAACAGGAACATCTCCACTACTTCCTCCCGCCCCCAGCTGAAACCAGTTGTGTATTTGACTCTAAAAACACAGAAGAATTGTAAGGTAGAAAAATCATTCATTCTTAATTGTTATGGGTAGGTATGCATGGATATTGGATGTATATTCTAGGGAGTGTCTGTGGTTTCACTGTGTCAGCAGCATCATGTTCTATAAGACAGTCTTTATTCCATATAGTTAGTGTGTGTGTGTGTTTGTCATGTTCTGTAAGACAGTCTTTATTCCATATAGTTAGTGTGTGTGTGTGTTTGTTTCTTTTTTAAGACTAGATGCGCTTATGTGAGAAAGTGAAGTGCAACATTAGCAGTGAAAGTATGATAAAGAACACGATAAGCATCAGAACAAGGTGGCTGGAACTTTATTCTTACCTGAGACTTAACAGAATATAAAAAACTCACAGTTGTAATTAGCTGGTGTTTTCAGGGAAAAAAAATGTGTAAAGATAGACAACAGCAAATAAATGATGTCAGGGTTCACCCAGCAGAGAGTCTGGGTTGAGGTAAAGGGTGGGGGAAGGAAAGCAGGCAAAATTGATTTTTGGATGGTGTCGCAGCCCTCCTAGAATGAGATCCTTGCAGAAGCGCATGGGGCATTGGGGATTCTTGTTCATCTTTTTGCATGTCGGAACGGTTCATGAAAGATTCCAGTTGACTTGTGTGACGGTTTCAGCCATCTACCCATCCTCTGACAGAATCTCAGAAACCAAATGTTCCTGGGGATGATACAGGACTTTTCCACTTTTGCCTAGAATTAAGGAACAGACTAGCCCACAAGCACAGATACCTTGATCTGGATGTGATCCATTCTAAATGTTCAGAATTGCCCATGACTCAACAGATACAAGACAAATACAGTGACTTGTACTTTACAGAATTCCTTGACATGTTGCTTGGCACCTTGCAGATGGTTTTACTTTGAATTTATGGCTAAAAGAAACAAAAGTGCTACTAGGTACCCCTTTTTCCTGTGAACCAACCAACCAAATTTTTCCCCCGTCTCTGAGACAGACATTTCTTATTTGTTGTTGCACTCGGTGAACTTGAATCCAGCTAAACAGAGTAGATAACTGTAATTTCTCAAAAGAAATAAAATGTGAATTACATTATTATTCAAAGAATGCATTCTAAAGCAGTAAATATCTGGAACACCTGCACTGAATCGGAGATCCCTGCTTAAAAAAGATCCAATACTGGCACAAATTTCCTTCTGTTTGATGATAGAATATAATGCTTTTCCATAATCTGCTTCCTCTGATGCAGAAATTATTTTAATGTATGTTTGCGTGGGTAAATAATCCCCAAATACTTGTTCTCAGGGTAATGGATTGTTATGTTCATTCCAGTGGTAGGTAAGGATGAAACCAGAATATATTTATTTACTATTTCTCTTGTCTAAGTGCAGATTTAGATATATGAGGTATATTTGCTTTAAAAAACAAATAAACAAGCTCAAAAGCAGCAACAAGAAAACCCTTGAACCAAAACCCTCCAAAACGCCTACATTTAGTCTCTCATTTATCCTTAATCTCATCTAATCAGCAGTTCGGATCTCTTCCAAGACTGTGCCTTCATGGGATTGCATACCACTTTGCACATGTAGAGAGAGAGTAAAACAGACTTAAATGTAATCATTTAACTTTATTTTCTCTTGTTGATTTTTTTAAGGCTCTGTGAAATGACAGTTTCATTTTTATTGCTAAGCCATAACCAAAATAATCTGAAATATTGTAATTCTGATATTAATGCTCACTGCAAAAGAAGGAACTTTGTTTACTATGTTATTATTAAACGAAAAGTTATTTGATTTGTCTTGGGGGAAAAATAACTTGAGGTTGAGTAATAGTGTCATCCTTTACAAAGGTGTATTTATTTTGCCCAAGAATTGAGAGCCCTGCTTAAGAAGAGTTGGATGCTTACGTTCTAATTCCCCCAAAGGTGCTGCAGACACCCAAATTCTTGCAGCTTTGGGCATAGCCTCACTTGGTAATAATTTCAGGGGTTCTTCCAGAATGTAAATTATTCTAAAAGTCTGTAATTGAAAATGAAAATGTGGGCCATTCTGTTGCCTAGATTTTTTTTTCCCCCTTCTTTTTTTCTTATTTGTGGTTTTGTTTGGGTTTTTTAAATGTGGGCCATTCTGTTGCCTAGATTTTTTTTTTTCCCCCTTTTTTTTTCTTATTTGTGGTTTTGTTTGGTTTTTTGTTTTTTTTGTTTTGTTTTGTTTTTTTTTTAAACTCCCTTTCTTTTTTTGAAGTGCAGCAGTAGAGTAAGGAAAATGGAAAAATCTTTTGCGGGAGACAGTTTCAGGAAACAGGAAGCTCAGCCTAGTTCACATAGCTGTCCTTCCCTGAAACATTAAGAAAAAGTCTGATTTAGACATTATTATATCTTTAGAGCAAGATGTCCACTGGTGAATAAACATTCTTGTTAAACTGCTGCTGTGCATGATTAGCCTCTTTGTTAAAAACTTGAAATGGATTCAGAATATCAATCTAGCTATCCTTGAGGTCCGCCTCTTAATCTAGCAGATAAAGATAGAAATATTGTCTTTTTTATTTGTTCCCATATATTTATGGAGATCAAGATTTTCTGTAACCTACTAGGTTATTGATAGCTGATTTTAAAAGTAAGGTGTGTTTTTTGTTTTTTTTCAATCTATCAGTGTTCCTGTGGGTCTCTTTCAGCGTGCCACCTTTGTGCTATGGACACCAGAAGGTAACACATTCACCGTGTGTTTGGCATTGCGTTTATAACTGTCTTTTCACTGTCATTTCATTTTATAGGTGTTGTCTGTGTTCTTTTCCATTAAATAGAAAATTTCACATCTGTATATACCTGGCAGTTTTATATCAATTTAGTGTGTACCGTGGTGACTTTTCTAGATCCATTTTTGTAACTTTTCAATGGACAGGAAGGCATGTGCCCTTAGAGAAGAATACCAACATTACTACAGCTTTCAGACGAGGAAAATTGTCTTTCTGTATTCTGTTCCTTATTTAATATAAAATAGTATCTTGATAGAAGCATAATTACTCTAATTATTTTATCAATAGAGCATTTACAGGGGGTATTCTTATTCAGCCTACTTGTATCTTAAGAACAGTTCTCAGTAATTTCACTTGCATAGTAAAATTAAATCTGCTATTCAGGGAAGAATTCTAAGTGGCATTTTAACTTGTGCATATCAACTTACACAGCTATTTTTGGTTTTTATTGATTGATCTATTATATAGAATAAGTATGCTGCACTGAGGTTGCTTTGCATTACAATTGCAGGTAGGGATTTAGATCTACATTCAGGATTACCTCAGGGGGTAAAGGCATGCAGCCTTTTCTATATGAATATGTGAGACTATCTGTCCTGTCTTGGGGGGGATTGAAGTAACATGTCATTCTGCCCATGCTAGTAATTTTAGGTATAGAAGTGCTTCTGTAAATCTGACATACTTCCCTCTGTGTCCCCACCCCCTCCACCCCCTTAACGAAGCTTTGTCCTGCACATGTTTAAGTTGACTCCTTACATCTGTAAGGTTTAAATCAATATGATTTAGTAAAAGTAGTAACACCTGAGTTCTGTATTGTTTCATTAGTAAACTTGGATTGCTACACAAAATAGAAGTTACTGTTATTCATATTTTACAAGTTTGAAACGTAATCCACTCTTTCTAAGGGGTTTAGGTGTAAAAAATTGTTTTAAAAAGTCCATGTATCAGTGCTCTGGAGGACATTCAAATAACAGATGACACTGAAATCACTTAAATCAAATTGTGGGTGTAAACCTTAATGCAGTAATTTAAACTGACAGAGTTCCAAACCGAATTTATATCCTGAACTGCTGTGTAAAAAACCCAAACCAAACACCCCCCCCTCCAACCACCACCACCACCCCCCCAACCCTTTAAGGCTGTATTTCCCATTTTATGTAGTTACAAATGAGATGGATAACATAGTCATTATGTAATTGCCCAGAGAGGTAGTGGAGGCCCCATCCCTGGAAACATTCAAGGCCAGGTTGGACGGGGCTCTGAGCAACCTGATCTAGTTAGCGGTGTCCCTGCTCACTGCAGGGGGGTTGGACTCAATGGCCTCTAAAGGTCCCTTCCAACCCAAAATGTTCTGTGAATTCTGAAGGATAATCTGTTTCCACAGGGTCTATTCATAACCAGATGCATAATATAATTTGAAATAATAATAATAATTTTTTTTTTCCTTCAGAGCATTTGTAGTCTATCAGATATTTATGTGCTCATTCAAAGTCATCAGTTCTGAATCGTATTTCTGGATGTTTCTTAGCTTTCCTGAACAACCTTGTTAAATCAAAGGAACCCTCATTCTGACAAATGTTCACAGCAGAAAGCGATGGTGTTAAGGTCCAAGAGAATTTTACTGCATATTCCATTTTAATGGCTAGCCAAAGCTATGGTTGAAGCATGTATTTTGATCATATATTTTCCTATACGCTTTATGGAGAAAATGGTGACTATGTGTTCCCATAACCTTAGTCCCTTGGATTTTTTGTTTGAAATCAGAGATGACTTTAATCATGTTGCTGCTAATTTGTAGTCTACACTGAAATCTCTGCGTCTCCCAAACAACCCCGGAATGCCCTTTTCCTTTATTTTTTTTTTTCCTATATTTTTTTTTTTCCTAATGAACGTGTAAGTTTTTTCAGGCATTGATCACTCAGTGACATTTTTTTCTTACGGCAGTAGAAACATTCTCAGCAATTAGTTAATGTGAGGAGATGCCAGCTGCTACTGCGCACGTAGCCCCTTGACTTGCTCTGTCCTGTAACTCTGGTGCTTGTACGCTTCGTGAATGTAGAGGTAGTTGTGTGTTTGCCAACAGACTGCTTTGTATTTCTGAATAGGGGAAAAACTACCATAGAAGTTCTTAGTCATTAGAGGGTGAATAAAATGTGCTGTAGACATCTTGACATCTAGTCTGAGTCTTCGCTCAGGCTTCACTTTTGTCACTCAGGATTAGTCTGTATCTGTACTACTTAACGACCTTCATATTTTTTGCACAATATAAACCTGCCAGAGGCTTTTCGGAATATTTTGCTACCTGCAGCAGTGAGATCAATCAAGTAGGCTAAGATACTTTTGCATCCATGTTGTTACACTTAGCTTCTCAAGGTAATGAGCTGTCTTGTCTATTTGTTAGGTATGTCTGGTATGATTTCCAACGTGCTGTCCTTTACAAGAGAAGAGAAAATAGTGTCTTAAAATTTGCAATTTGAATAAAGCCTTTGATTAGATGAGAAAATATTTGATGTTTGAGAATTTTCTACTGCATATTAAAAAGAATTAAAATGCCACTGGTTTGGAAAAAAAAAGGGGGGGGGGCTTATATTTGTTCTGAAAGCTGAATCTTTCCACCTAGCACCGTTGTGTCTCAGAAGCCTTGGCTGGACGTCCCTAGCAGTTGTGGGAAAAGACTTTCAAGTTTCTTGCAAAACAAGAGAATGATTTATTTTAAAGCACATTGATGAGAGATTGACTTTCAGTTGGTGGAATTCCAAGTCATACAATGAGCATTAACTTTGGTGAGTTGAGAAGTATTTTAACTTTTTAAACACTTCAGGTGAATGAGTAAAGTCTGTATTTGGAAATTAATTGGCTGCTTCTGTGCGTATGTGCTGGATAATGGTGTAAAAATACCTGCGCTCTTCTTCATTCCACTACAAAAATTCCTTGTGAGTAGTGAACGCATCCCTGACATGCAAAGGTGGGAAGCTACAGCTTAGCAGCCATCTCATCCTTCTTTTCTTCCTTCTCATTTGTTTCTGAAAATAGTACGGACCCATGCTTTAGAGCCCCTGAAAAAGTGAGAAAGTGAAAGTGCTGTTGGGGCAACATACCCTCTCTTTTCTTGTTTTTCTTTAAAAAACCACAACCAGACCAAACTAAAAAATAGCCAAAAGCTTAGACAGAAACCAAGTAGATGGGAGCAACCAATACCTCGGTCTGGAATGGGTGGGCTGGGAACTGAGTGGGGGATGAAGTACCTTTGGTACCTGGCAAATCTGAACTTGGAAACCTTGAAAACAACATTTTGATTCTAGATCAGTAGACTTGACTCACTGGAAGAAAAAAATATATTAGATACTTATAAACTGTTAAATACAGAATAAAGTGGAACTGCTTTTTTTACCACTTCCTTGCTTGTAGATGTTGAATACTTCATACCAGTGAATTACACAGCTTCAAAATATCTTTCCATGTATGAGTTAGTGGGTTTTCTCAATAAATTCCATGCTCTCTATACTCTTGGGTTTCTAACGGAATTATCTACATGTTACTTACTTCAATGTTTTTAGCCCTCCTGGGCTGTCCCAGGAGGAACATCAGCCCCATGGCCTAGGGTTGACTCCCATTGCCGCGTATCAATGGGGGCGGCTCCTTGGAGCGTGCGCAAGGTATCATTGCCCAGGGGTATGAGGCAGGTTATGGGTTGCAAGGGATGGGCATTTCAAGGTTGCTGTAGCCAGCGAATAGGTTAAATGCCTTGGGTGCCCTGTATGTGGGCGTTAGGGACCTGAAGGAGTTGGCTGCTGGAGTGACCAGGTCCAGTACAGCTGCCAGAGAGACAGTAGGGTTGTGGAGGCGAGGGGGAAGACTGGGGAGGCCTGTGCGCGAGGCCGCTGGAGGTGAGAGGATTCAGAGGCAAGTTAACTGGGGAGACTCCGTATCTCAGGCCAGTAACTGGAGGGATGCACAGCATGTGTTTCACACTACTGGACCTTCGTCCTGATCTGCTACGGAGGGGAACAGGGTGAGGCTGTTGGCGATGTTTGTGTTTACAGTTGGCATGTACAATGGTGATGAGCAACAAGTGAGGTAGCCCTGCCGCTGTCTGTACGCATCAGCGTGGCGTTTTTACAACCATATGAATGTGGTGCAGGTTCACCTGGTAGGTACTTGACCTTTCTCTGCAGGGCTCCTTTCTCTTCTGCTGTTGATTGTTCATTATTGTGTGATGAGTTCTCTCTCAATCTGGAATCCAGCAGTGGTCTGTATGGGATCTGCTCCCATCCCTTTTTTTCTCCCCACTCCACGTTGGGTTCTAACTCCATTTTTGTTGTGCTTGTGCTCCATCACACAAGCTGTGAGTTTAATAACCATGGTCGATCACCTAGGTGTTGGGAACAACAGCAGATCAGATTGATGGGAATTGCGCTCAAAATATCCTTCTCTTGTAGTAGTTCCATAGACAATTCCACTTGCTATTGCTTCCTGAACAATTCTGTAGTTGCTTTTTAAAATTTATCTAGGGTGAGTTTCTCTAGCTTATTTTGTGGTGACGTGAGATGGTAGAGGGTTCATTTTGATTCTGTTCTGGTAAGACAGGAGCCTCATTCACTGCAGTTATAACCACGCTGATTTCTAAATGGAAAGTCAAAAATATTTTTGAGTTGCTGTATTCTTCTCTGCTCCAGAGTATTGCAGCTTGAGGTCTTTAGCTCATTTAGCAAGCTTGAGATACATGTTTTTGTCCCTAGTCCTGTCCTTCAGAAGTGCAGTGCAGAATTTGCAGAAAAGATACACATTCATATGAAAATGAGTTCAGGCAAACTGTCTATCAAGCAAAAGACCAATTTCTTAAAATGCAATAATATCAGCAATACGTTTGTTGCTTGCCTGTTATGTGGAACATTAGCATCAAAGTTACTGCTTATCACATTGAAGATATTCAAGACAGTAAAGCTGATTGTAGTTGAAAGCATATTTATATTAAATGGCAAATATGCTCATTTTTAATATTAAAAAAAAGCATTCATTAGAAAAAAGTAATTCATTTCTTTTGAATTGAATGCAATGTTAGTTTAATTTTCAGAACATTGCCTGGGGCAATGGTTTGACATTTTCTTGAAACCGATCTGATTAGTTCTCAGAATTATGCTGAGAAATGTCACTTACTATGGAAAATACCTTTTTAAGCAGTGAACCTCAGAAAAGAAAAATTATTTTTTCTTTTTCTTCACAAATTGCTTTGTGCATTTCAGTGGCAAGGGCAACAGTTAGCTCTAATTGTGTATTGAGCTTGTTTTTATATGATTATGGAATCAATCCAGAATCTTAACAGAAAAATGATATGGATTGAACCAAGTCCATTGTGCTATTTTTGTGAAGGTGACCTTAAAGAGTAACTGTAAAAGCTTTTAAGTTTAAAATTTCAATACTCTTCTGCTGTAATTCTTATGACATGAAGCTCAGAGCTGCCCGTGTAAGGTCTCCATTAAATGAAACAGGCTTTTTCATCTGAACTAGTGGCAAAGATGAATTGTATACACTCAGATGTGGGCTTTGAATGGGTGAATAAAATTAATAAAGTTACATAATATCATTTACAGGACTTGCTAATATAATTATTTTGCTTACACCATCATTCAGTACCATGAAGATTTCAGTGGTCTTACTGGATCTTGCTGGACAGTGAAACACTATTTTAAAGCATGATACTCAAATCAGTGTTGTTCAACAGCTGGTAAGATTCCCAGAGTTTAAAACCAAAGCTTGATTGCCAGATTTTGTATGGTGCAAAACTTAAGTTTCTGCTAAAAGCAACATTTTCACATCTGAATCAAGATTTGCGGTTGTGGTATACAACAAGGAGGGCAGAGGCCTTGTCTGGGGGATGGTTGTTTTCGGCACTGTAGTGGTCTTATTGATTAGGTTTAACACTCCAGATTATTTTGCCTTCTTCATTAAGAACAGCTATATAAAAAAATAAAGAATTGCACATATTTTAAAAACTTAAGATTGTTTATCATATTTATTATTTAAATTCTCCCCTGTATCTTAATTTTTTTAATTAAAAAAGAAAGTGGGAGGATTTGGACCTGCTCACTAGATGACTTTGGTAAATAGTTTACTGTCTATTTTAATGCAGTTGCTTTCTAACTAGAGGATTTTTTCCATGACAGTGAAGTTGATACATCTTGTTGCATTCATCTATCTGTATTTGCTTGCAATGTTTAATGTTGTCATTGTAAACAAAGCCCTATTTTCAGGGGACTTCAGTCTGTCCATTAAAAAGAGAATAGAAAGTTGGGGCTTTTTTTATTCCCCCAGGTTCTGGAAAATATCATGTGCACTTCTAATTAAAAAAAGTATTCATACTGGAGAAAAATGCTTTACAGAGGAAAGAAGTTGCACTTGACTGGTATGCATAGTGAAGATTGCAGCACAGAACATGGTCTCTGCTAGAAATCAGGGGAGCTCCTTTAAAATTCTTAGAATAACTTTGAAGTACTCTAAAGTGAACTCAACCTTGCAGTGTGCTTGTTGCTAACATTGATTTAAATGTTCCTGTGTTAATGCATATGTAAGTCATTGGATGTGCGAATTGATGAACTTAAAATCTGTTCTGACCCCTGTTATCTGAAATGTCTGTGGATTTATCACTTTAAAAAAAAAAAAAAGTATTTTTAACATTCAGACACTTTGTGACAGAGGTCAGTATCTTTTTTTCTTCCTTCTCTTGAATTCCCCAGCTTTACAGGTAGGGAAAAGGATTCACCCAAAGTGAATTAAGAAGGGCAGTGATAAGACCCAGGTGTCTCTAGTCCCAGCCATATGACCTTCCTTATTGCTAATTAAATTCCCTTTCAAGCAATGTTAGTTTTAATTAAATAGAACTAGTCCTATCCCTAAGCTTCATTAAGGTATCATTAAGAAACTAGGGAGATGAGGAAAGCAGGACCTTAAATTCTGTTCATAAACCATAACGTAATTTCATATTCCAGTTTATTTAATTGTTAAGGGCACTGGTTTCTGTTGAACCCTTCTGAAACATGAAAATGCTAGCAGTGTTCTCAAGGAGCTTTCCAAAGGGTAAAAACCAACCAACCAACCAAACAAAAAAACCCAAACCAAAAAAAAACCCCAACCAAAAAACCCCCAAAAAACCCAGTTGAATGGCTCATCTCCCCTTAAACATTTTTGGGGTCTGAAAACAAAAAAAGAGTTTTAATTGTGGAGAAGTAATTGCTTATATACAGTACTTGATAGCTTGGAAGAAGCATAGATGCGACCAAAGTTGTAGCTAGATGGAAACTAGCATTTGGGACAATTTAATAAGTTTTCTGATGCTTTTGCTAAAAAACTGTTATCAGTATTTCTCCTGAAATACTCAAGTAACAGATTTGGCTTTCTGGGATATTGTGCTTTTGTTGGGTTCTTTTTGTTTATTTATTCTTTGTTTAAGCATAGTAAAGTTTATAGTTTCAGGCTTTCATCCACAAGCAGAGGTCTAGAGACAGTTCAGAGAATTGCACGACTGGGGGGATGCATCTTTTAAAGGAAGAAGAGGAGAAAATGTAATGTTGCGAGGCTGTTTAAAACCAAGCGGTTGAAAACGCTTGACTTTTCCTTAGAAGTGAATCTGCCGTACCATATGTGAGCATTTTAAAGTAGTCTTTTTAATGACAGAGTGTTTTTAAAATTTGCAACATATGCTTGTGTGTTGGGATGACTAATTGCTGTCCACTAGGTTTTCACAACACTCACAGGAACAGGAGCTGCGCTCCAACATTGCGACTTTTTTTTTTTTTTTTTTTTTCCTTTTAAGTAATGGTAATGGAAAACTACAAGCGCTAGGAGGTAATGGCAAGGTGGGCACTAAGTGGACATTTTGCCCTGAAGTTCATAGATTCCAAATTGCCTGCAGTCCCCGTGAAGTTTATGAAGGAACTAAAGTTAAAGCTGTCTCCTTAATTTCCTTTGAAATTACTTTTTCAGCCAACTTCAGTCATCTGAGAGGCACGTGTCTCCTGGAAGCACGTTGGTTTGTTTCTTTGGTTTGGTCTGTTCTCCTCTGGAGAGCAAGCCCGGGGAGTGGTGTCTCTGCGAGGTCGGTCTCACCAGTACGCCCTGGCCCTGGCCAGTTCCTTCCCTGGGCCTACAGGGGATAAAAGAGCTTTCGCCCGCTTCTGCGCACCGCTTGCGCTATCTGCAGAGCCTCTTGGTTTGAGGCATTTCTTTTCATGTCTTTGGTAATCTGGGGTCTAAGCAATTGGCCCTGTTAGTTTTCAGCACCATTAAATAGAGCCAGGGACTAAGGAAGGGCTAGCAGCTCAAATTCAAGCATGGCTGTGATAAACCATATGTGTTCCCATTTACTGTTGGTGCATGATTTGAAAAAAAAAAAAACAAACAACACAAAACCACAAACCAAAGGACTTTTTCTAACATTTTCTTCAGCAGTGTGCTTTAGGAAGGGATGACTCAAGGAACCGCATCTTCCCTTGCCCTTCTTTCTTCTTTGTTGTTTCGGTGTTTTCCCTTTCTGCTTGCTGAATTTGCAGGTTGGCTTTATTTAAACAGCATCTTACCCCTCTTTATTTTATTACTCATCCTAAAGATAGGATATGCATTTGTTGCATATACAGTAAAACCTAACAAAGTGGTATGAAACACTGGATGCAATGATTTAACCCTCCCCAGCAATGACACATGCACACAAAATGTGCTGTTTGCCTTGCGAGCATCAGCCCTGTTTTGAGTGGACTTCAGCTGTGCTTAAAATATAAGCTGCGCTGTGGTTCATGGAAGGAGTCACAGGGCTCTCTTGTTCTGGTCAGAAACTGCAAAAATTAGAAATCCGGGTAGTTTAAAAAGTGCAAAAATTATTTTGGACGCTCTCCATGTTTTTCGGAACTTAGGCTCATTCAGATTCAGTATTCTGCATGAAAAGATTCACGTTAAGGTTCACACAACTGCCTATAGGGAGTAACTACTGCAGGTAAGGGGTGAGCTCTTACTTAGGCTGCCATTTAGTTTCATTTGACCTGATCCCTTTAGGAAGAGATTTTGTCAGCTTTGTTGCTCTCTAGGAAGAAACATGAAGTCCTAGTCATGGACTGAAAACTGGTCTACGACAGGATTAGAGAATGATTTGGGAACTTCTAGTGACCCAGTCTGCCATAGGATATTCATCGTATGAAAGCCTGGGATGCCAGCTCTCTTTTCTCAAAAACCAGTTTCTTCCAAACAACATTTATCATTTATTCATCCGCATAGGTTTAGCATCCAGAGCAAAAGGTGTGCCACAGGCAAAACACTTAATAGGTGCGGGTCTTAACTCTCTAATTCAGTGATATTTTTGCTACTGAAAGCCATTTATTTTCTGTCATTGGACACATAAGTATATGTAATAGTTATGAAGAATTAATCTTCATGTATGGTTAAGGTTTTGCTCTGTCTTAATGTATTTCCATGGGAAACTTTGTAAAAAGCTAAGCAATTTAGGAGAAGTTTAAGGTTTCTTAATGCTTCAGCAGTGAACAAAGACTTGCTATCAAATGTCTGCCACTGATACAATAACTTTGAAAATAAAGTTAGTATCTAATGTGACTACTTCTTCAAATACTAAATATTCTAAGTTAGGTTTTGACCTTATGCAAAAGTATAAAAAAATTATAATAGAGGATCTGCTTTAGCTGACTGATTATACTCCCCTCATTCATGCATGTAGTTTGATTGATTTTGTTGGTGCTTCTCATCTAAGTCCTCTGCAGTTTTAGCTGAACAGCACCAAATTGTGGTATTATTTATTTCAGATATTTTGCCTACATGTGTTATTTAAAAAAAAAAAAAATCAAACCCCACTTTTTTCTTCCGCTTTACCTTTATTTAAAACTTCCATATGTTTGCTGAAGTAATCACAGTCCCTGTTTCTGAAAAGCATAACAAGATAAAGAAACTAATATAGAAGCATTTCATCAGTATGGTGTTAGCTGTTCAAGCTGGATTTGAAAGCTGCTCTCTTGGGATCTATGCAATAAACAAGTGCTATACTGCAAGTATACAAATGTATACTTTACTTTTATTGTATATTTCTATATAATTAAATATAAAAGGGATGCTAATTTTGTTCCAGGTCTAATATTATGTAATAAATTGAGCAAACTAATAGGCTAGTGAATGTGGAAGTATCCCATCTTATTTAATCATCTAAATGGGTGAATTTTATTGTAGTTCAAGTACAGTTGCTGTAATTCTTTATATGCATGTACTTAAATTAAAATGCCATGTGTTACAATTTGCTGGTGGTATGAACTAGAAAAAAAGATGCCTTAAGGTTTCCAAAACCCAACTTACGAGTGTAGCGATCATTTCAAGAAGTTCTACATAAAATTGCTTGGTCTTTTTGTCATGCTTTTTCCATTTAAGTCAGTGGAAGTTGTATAGCTAAAATCACACTGAATTCATTGCAAATCTAGGGCATGCTTAAGGGGCACTTCATCGGAGCAGAGAAATCATTGCTTTGACTGTGGCTATGTTAAGTGAGAGATGGAATTGAATAGCTTTCAGTTTATTGCTCATTTGAAAGCTGGAGGGAAAAATGGTCTTTGTCTACCTGCCAAGCTCTTCCCCTCCCCCGCCCAGTCTTCCTAAAAATGCTCATTTGAAATCTGGCAGCAGTTACCTTTGATTTCTTTCAGTAGCTTTTCCTTTTTTTTTTTTTTTTTTTTCAGCTCTTAATTTTTTTTTTCTTTTGTTCCTGTAATAAATTTGATCTATTCTTCAAATGTAGTAAGTAAAAACTGATGTGGTTTGAAACAAGCCCCAAAGAAAAAGTCACTTAATGATAATGTGATACTTAATTCCAAGTCTGATCACTGAGATGTATTCTTGAGTTGCTGAGTCTTTCTCTGTTGATATATGAACCTGTTAGGTTTCTTTAGGTAAATCTTAAAAGCCCTACCTTTCTGTATGTACTATAATGACATCTTATTGTGGATGCAGCCTAAGTGTGTGTCATAATGTTGAAAAATAGTAATTGTAGCATGTAGCAAATTTGTCATCTGTACATCTGTGGATATGACACCTTATTGTTATGTAGTTAAATGAGGAAAATGAAATTATGAAGTCTGTTGGTACCTTCAATAATAGTGCTTTTAATGCATTGATGAGCTGCCTTTGCTCTGAGACCAGCATAAAGAACAGAGTATAGTTGTTGTTTTTATGGCAGAGCACTAAATAACACAAGTTTTTCTTAGTAAAAGTAATCATGGGTTTACTGTGGTTTTGCATGTACCCTACTTTTTATCTTACTTAATTGGGAACTTTTGAGCTCCTGACATCACCACGGATGTCAAATAGGCAATTCTTGGAGGCGTTCTTGAGACCTGTTTATATGGAGGAGGGAAAAAAAAAACCCCAAACCCCAAAGTGTCTTCTATTTTATTTTTTTTTTGTCAAAGCTGTGTTATGATAAATACTTTCTATACTTAGGAATTCCAATTAAGTGTATAGCTAACTAAACATGAAATCTTGCAAAGTTCCGGAACTCATTAGAACAAAAGAAAATGCTTTCTGAGCAAAGCGTCTTGCTAGATGTCCATTTGTACTGTGCCCAGGTAAAACAGGTGTTACTCCCACAGAATTTTTAATACCTTTTATTTGTTTGAGGTTGAGAGACGATTGATACCAGGAATGGAGGCAGGAAACAGTTTTCCAAGAACAGAAAAAGAAGCCAGTTTAGATGAATTCAATCTCTGTTAATGTTGAAGCTGAATTCAGATTTTATTAGTGGGTGTGAAAGTGAGAAGGAGGCATTGAAGGTAATAATAAGCACGTGTCTAAGGGAACAGACTATGCAAAAATTAAACTTTGGGGTAGGTTTAGTAATGAGTTCCCAAGTGGTCTTACAGTTTGCTGTCCTGCTCTTACTTGCTGGATTTTGAGAAAAATCAGGTAAAGCATTCCTGATACATAAAGCCTGTTGCTGAATTAAATGTATTCTGATTATTGGAGTAGTTAGATATTTTAAGCTGGATATCTTGAAGCACTCTGCTTAATTTGCTTTCATTTTGCTTTCTACAAAGCATAGAAGTAGACAATTATTGGCATCTCATGGATATCTTCTTATTCTTTTCCTGTTCTCCTTCCTCTATCAGTGGTAAAGAAATGCATACTTTGGCTTTGTGAAGTAGAATTGGTATAAACCACATAGTTAAAAATAAATAAATAAATAAAATTTATACCAGTTGGGAGATTGGTGTGACATTCCTTACCTTATGGCTTATGTCTCTGTCATCTTCAGGCAGAATCTTCCTTCTAATGACATTACACAGTCCTGTAAATCAGTCTCCCATAAAAACAGACATAAGTTCTCTTCACCCATTCTTTTTCCTTTGAGGGTCCTCTCAGCTAAGTTCTGATGTAATTTTAGCTATTGCAGTCTCTCCATCTAAATTAAAACAATCCCTTAATAAACACTTAAATTCCAAGGATATAAAATAATAAGATGTACTCTTTGTGACTTCTAGTTTTCTTTCATTATAATGCTGGACAGTGAAATAGAAAGTTGTGGCAATGTAATGGTTTCTGCTTGATAAAGATGCTTCTATAGATAATGATGCTCCCAAATTAATGTCATTAGAGTATGAGCCATTTTTCAAAAACAAAAGTCAGGCCTCAGCTGAAGTATGTGTTGATCCAATAAATTCATTTTTCAGGAGTGTGGAAGGTGCCTGTTTTTGCAGTAAGGGTAAGCATGTTAAGATGATGGTTACTTAGGAGAGTTAGTTTCTCTTTTTGCCTTCATGATAAAAGAGCATGGACTAAAGTTGTGTGATTGCCAGACCCAGGAGTGCCCATTCGTATCTCTGTGCAGTGCAACGTTGTGTTGACAACACATAAAGGGCAGAAGAATTTGGATATGTATGTAGGCTCAGAGTCGTGTTCAAAATGCAGTGTAAATGTAGCAAAAGACTTACCTGTCATAAAAGTATGTGTCTTCCATAAACCATGGCATCCTCTGCTGGCAGCTGAGCCGGAAGGAAATGGAACAGTGGTGCACGATCAGCAGTTTTCATGAAGGTCAGAGGTCTGGTGAGAAGCTGGTAGCTTGTGGTTTGTGTATCTCTGTGATGATATTTCACAATTACTGTGCATTACAAAGTACTGTTTGAGATAATAGTGGCACAGAACTGGCAGTCTTGGTTGAAAAAAAATTACTGGATTAATTCTGGTAATTTCATAATTGATAAATTTGAATTAAGGGGGGGGGGAAGCTTTCTTGATAATGCGACTTAAATACCTTTAAGGCCCTGTCAATGTTATAGGTAAGACGGTTTAGGCAAGGATTATCTTCCTAGCAAAAAAGCTTTATTTCTTGTTAGTTCATTTAAGTGTTTTCAGAGATAACATTCGTGCAATTTCAAGGAAACTTCAAAAAAAGAACCTTAAGAGTTTTCCAGGTCACTATGTAAGAATGATGCATGTACAAATTTTTTTACAGAACCCTACTTTGTAGCATCATTGATCTCTGTTTCAAAAGAATGATGATTGACAAAGTACAGATGATGTTTGTTTTCCATGAGCTTTTGTTGGATGATACTGCTATATAAAATTCAGTTTTGAAGGGTACCTCGAGCTCATTTTTTAAAACATCTTTGCTTCCTTGTAAACAAAAGTCACAAATAACTGCTTTAATCATCTTGGCTTATTCAGAAAAAGATAAAGCTAGTTTAGCATCCAGCGTAGCTGTTTTGGTTTGGTGTGGTTTGGGGGTGGATAGGAGGGTGCTTAGTTTTTTTTTGGTAGTGGGGTTTTTGTTGTTTTTGTTGTTTTATTTTAGGTGGTTGTTTTTGGGAGGGTTTGGGGGGGGGCATTTGGGGGCATTGGGTTTTTTTTGTTTTTTCTTTGTTTGTTTTTAAGTAGTGGCATTGTAGTGTTACAAAAAAATTATGTTTTTCCTTGGAGGCAATATTTAATTTAGCAAACTAGTTTTCTGAAAGCGGCCATGCTTCTAACTCTTTTGAATTTATGATGTAAACTATAAGTAGATAATTGGATCTTTGGGAGACATTTCATAGGAGTTAGTATTTCATAGGGTAATGTGTATTGGATATGTTTGGAAAATGACAGTCGCCATGCTATTTGTGTATACCTCTCAGTAGCATAAATTTGAGGTGTTAGTGCTTCCTATTAAAATGGAAAATCAAGATACAGGCCACATTGCCAACATCTTGAAAGATCAGGACGTGAATAGCATCTGGCCAGGGAACGTAGCTGTGGGATGTCGTAGCCTGTGGTCATAAGGAAGCCTGGTGAAGAGAAGTCTTGTAATTCGTTCCGATTATAGCCAAGTTTGCTCTTGAATTCATTTCTGCCAGTAGCAATTCCCAGAGATATGTATCATCTGCCAAGAATTCCCCCTTCTGGCTGTGGAAAATACAATGCTTGGAACCCGTCAAATGCTTTGTGTGCTTGGGGTAGAGAAGGGGTAGACAGTCGGTCTTCGAAAAGACATTGCATCCAGGCAATTTGCAATTGTAGTGACTGCCCAGCACTGGGTATTTCACACAGAACATGTATTGCCAGCTGTCACAGAGCGGCAGCACAGCGTAAAACGCGTGTTGTGGTTTTTACCTCCCACGCATACCTTGTTATAGATAGCGTGGTGTAGTTTTTACAGCAAAGACCTAGGCTAGAACATCAGAAGTCGCATTTCACTGACATTTGCATCACCCCAACCCAACCAAAAAACCCCATCCCTGACTTAAAGATACCATGCAATCTTTTCACATTTTGTCATTTTTTAAAAAAATACGTATAGATCTAGGCTGAACAGTTTCATTTTCCTGTCAACATTTTAGCACCCCAAACAACAAACCTCTGTCAGACATTCTTATCAGTCATGACTGCTGTGAAATTTGGGGCCCTCGAAGAGTACTCGCCAAGGATGATATTTGATTTTTCATCTACTGCCTTCCTTCCCAAAGTAGAGGAGACAGGTTTGGCTTTAGCGAGCAGAGCAAAAAATGTCAGGTGTAAAAGCAGTATGTGGAAGCTTTCAAAAGCAGTAAATCAATATCTTCATAGTTCCTAAGCTCTCATTAGGTTTGGGCAATGCTTTTTATTGTGAATTTGGCCGTATTTTATCGATATTCAAAATGCTTTATAAAACATTTCTAAATGCAAAGTGTTAGACATTAATATAGTATGTGGATATGAGTTTGGACTACTTTTCCTTAAATACCCTCTGTAGTAACGAAACTGGTAGTCTATTTGGAAGTGATAACTGCTTTGCTAAGTTGACTTTAAAGAGTACTGCTATTTCTTCATTTGTCATAGAAATGTTATCTTCCTGAATAGCACCCGAGTTATTTATTAAGCAGCAGATATAATTTAGATTAAAAAGCAACTTATCTGGTGCACCTGTAGTTAAGGAGGCTCCAAATAGTGCATGGCAAGCAGAACTTAAATACTGCTCAGTATGGCATTCATTTTGCATTTGGTTCAAGATAGTTGTAGTTCATCCTAAAAGGCTGTGTTCTGGATTCAGCTTATTCAGAATATAAAGTACTTCCATTGGAGCACTGGAAGGACCAGCTAATGGGAGGTGAGAGAGCCATCACCAGCAATCGTTAGCTTTGTAAGGTGATGAAAATCTTATTCGTCTGCTACACAGATGCCAAGAAGAGGAGGACCATCTGCCTTCTTTCCATACCTTGTCTCAACTAAAACACAGGAGCAGAAATGCAAGAGATGGTTTCAGAAAGTGTCTGTTTCCATAGCATGGACTGTTTAATTTCCAGTTTTAAGAAAAATTGACTAGAGGAGACAAAGGTTGGAGTGCTTGTCTACTACCTAAAGGTATTGATCCAACCCAGAAATTGTTGTGGGTTGAGGGGGTCTATGTTCAGGAATTTGTCACTTTTGTTTTTTTTTCCTCCTGAGGGTTGCTAGGAAGAAGGAAGCAAGACTCAGGGGTGTCCTCTTCTCTTAGAGGGCTCTCAGAGCCAAAGGTTGGAGAGCTAAAGTCAGAACTAATTAGGTTGTCAGAATTATTCTGCACTTGAGAGTGTGTGTGTGTGTTTATACATTCATTCATTCATTCACACATACATATATGCATGAAATACAAACCAAGGAAATATACTAGCCCCTGTGAAAAGCTGCAAGTCCATAATTTGGGTTTCTTGTACTGCCAGGGTCATAGCTCAGAGAAGGAACAGGGTCAGGTTGTCACAGAATCATAGGCTGGTTTGGGTAAAGGGACCTTAAAGATCATCTGGTTCCAACCCCCACCATGGGCAGGGGCACCTGCCACCAGACGAGGTTGCTCAAAGCCCCATCCAACCTGGCTTTGAACACTTCCAGGGAGGGGGCATCCACAGCTTCTCTGGGCAACCTGTCCAGTGCCTCACCACCCTCATAATGAAGAATTTCTTCCTTATATCTAATCTAAATCTATCCTCTTCAAGTTTAAAGCCATTACCCCTTGTCCTATCACTACATGCCCTTGTAAAAGGTCCCTCTCCAGCTTTCTCGTAGGCCTCCTTCAGGTACTGGAAGGCTGCAATAAGGTCTCCCTGGAGTCTTCTCTTCTCCAGGCTGAACAACCCCAACTCTCTCAGCCTGTCTCATAGGAGAGGTGTTCATTATGACAATGTTTGACAAATGTTGTATGCAGAATGATTTTGGAGAATGTTTTTTTTTCCCTTAAATAGTAAATGAAATAGACTAATCAACTGTACCAAGTTTAATTTCCTCTTTAAAGTAATTATAGCTACAAAATCTACCATCTCACATAATTTAAATATACATTTATTTAAAGTATTTTATTTTTTAATAAAAAACATTTGCCAAATGATGAATTGGACTAATATCAGTGGGAGATCTTTTTTTAAAAAAAAACTAATTATTTGAAGTAAGTATATATTTGTAATGAACTGCAGAGCTAATTTAACCTTTTAATTTTTATTGTTAACAGAAAAGCCTGGAAGGAGAAAACAAATACTTAATAGTATACTGTAAATAATTTTTTGAAGGTATAGAAGCCAATGACTTGCTCCTAATTTATTGATGATATTAAGCGTAATAGCTGTGGACATGATCAGAATGAAATCTGACAGTGTGAGTTATCTTTGCTGGTGGAAAAGTGAAACAGGGTCAAAACATTATGCTCCAAGTCATAATAAAATCTCTTCCTCTTAGCAAGCCATCCTGGTGGTATTGCTGAATGTAACCATGGAGTTTTAGCAGTTGAAGAATGAATGTTAGCAGACAAAGTAATGTAAGAAAATAATAGAAAGCCAAGTGAAGCCTGAACGTTAAGTGAAGCCCGTTGCATGTTGTGGATGGTGGCCGTGCTGGGCTTCGCACTAGGCTCCTGCGGTAACAGCATTTATAGAGCTGAGAGCTTTCCCCTCTGATCAAAACAGAAGAAAAGCGAGTGTTTGAGATTTTCTTTTTCTCCCCAAACAATTGTTAACAGTAGGTACCACAACTTTCAAAATATTTTTTCCTCAAAGTTACTCAAACTCTGTGGAAGTAATGACAAAGAGGGACGAGGGACATCTCTTGTCAAACTGGCTTGGTTGGGTGAAATGCTGTGGATTCACTGTGCGACTGAAGTAGAATTGGTGGGGGGTGGGGGTGGATCACTGCCAAATTCTTATCAGCCTGAGATCGTAAACTGCTTTGAAACAATTTCCCTCCTTTTTCCACTATTTACAGTGATGCTTCTATGAAGTAATGATGCATGTGTGATTCTATTATCTTATTAGTCCTGCATACGCATACTGTAAATGGCAGCTTAGGTGGCAAAGCCAGGGGAACAGCATGTTTTTCGTTCATTGCTTTATGCCACTGTATCCTGTCTAAAGGGAGACAAAAGAAATTGCATCTGCCCAGTTTGTTTATGTTTTTATGTTCCATAAATATATGCTAGGTGAAAAGCCAAAATCGTGGTTCTCATGCAAAAGAATTGTCTTTGAGAAGCAGTTTCCCTAAGACGCCTCCATTTATTTTGCATTAAAGTGTATGTCCTACAACAGTTACTCTTTTTGTGCAAGCCTGAAAGAGACTTGACATTTAAACCAATAGAATATATGAAAACTGAAGAATGTTACTCTTAATCCTTTTTTCTTTTTTCCTTTTTCTTTCCCCCCCCCTTTTGAAAGGGATGAATGGGAATGTGCCTTTCTGTACACACTTCTGGTTTCAGGACTTTGAATTCAGGATCTGGATTTTAAATTCTGTTCTTCTGCCTTTAGTAGTGCTGTTGTACATCTGGAGCTTCTTCACTGGAACTGACGATTTGAACTCAACGTCCCCTGTCACAGAGTACTGCTTTTGTTATATTACCGCTCAGAAATTGATGCTAAGTAGCCATATCAGTTAGGGTCCTTACTGACTCATCTACATAGAGTTAGTTTAAAAAAATGTTGCTAGCAATACCTTCCATTAATCATTTTATTTAGATTATAGGTGTGTTTTGCCTCCTCTTCATTTACTGGTAGCCATCCTCCTGGAACATGTATATCACCCTTCCTTGTACTTTATGTCAGCATGGAGCTGAGTTTCTTCTTGTGTGTTGAGCCTATCTATTAAAAGAAGATAAACTGGACAAAGATAAACTGGAGGAAACCTTTCAGTATGTCCAGAAGTGTTTTAATGTCACTGGAAAACGAGATGCCTTTTAACACTGTCCATGTAGTCCAGCGTGTAACTATATTTTAACAGCCTGTGAACTGTGCACCTTGTATGGGCTCTGATGGCAGCCGTCACCAGCTGGCATAGTGGTACAGAGCCTAAAAATGGCTTTCATGAGAAAGGAAACCTGACTGCAGGGGATTTTTTTGTTTTGTTTTTAAGTGCTGCTCTGGTGCTGGGTTCTGTGGTTGCAGATTCCTCCTGGAGAAAATGTCTTGCATGTTTGTGTAATATCCAAGTGACAGGAAGCTTGAAGATCCCAGTTTAGCTACTCGTGTGGTAAGAAAGATTTGTTTGTCCAGTGTTTGTAGCTACGTTTCTCCTCTCACTGATGCAGAAATTTACATAAAGCAAATTATTCTTAAGCTATACTAAAATCTGATGATGTTTGCTTTTTGTTTGGTAGAGTTCTGTCCAAGACCTTAAGGTATGCTTTCGGTTTTGCAGAAAGACACATTGTGCTAATTCATATGTAAGTTTTTGGGTTCAGCATTTGCCTCAGTCGGATGCAATAGATACGACCAATCTTGTGAAGTTCCAAACTTTTGTTTGTTTGTTTTTCTCTGTTTTTTACTCCCCCAGTTTTCACTTGAGCTGTATTCTGTTTGGGTATTGGATTTTCAGTGGCTTGTTTTGAATTTAGGGCGGGAGTATTCAAGAATATTTTTCTTCATTTGTGCTTCATAGTGTAGATTTCAGGATTCTTTTTAAAATACAATTTCTACAACTACAATTCCATCCACCGCGAGCTGTTGCAGAAAACCCAGGGTAAAGTTTACTCTGCAAGCGAATGGGTAAAAATCAGTGCCTCGTGCAAGTGCTGTTTTCACATCAGCTTAAGAAAATTATTACTTTATCTACCTGAGTTGTCATAACCTTGTGTTGTTTGGACGTGATCCTCACCATGGCCTTGTAGATGTAAAAGCTTAACCAGCGCTCAAGTAATTCTCTTGATGTCAACATACTTCAGCTTGTCAGATGCTCGCCTCACTGTGCTTTGAATTACAGCGCTGGAAAACCTTTTTTGTAAACACGCATTAAATCAGCAGTCTAAGCCACCTTCAGAAACGGAGCCTGGTAAGGTACCTGTTCCATTGTGAATGGGAACGTGTGCCCGCAGCCCATCACCTTGGCTCTGCGCCGGCCGCTGGGTGGGTTCCTGCTGGGGCGGCAGCTGGTCTGTGGCAACAGGTACGGGGCTGGGGGCAGGGGGAGAGCTGGGGAATTAAACAAGAGAGAAGGAAATACTGTTGGTACCTCTTCCTCATCAGCATATGAAGCAAGCCGAAATGCAAAAGGAAAACAGAAGGGAAGATTGTGTACCCTTCAGCAGAGGTTAGGGATTTTTTTTATTTCAATTTGGACAAAAATTAAATTGCGAGTGTATGTGTACTTCAAACATGCGGTTTAAACTGCTTGGGCAGGGTCTTGATTTCAGCATTATTAAGAAAGCAGTTCTGTATGTAGCGTTATCATGTGCTAACATTTTTATCTTTTACCTGTAATTTCATAAGATTTTTATCCTCTAGCAGAACTGGTATAGGCTGTTATGTGCTGAGTACAGGATATCTAATCTCATAGAATAAATTCATAGACAGTTTTGTGAAAGCTGAAATACAAATTTATTCAAACTAGCTTAGTGAAGCAAATTTTGGGGTTTCTGCTGGAAACAGAACATCTTGTACATCAGAGAACCAATTATGTATCTGATTATTTGAGAATTTGCATAGAAATAAGAAATTTGCAGAAATCAAAAGATAATGTTCATTGGAGTTTGGACAAGGGCAGTAGAGAGACTTGGAGTTGCACAGAGTAGAAAATGAAAGCAAACCTTCTTGACTTATTCTACTTCTTTTGCAGTTATGTCCAAAGAAAGATTTTTTTTTTTCCCCCCCCCATTTGCATATGCCTCAGAAAGGGAGCATTGCTGTCCATCAGATGTGAGACATTGCCCTTTAAATATGAGTGAGAGTACTGGGTATATTGAGAGCCACATAACTGAAGTTTGGTTTTTAATACATTTTTATCTTCCTGAAATGTTTGTTTATGCTTGCACCTCTATATGCAATGCTCAAGTGGATTTTAAGATAAGTAGGACTCGCTCTCTATTTCTCTTGAAACACAGCTCACGGATAAAGTTTATGCTAAGGGAAGAAAGCAAGCTGTTAGCCTATAAAAGTATGGGTAGCATATACTCTCTTGTTTGGTTATAGACAAAGGACAAGGATAAGAGAGTAGTGCCAGAGAAATTTTAAAGCCACCCGCAGGCAGAGTGTCATCATAATATTACATATAACATCAGTGAAATGTTTTAGAAAAAGTATTAAAGTCAAACTAGAAATTATTTCGTAAATTTGCTTGTGCCATTCCTAACCAAACAGTCTGTTACTTGCCTTTGAGTTTCACAGGAGAAAAATGAGACAGGCTGTCTGAATTAATTTTAATGATGCTGAAACTTCTTTCTTGGGATAAGTACAAAATGTGCGAATTTTTCTTTTTTTAGAAGTCATTTTTGTCTTGCTGTCACTGGATGTGACTTTGCTTATGGATGTTACATGATCTTACAGATGTTAGATGAGCTTATGCATAAAGAGAAACGATGTAGAAGAAGGTGCAAAGGGGAAGGGAGAGGCTTTAATTGCTGAAGTAAAAATTGAGGAGAGTTCTGTGGGAAGGTATGTAAGAAGGGCAAATGTGCATGGGCCTTTGAAGAAGGTAAACCAAAACTATGAATGTGAGAGGCATAATGAAGTAACTTAAGCTATTTAGAAAGGGGACACATATCCTCCATACTTCAGCAGTATTCTGAAATAAATATAGGAGGTTGAGAAAGGTAAACATCAGGTCTGGAAAAAGGAAGATACAATAGGCAGGTCTATGTTTAAGCACACTTTTGTTGAAATGAAAAGCAAAGGACAGATTATAGTGATGCTGTGAAGCAGATCTAAAAGGCAGCTCCAACTCCCTAGACTTGCAGGGACTTGGACAGTGTAGTTGAACCTGCTATGGTGAAGGTCTAAATAGGCTGGGACGTCCCCATGGGTGAAAAACTTAAAAGGGAGTCTTAGCTGAAAGCCTCTGAGGATCTTCCATGTTCTCTGGCTTGAGTTGAAGATGGCTGTGAAGCATCTGAGAAATTACTAATTAAAACAAGCCAAATTAACTCTTTGTGTTAAGGACAACTCTGTACTGTAAATGTTTGTGTAATCTTAGCTGAGAGGAAAATTCATTTGAAGGCAAGGCACAATGCGGGAGCTGACAGCCAAGGCAAGGGAGATCATAAAAGGACATCATGCAACTAATTAGGGACTATTAGCCTACAAGGTGATACCTGACTTCTTCGTAAAGCAAATTACCGGTTGACATTGGTACAGCTAAATCATGGGAAAGTAAAAATATGGCTGCAGTTCACAAACACAGGTTTGTAACAGACAGAACGTGGGATCACCGTGGAATATGGAATTGCCAGTTGAAGATCAAAAGCGGAAAGGAATGCATTTATATGAAGAGGAGGAGGAAGGAGAAACAAAACATGCAAAAGCCAAACAAGCTCTATAAATACAAACCATGAAGTAATAATAGAGAAGCCTTTCTAAAAAGAGGAGGTTATTCTTGTAAAGTGTAAAATCAGTGAGTCTTACTGCATTCTAGCTATAGGACAGATATAATTTTGTAGTAATAATAAATAAAAAAAAAGCAGAAAGTATCTCTCAGCCAAGCTTCTTTAGTAGTAAGGTATGTACATGGTACCTTGGACAATGGAATTTTGTGCAAATTACATGATTCATCTATATCTCCCAGGTGTGAAAGAGGGTGGAAAAAGAAAATTATTTCTTTATATCAGTCTTAATAGAGAAATGGGAGAGATGGAGAAATGGGAAACACTAGAATTGCACTAAACAAGCCAGAAAAGTGATTTCCTATAGACAGCTGAAATAGCATTATTATATACTGTATATCACTAGATCTGCCTTGCAACTGTGCAAAAGTGCTAAACGTTTCAAAAATGTTTAATCAAAGCACCAGATTTTGCAGTTATTAATTATTTTCATTGAGAAGATACTTGGAGATTAAATATTCCTTGAATGCATGGAAACTAGCATGCTTTCAGTAATGGTAAATAAGGCTCTCACTGTATAGTGAATGATAACGGTGGGTATCTACCCAACATACCACAGCTCAGCATTTCCCTAGGAAAATCATCAGCGTAGTGAATGTTTTGGTATCGAAGTAAATCCCAGAGATTTTGTGGAAGCGGATCTTGTTCACTGTTGGAGGGACACAGACAAATCCCTCTTCTTCAGTGGTTTTCTCCAACTTGAATGTGTGTGGGTCCTTTGCAGTGAAAGGATGTGAGCCAAGATCATCTTCTATGGCTTCCTCTTCCTTCTCTGATTTGCCTTTCAGTCTCTTGATTAACCGTCTGAGAAATAGTTTTCAGATGCTGATTTCCTCAACAGCATCCTGCTTCAGATCTGTCTTCAGTAGGAAGGCCCTTTTCTGGCCCTCTGTGTGTCAGCTCTGATGGAAACCTTCCATTCTTTATTCATCTAATCAGTCCCGCTCTCTGCCTGGTCGCATTAGCCACTTTCAGAATGACCGGCTGCTGTCAGCAGCAATTTCATTATTTCTCTCTGTCTTGCGACAATCTGTTGGCCACGCTATGTGCAAGTCACCTCACGGTGGTAATAAGTACTGTGTTACTTTACTAAATGGTTTATTTGGCACAGTGTTTCTGAGCAGACTTGACAGACTGCCCAGGTGGACTACTTTACAGTTCTACAGTCTCTAGACTGATTGGTTTTTACCAAAAAATGACTTTGTAAGCACTTTCTTTAGGTTCTTGGAGTACAGTTCCATCATACAGAAGGATATGGATTTCTGTTCAATAGTGTTTTTGTCTTAATATCTGATGAACACATTAGTTTATAACTGCTGACATCCTAGACTTCATTAGCTATTCTCCTGATCTTTGCTAATTACATATTAGTTAATTCTTTTTGAGTGAGCTGTGTATTGTTTTTCTTGATCTCTAATAACACTGATTTCCTGCCATGCTTCCCTCAGATCTAGTTGCTGTTTTTCATGTCGGAGATCAGCTTTCTTCTTATGGCTGTGAACACCAATGTTTCCTGGATCATTATGTGCTATTAAATATAATGCACCCTTTAATTTTGGTGCAGAAAAAAATGAGGTTAGAAGTTCAGATAATATTTGTACAAACCTTTAACTCTGCATATAACAGAACCATTCTTTACCTGGACTGGAAAAATTGCTGCTACATACAGGTACACATTTACTAACAAAGGGCATTTTTTAAAAAATGTATATGAAGGTTTTCTGTACTTGCATGGTGCCTTGTCAGTTCACAGAAACAGAGAATTCACTATTTAAAATAAAAGTGTATAATAAGATTTACAGTAAGCTGATATCTGGAGAAGAATCTTTCTTTAGGAGACTTTTGCACAATTTGCAGTGCTTTGTGGGATGTATATTTTTCTAAGATAGCTGCTTTGTGATGGTTTCGGAGGTCAGTATTAGAGAAGATATTCCAAAATAACTCATCGTTCTTCCATTATACCAATTTTTATGCGTGCTTTGCTGAAATGTAGTGCTTTCCATTCAATGTAGTCTGCCCAACCAGCTGATCTCAGGGCTTGTAGTTGTAAGGATAAGGGAGTGCTGTCAGTGCCAATAAGCAAATAACAAGCATAGTAAAATAATTGAGTTTTGTTTTCTCTTTTTCTTAGTGTATTCACAGAAAAAAAGGGAAAGTGTTTTGAAGCAGCACATTATAGTCTTGCATTGCAAATTGTATTCAATTAAGAAAAATAATGCTGCATATCTGTAAATGCGTTACAAAACATTTATATAGGCTTTTGTAAAGCTTAGCTTTATAAGGCTTCATTGAATGCACTCGTCTTTGTTATGCTTCATCTTTGGTATGTGCCTTTTGATGTACCTGTTTGCAAACTTCAAACTGTTCATGAGTGAGAAATTTAGTTCCAGAAGAGAGAACTCATACACTACCAATTCCATTACTGGGTAAATCATTGCAGTATCACCTCTCCTTGATAAATGATTTTTTTTTTTTTTCCCCCCTTATACCGAGATATCTGAAACGTGAGCAGGAGGAGAATTTCCATAAGAAATGGAATAATTCAAAGCTCTGATAATGGAGTGGTCTTTTATTTTCAGTCCAGCAGTTCGGATCTAGCTGACCATCATTGATCAGTTGGCAGATGTTGATGAATGTATGTGTAGGACGATACAGAGCAGGCAGCAGATCATGCACCACTGCTGGTCCTCATGCAGCTCTCTTACAATCTTGTTCAAGAGGCCACGGGTTCACTGACCATGGACAGAACTGTTTTCTGGCTCAGTGAACGTGGCTCCCTCCTTCGTCCTGGGCATGGGCTACCTCAGCTTGGCAGAAGCTTTGTAATGCAGCTAGAGTTTTAAAGAGAAATGATGAGGAGTCTGCTTTTCTGTTGTGTAAGTTATGTGTGCTCAATTACCTTCGTGCTCAGAGAATTATTATTTTTAGTATAAAAATTCTTCATGTAAATAGTCAAGCAAAACTCCAGTTCTGAGGAAACCTTTGGTATTACAACTATCAATTTAAATCTGTATTCTCAACAACATGGTATAATCAGTTTATTTGTACGCTGTGTACGTATAATTTTACTTACCTGAATGTGCAATGTAAAAGGAGAATTTTAAGTACTATGAATATTTACATTTCTTTTTGCTGCAGATTTCTTTTTTGGGCCTTAGTTTCAAGGTATTCAGTCCTAATTTAAAAAATTATCCTGATTTTTTTAAAAAATTACATACATCTTCCTGCAAATATGTGTCTCAAAAGCAGTTGCTCCTGAACACAAAAATAAAATATTGAACAGAAAGTTATGTCAAGGGTTTGTTGTACAGAAAGAGCTTAGTTCAAATCCACCAGCTCAAATAGAGCTTAATAATGTGCCATTGTTCCAGCTGGCATGCTTGTCTAATGTGACAGACTAATGGCATTTTGCCTTGTAACTCCTGAACACCAGCCCTTCTGAAGAAGGCAACTTTGATGCACTCAGCATGTGCTCTGGCCACGCTCCATTGCTTCCTGCCAGGAGTTCTGAGTATTTTGCTGGACACTTCTGAAATTCTTGGGGCATGTAGTGTTTGGGAATCTTTTTTGCTTCCTTTTTGTGTATTTGCAACACCTAGCATTTTTTGTAGGTCATGGATCTGCTCCTATATGCTGTCTATATTGCATGCATAAACAGGAAAGAGAAAAACCAATTTGTTTTAATGAAATGATAGAGCGAAAGTCTTAAGTGGTGCTTTTTAAGTTATAGAGGTTTAGTAAAATAACTTGGTAAGTGAAGCACAATTTTGAAACGGTATTTTTCCAAGTATTCTTGAATTTACAAATGTTCTTGTTTTGTTTAAGCAATGTGGTTGTATAAAAAGTAATTCTAAATTAGTAATCTTGCAAATTGTGTAACTGTTTGGGTTGTTTCCAAAATTATACTCAAATTCCCTGTCAGACCCTTTAAAAAAGGAGGGACAGAAGCCTGAATGCACTTTCACAGAAATTGTTTTGTCTCCTTGCTCACAGTAGATCAGTTTATCAATGGCAAAAACCTGAAATCAAGTCAACACACTTGCCACTATCAAGGTTGCTTTGTCTATTTTTTTTTCATATTCGCATTGCTCAATTTGACTTCTCTTCATGAGCGCATGTGGCTTTTGTCCATTTGGTTAATAAGATTTGGTTTTGAGCCTTTGCAGCTTTCCATAGTGCATTGCTTAAAGCTCACGTAACTCGCAGTCACTGAGGGGTGGCAGTGCTCCTTTTGTTATGCACGAAGCCCATTCCGTATCTCCATAGCATGGAGTAAAAATAAATGTCTCGTTTCCGCAGCAAGTTCTGGTGTAATAAATTTTCTCTGATTTAGGCGTGCATTGTGAAAACAATGGTTTTCCATGAAAAGTGTGTAAATTTCCGCTGTATTAGGCTCTTTATGTGGCATTTTTCTCTTGCTTCACTGTGTTCTAGGAATGGAGGGGTCAACTCAGTCACCTCGACATAGGTGCCCAATGCCATTTGTATTGCCCCTAGTATTTGTGGTTCTGGCATAGCAGATAGGATACAGAACCTACAAGAGACTCGTCCTGGAGTGCCACCTGGAGTCCAGGCAGGATTACCCAAAGCCTTCTCAAATGCCAGTAGACACCCATGGTTAGACTTAGTGTAGTTATTTTTGAATTGGGGGTTGTGAGAAGTCAACATAAGAAGATTAACAGTGGCTGTACTGGATCAGTCTGAGGGTCCATTTAGCCCACTGTCCTGGCCCTAAGAGTGGCCAAAGAGAGGTGATCGGAAAGGAAGATCTGGACAAGGCAAGTGCACGTTGCATATCTTTTTAGCACAGTGTCAGCCTCAGGGACATTTCAGAAACTGTGTCTCTGTGTGTTTATTTAGTAATCTCAGTGCATTTTTCTCACAGGAAACCACGCACATGTGTAGCAAGTGCAGGATCCTTTCACAAGGACTCCAACAGTTCAGTGATGTATGGAGAGCCCCTTCCTTTTGTCTGCATGGAACCTACTACTCGCTCAGTGCACCTGCTCTCCTTGCTGGTTCTAATCCCCTCTTCACCCTGCCTGTACCCCGGACTTGAGAGAGCTTTCTCATCTTCCCCTCAGCCCTTGTCTTTTCTGCACCAAAGAGTTCTGGCATGCATCGTTGTTCCCTGTGTGGGGGCTGTTTGGTGCCTCTGGTTGTCTCTGTTGCCCTTCTCTGCCTTTCAGATTCTGCTGTATCCTTTTAACGAAGGGGGAACCAGAGCTGCTCACACGATTCAGGATACAGGTGAACAATCGCTGCTTATTGCCCAGTCATTCAGTCTTGGAAGGTCCTCTGCAGTTCTCCCTAATTAGCCATTTTCTGTAACACTTTCCGTTTAGTATCATTAGCAACTTCTGCTATCCAGAAAAGAGAACGAGCAGTATGAGTATGTTAAACACCCCACCTCGCAACCCAGCCATCTGTGGGAATCTGTCAGTGCTGTCTATAGGAAGAGCTTGCTCTCTGTTTACTTTTGTTGGTTCTCTCATAAGCAGTTAGTCACTTATGAAGGGACCCTCCATCCTGTGTGATACCTCTCTAGCTGACCCAAAACCTTTCAGTGGAGGACTTCAGAAAGGCTTTGGCACAGGCTGCCACAGCATCCTTGTATCCAGACTGGGACATTACATCCCAGATGAGTGGTCTACTAGATGGATGAAAAACTGGCTGGTTGTCAGACCAGAGATGTATCTCCATGCCCTTCCCTTGTTTAATTCCTTGTCAGTGACCTGGAGGAGGAGAAGTAGGGCACTCTTGTCAAGTCTGTGGGTGACAGCAAATAGTGAGGTGCACTTGGAGGCCTGGCTGCTGTTCAGAAGAGCCTACACAGGCTTGAGAAGAGGGCTGACAGCGACCTTGTGAAACTCTCAAGGGCAAATAACAGCCTTGAGCCTGGGAGGGGCAAACTTCTGCCATCGGTACCTCCTGGGCACTCGCTGGCTGGGAAGCAGCTCTGCTTAAACAGACCTGAAGGCCATGGTAGACAGCAACCTGTGTGTGTGCTGGCAGGATGCCTTGGCAGCCAGCAGGGTCCTGGGCTGCATTAATAGGGGCTACATTAAATAGGAGCACAGCCAGTAGATTGAGGGGAAAAATGCATTCACCTTTAGTCAGCACTCGTTAGGCTAGCCTAGACTGCCATGCACAGGTTAGGGGGACACCTCAATACCAGGAAGACATTAATAAGCTGGGGTGAATTCAGCAGAGGGCCCCCAGGCTGGTCTAGGTGGCAGGAATACTTGCTCTGTGAGGAAAGGCTGAGAAATGGGGCTTGTTCAGCCTGGAAAAGAGATGGCTTAGGGGCACCTAGCAGCCAGCTTCTTGTATCTGTGAGGAAGTTATCAAGAAGACCAAGGTAGGCTCTTTTGCCAAGGTGTATGGCTGGAGGTTGACTCATTAATTGAGAGGAGGCATTTTGACTTGACTTAAAGGGGGGAAAAAAGTTTAGTAAGCAGTGGAAGAGATTGCCTGGAGAGGCTGTAGGATCTTCATTCTTGGATGTTTCAAGAGCCAGCTGGACAAAGCCCTGAACAACCTGATGTGCAGGTTGATCATCTGGCTGAAGCAGATCATCCTGATCTACTTTGATCAGGATGCTGGATATGAAAACCTGCTGAGGTCTCTTCTGACATTAATAATTAATTCTGTATGATCATAGTTCATTTTAGACTTGCATATTTATTAATACACACCTTCGTACTTGGATGCTTATTAATGCTCAACTTCTTGGCTAAAACCAAAATAATATTTTTTTAAAAATAATTATATTATGGAGAATAGATTTGTTCATATTGTCATTCAGCACTCGATTGAGTTCTTATACTTTAAAACACAGACTTAACTAAAGAACAGGTAAAAATAATGCCTTTTTTGTAAGGGTTTCTAGTTAGGAATAAATCCTCCTCCCCTGCACTGGAGGAGTGTTATATCATCGCCTTTTCAAAAGGAAGAAAACAATCAACTCTTATCATAAATGCTGCATACTTTGCATAATTATTTTTGTACTGAATTTGCATGCACGTATATTTCTGCTGAAAATTAATGTATGAAAAAATCTCCTATGATACTCAATTCTGTGTATGAAACAAAAAAGGTATAGGAAAAGCTTGGATGTTTTCATGTCAGGGACAATTTCTAGGACTGGATATTTATACTCATCTCTCCAGAAGACGTTTTGAATAACCTTTTGATTATATAGCATTTCCCTGATGAGCTTGTTTGTTGGTATATTTATTCTGCATCTCAGATGTAATTCATTTCACCTAATTTTAGCTACCTGAAAAGGTAGTCATTGAGTTTAAAATAGTTGCCTAGGCACCCGCTACAGGTAATGGAGATGATTCCTCCTCTCCCCAAACATGAGTCATCCTGTCTGCCTTAGAGGCTTGCCTTGTGATAGAATTCATCACTGCAGAAGCACCCGTTTCACCCTACTACCTAACTACGGGCAGCTAGCTCTTACAGGAGCTAGCTGTTTTATATGCTTATTTTGCACATCTCTACGTCCAGACTCATTCCGTATTGTTTTTCTTGTCCCAAACACCACTGAAACACCTTGGAGGAACAGAATTGAGCCCAGTGAAAAAAATAAAAAAAGTTAATTTCAGACTCCTTAAATCCATTTTAGGGCTGTTGGTAGCCGATGCAAATTTCCATTTCTGTGGAGCATTTTGGAATGTATCCCAGGTGGAGCCTGAAGCACAGATATGTACCTGGTGTGATGACTTGTTGGAAACATGAAGTCAGTAACCTAGATCTCTATTTCTAAGTATACAGAGTGAGTTGTTTGCAGGGGGTTGTGGTCATGCTTGGTTTAGGGGTTGGGGTTTTTTATGTGAGTGTGTGTGTGCGGGGTTTAATCTTCCCCTTCCCTGTATATCTCATAGGAGACATTACTTCCCTTCTTACTTCAGTACTGGAGTCTAGTGGCAACCTCAGAGTTGTCAACAAAAGGCAGTGAAGCAACATTTCATCTTGGGCCACTGAATTTTTCCAATGTAGGAAGAGCTAAATTCACACAGGAAGCGCTCATACTTCTGTTAAGCTTAAGTCTTTTGTTTTCTAATCAATGGTAAGAAACATAAGCTCATCCGTATGCAATATGTCTCCTTCATGGGCCAGAGATATATTTATGCAGGGTAGGTATCACTGGGAGACTCTGTGCAAACTGTAGAAGCGATGCGTGTGAGTCTCTGAACGTGTTCCGGAATTTCCTTTTCTTTTACTTCTTTTTTTTTGATCAGTATCTAGACCCAACAGATCAACGTTGGATCCATGCCTCTCCTCTTCTTGGCAATACATGAGTGCTCTTCAGGACAGGTCAGATACATGAGTTTGTATCCACTTCAGATTAAATCAGATGAAAACTGAAGCATTACTTCTTCCTTTTCTTTCAGAAAGTAATTGAAAGCAAGTTCTTTCTTCTAGCAGCGGAATTGAGCGTACTTCATAGAAAACTCATGTAATTCATAAGCACCACTAAAAGCCCAGCTTGAACTCATGGGCTAAAGGTGATAGTAATAATGCCAAAGTGTTCAAAGACTGCCTGTAGCTGAACAATGAAAGCAATACCCGATCAGCTCAATGTACAGAATGTATCTGATGATGTGAGGTATAGGACAGGAAACAGCCATCTCTGTTGTTAAGATTTATCTTTGGTGGGCAACAGCGTAATAGAGGTTAAGTCAAGAGGATTCATTAGAATAACTGTCCTGTTGGGGTTGTATTTCAAACACCTCTAGCAAATTCTAACACCATTAGTAAAGGAAGTGGATAATCATGACTACAGCTATTTCTAGCCTTGTACAGTCTGCGCGTCTAGTATTTTCATTTGGTAAATCTTGCAGATGTTTGCAGATCATAAAACAATTAATGACTCGCTGCCTATTTTAAATAATTTTAAATGCTTCTTTAATGATTTGAAAGAGTTGTGGAGGCTTTGGGGTTTTTGCTGCTTTGTGCTTTGTTTTGGGTTTTTTTGGTTTGTTTTTTTTTTTTTTTGAAAATGAAGCGTGAGGGGGAAAACAATCTTCATTAATAAGTGGCCGAAAGAGTTCATGAAGTTTGAACTGTTTCAACTCTAAGTCACTGTAAAGTGTGTGAGGGGGCTTCAGAACCGTGAAAGTCCGCTGCTGCTCCTAGCTGGCTTTATCGCAGGCTAGTAAACTTCCAGTGGAATTTCTTTTTCCTGTGCATGTTTGGACTAACAAGCCTCAAGTCTCTTATCAAATAACAGTATCAAATAACTATGAATAATGCTTTTGAATAATTTATTTTGTAGTCTGAAAATAATTGCATAAGTTAAATTCTGTGCTGCTTTGACTAAGTATATCGAATTCAGTAGGTCTAGGTATTAGTTTTTAGGATATTTTTGCCTTCTCTTTTCTTAATTTGTACAGTCCTTAGGCCAGTGGATCCTCAGTTGCAGTTGAACGCTCTAGATGCTCCTATAATGCAAATAACAGTTTTGCTGCTGTGCCCTGTAGAAGATAACACTTCCGGAGCTTCCAGTTTTTTGAGAGACTTTTTATAATGCAAACAGCAAAAGCTACTTTCCAGAAATACAATTCTTGGAAATGCCTGAACTGTTTAAGACTGGTGTGTGTGTGTGTGTGTGTGCGCGCGCGCGCTTAATTGAGACAGCTGCTTCGATGGAGTATTTCAACCCAAACAGTGAGCTTGTGAAAAGTGTAAGTGGCTCAAAATAGGATCTTAAAATGAGAAGTGCTATAAGCACTAAGCTATAAGCTAGGCAGAAAATTGTGAAACTTCCTCACCAGCTTTGCATCATGAAATCAGAGCTGGTTTTGAAAACTATTTCCAGCAAATTTGACTCTTGGCTGTTCCCAACTGCTCTCCTAGAAGCTGTGATGCTTCTAGGGGTCTGCGCTGTGCACCTTTCCCCCTCTGTGCTGGCTGGGGTTCTGGGGGCAGCGCCCCTCACCTTGGTGGAGGGTGGGAGAGGGAAGAAGAGGCACAGGGAGGAGCGGCACCTTCCTGCTTGGCTTCCTGCCCCTGTCCTTGGCCTCCTCCCCAGAATTATTGGATGTATCTCTGGCAGCACATCCCCGAATGCGACGCTTGCTTAACTTGTGCAAACTTTTTTAAAGAGAGAAGCTGGATTTCCTGTTATGATGTGTAATTTGACAGGATGAGTTTGTAAATAAAAATTATAACAGTTTAGAATCTGTAGATGTAAGTAGATTAGAGCATCCCATAAATACATCCATATAGAGTGTATGTAGTTGGTTAGAACTAGGTAACGTAGACAGCTAAAACAGATGTTGGAAAACTTTTGTAACTTTAAGCAATTGTGTGCATATCTTTGCATGTGCAGTGAAATACATCTGCTTTGGGTGGAGGTTGCTGCTGTTCCAGCCATTTGACAGTGCAAAGGAATTCAGCGGCGTTTTAAATCAACCTCTCAATGAAAATGGGGGACAGCAGTTGCTACACTGCTCCAGTTCACCCTGTATTATATTCAACAATGGGCAGCAAGGCAATTTTAAGGACTTAAACACTTCAGTAATTTGGCATGAATTCTGTCAAAGAGTTGGACAATAGTTCTTGTTTGAAAATAACACTCTGAAAAGAAGGAATGGTTAAAAGAAGTCGATCTGCGTGGAGACTGGGATAGACTACGATAGAAGAGTGTTTAAAAAAAAAAAAAGGAGTAGTGTATCTTTGTAGGGCTACAATAAATGCAAGAAGTAGATGCTGGAGGATATGTACTGAATTGAATATATTGATTTCTCTTCTGTTACCGCTAATAACTCTGATTTAGGAAAATAGAGTTACACAGTGTATAATAAAATTCTAGAACAGACAAGTCACAGGCAATTTTCAGTTCTATGCAACCAGCAGGTTTAAACCTAAGTTACTGAGGGGAGGGCTGACTTGCTGCTTATGCCTAGGTGCCACTACAACTTCATTTTAGTTCCGTTGTCTTAGCATATCCTGTAATAATAATGGGCCTGTTGTTTAGGAACCAGATTCTGCACTGGCACATGCTCTTGATAAGTCCTGTCTAAGTAGACAGGCCCTTAAGAGAAGACAGTGATGATAGAGTACTGTAAAAGCAAGCCCTAGTTTTAGGCTTTTTTCCTGGAATACTTGTAGTTGCACTAAAAAAGTCATCATTAGATTACAGGCCAATGTAATGAATCTGTGTTAGTTGAGCTATTTATCCTTATCACTGAAAAAAGGGTCTAGTGTCTCCTTTCTAGGAGAGTTTGTGGCTCTTCAGGCAACATATCCCTGACAAATAAGAAATTTGATTGAGCTTCAGACAGTGCTGCGCGGGCCATTCCTTTAGGTGAGTTCCTAATGGCACTTCAGTGTTTGAAGGATCACTTGACTAGCCTGGGGATGCCAGGTGAGGCCACTTTTCACTTGTGGCCTTGTAGGCAAAATGGCTGTGGATCAGCAAGACATGATGTGCATTCTTCACAAATACAGCTCAAACTGTTGGTCTGAGTCTCCCTCCCACTTAAGTCTATTCAGCTTCTGTTTGGAGAAATGCAGTTTTTCTTCCTAAGCAGCCGCGGAATCCTTTTGTTGGACCACTTCCCATCTTTTACCACGAAGCAGCAAAAAGATGTAGAGTGAACGTTTTCTGCACTTCCTACCTTGCAAGTTGTGACTACCATTTGCTTATAGTTGCTAACTTTGCTCTGCTATTTCTACAGGTCTATCTAAGTGTCGATATTTGAGATGCAATATGCTGTGCTGGACTCTTTGGTCTTGTGTACGCTTTGTAGTCTTTTCAAAGTATTAGCACATTCATTAGATTTTATTTTGTACATTCCAGAACAATTAGTCTCCTAAAACAAAGTTTCAAAATCCCTTATCTGGAAGGATCAAAGGATGAGAAGTTCCAAGCTGGTGGTGAAGATGGGCAGGAATTCTTAAATGACCCTTAAACCGGTTGGCACTGAGGGAGTTATGCAAAGGTTTAGGTTTGCCTGCAGTTTTCCCCCCCAGCATTTTTTGCTATCATTTAACAGATAATCCAACTTGATGTATAGATGGCAGGAAGAGGAAAGACTTAATATAGCCAGTCTATTATAAGTCTTGCAAGTGATGTGTTCCTATCTGACACATCTTAAGAATGTGCTCAACATCTGTATAAAGATAACGCTGTAAATTTATACCCGTTTAGTATGACAGAGTGAAGACTGAAACTATTAGACTGATTACAGTCTTACACAACTTAAACATACATAGTTTTATTCTTTTCTGTCAATTAGCTCTCTCTCAGATAATATTCTTTTTGGCTAGAAAGAAACTAAAATAGAGGGTATGTACTGTGCAGGGACACTGGGTACAGCTGAATAACTATGTGAGGGGATTGGTCATTTCCAGACTTTCAGACAAACTGAAAAGAAAATGCAAATGACTGTTCTCTCTATATCACAAGACACAACATACAAGTAGACATATAACTTCTTATTTTATGTACTTCACTGTAAATTGCTCAGTTAATTCCACAACATCTGGCTATAGGTTTTCAACCAAACAGAATTAGAAGAGTTCTCATCACATTCTCATAATGATTATCATTGTTGATTTAAGTGTATTCCAGTTAAATCCAAACCTGCAAACTTCACTTGTGTATGTACAGTATATTTTGTAAAAAATTAAGCATTAATTCAAGGTCTTCTGCTTTCTGGCAGGCAGAGATCCAGAAACAGTTTTCTACTCTGCTGGCTTTTTTTAACATTGTGTTTCTAATGCACTTTATTAGTCAATGTTTCAGCAGTAATTTCTTTCAGCATTTATTTCTATGAAAATCCAGATTCCATGCTCGGGAACACCTAAAATATTCCTCTGCATGCAGTTTAGAAAAATAGACAGGATTGAACTGATGGAATTTCTGTTTTGTTTTCTACATATTGTTGTACATACTGTCATATAGATCAAAAAAGTTTGGCTCTGGAGGGAGCTGGATTCAACTCTGATCTGCTTTAGATTTCCGTTGTATCTTAGATGAGATACTTGGCCTCTTTGTGCCTCCACACTCTGTAAAAAGGGAATAGTAGCACTTTCTTAAGAGTGCTGGGATGGCTGATATAGTAACACTCCTTATACCCCTCCACCCCACCCTCCTTTAAAATAATGAGGTAGGGCATGTTAATTTTACTTAGTTTTTTGGCATCTCAGATGCACACAGTGTCAGGAATGCTATTGAATTTTGTGGAAAAACTAGGCAGATCCTTACAAATCTGCCATCTCATATTAATGGTGGGGATTTTCTTGGTTTTTTGGTAACGTAAATTTATTTTTCATGTTTATTTAGCCAAGAAGTTTTTAGTTTCTCATTTGTGTTTCTGTAAACTTGTCGTTTCAGCTATACGTTTGCCTTCTCTTGTCACCATTTTAGGAGTTACAGTTTTATGAGCAATCATGCACACAAAGAAAATGATGGCATTGGTCTGAAGTCCATGTATATCCTAAAGCAGAACTAAAGGTGTTACTTTGTCTTCTCTCAAACTTCATAGCATTATACTTACTCTTGCTTTCATATGAACATTTCATGTGTCTTCTGATCTAAAAGCTGTATTTTTTCTTGTAATAAAAGAAAACTTCATTTTATTTATAGAAAAAGACAATTTATATAAATTTATATTTATATAAAAAGAACATTTATTTTTCTTAGACTTCAACTAAAACACTCACCACTGCTTATGTATGGCTATTTATTAACCTGCTGATTAGGTGAGAAAGTGAACTGGTTTTATTATACCAAAAAATGTGAAGAGCTACAGAGGTATGATTTTAGAAGCAGTATATTGGGAACGATAACCCCCTCAGTTTTAAAAGTATATAAGATCAAAACCTATTGTCAGGAAAGCAGCTAACAGCCTGCTTGTATTCTAATTTTTCTACTGATGATAAAATTGGCAGAGTCAAGGTATCTGCCATACTGAGCTCAACTCTAGCAGTTCATGTGGAAAGAACATTTCTTTAGGAAGCTAAAAGTGGTCAGTAACAAGACTAATTCTTTGAAGGAGGCATAGATGTTGCTCAAATGACATGACTTTGGAGTGGCGAGCAGCTGAGTACCATGAGAAAGCAGAAGAAAGCTGGCGTGGGTATCCAGCAGAATGAAGTTCCAATGTAAGACATAAAAGGGATTTTGCACTTTCCCCGGTTAAATGTAAAAACATAATAAGCAGATTAGAAAAAGCTTAAGAAACAAGAAAAGGCCTAAAAAGTTAAGGAAAACTTTCTAATGTCTGGAGCAAGAAGCTTGGCAGCGAGTCTATAGGGCTAGCAGTGAATAGGGACAGTAGAGATTGCTGCCATTTAAGACCAAATGACAGTATGGAAGCTAAATGGATTTGGACACCAAACCACTTTTATCACACATAATACGCAGTTTTAAGAATTAAGTGACTTCTCTGTTCTATGGTCACGGAACTGGTGTGGGGCCATGGGGACCCTGGGTGCTCTCGGGTGCTCTCAGGTCCTCTGAGTGTTGGTGAGATGGTCCCAAATTCTGGTGCAGGGTCATGAGGTTCTCACCTCTCTCTTTCGTATAGTGGTTTCCCACAATATTAAGTATCCTTAGTTACAGGATTGGGCAGGGAGTACTGTGTTGGTGATTAGTCCTTTCAGCTCCATCTCTTTTCTGATTTGTGGTTGCTGCTGTTGCTGCTCACAATCTGCTTGTTCCAGATACTTCTGGACAGGTTTGCACTTTCTGATGATCAGCAGGCTGTATGCATAGTTTGGCTATATGTTTTCTTCAGCACACAAAAACTATTCTGTACTTCGGGACAGGTGGTTGAGTGTGTTTCATCTGCTTTTGCCAGAGTAAAGGGTTGGTTAACATTTACTGGCTTATGCTAACAGATACACTGACTAGACATAACTCATGCTAACTGCTATAGTCAGTGAAGAAAAAGTAAGGTTTTTTGGTTGGTTTTTTTTTTTTCCATCTTTCTTGGCCACGAAATATGTTGTGGGAGAGCTTACCATACTGCAACCATTCTGTGTGGGGATGCCTTAGGGCCTCAAAATATTGTAAAGAGTTTATGAAGCCAAAACCCCCAAAAAATGGATGATAAAAAGAAGTAAATTGGATAAATGTTAAAATGATGCATTTATGGAGACAGAGGAGAGTACAACATTCCAACTTCACCTGTAAAATGATGGATTCTGAGCTCATTTTACCACACAGGACTCTGATGTGGGATTTGGTGCTTTTTACGGGCTTGGGTTGTATTCATAAGCCCATATCAAATGGAGTGAGGAGACGAGCAGCCACAGTTCCCATTAGGAGTACTGCTCAGGACTCTGCCCATCCGCCCAACGGTTCTGCCAACATCATACCAGCAGGATCCTGGATGTGGGGAAAGAGAAGAGCATGGCAGTCACCCTACCTGCAGAGACACCTCGGCTCTTCAGGAAAATGCTAAGGAAATGTTTGTTTGTCATGCGCATCTCGGGCTGGGGGAGCTGGATCCAGCCATTTAAAAGAGAAGACATCCCTACCCCAGCAGGTCCTTACTTCAGCACATAGCGAACAAGTGAGGACACCTCATGGTCTTCTACCAGCCCTCCGTTTAAGGGATACAGCCATGAAAGGAGTCCGAGAGCGACTGCTGTGTTGGTTCCCTAGTGCAGCCCTAACCGCTAGTCAGCTTTTGTGTCCCTGGGGGCTGGTCTGGACATACGCTGCACGCAGTGTTGTATGGGGCTTGGGAGTATGCGTTCTGCTGTCTGGCTCTAAGAGAAGTGAGATGCAAAGCAAAGAGGATCTGTGCAATTCAGTATGATAAATATATATATATATTTAAGTAAGCTCCTTAACTGTAGGAATTAGTGAGGAAGTAGATTAGTCCTGAGATTACACCAATACCAGAACTGTCTATCCTACTTCAGGTTCAGAGCCATGGGAAACATTATGAGTAGTCAGCATGAATCAACCTGTAATTTAAATTTAAAGTAGTAGTAATAAACAGCTATTTTGGCACAGAAGCTTAGTGGATTACTTGCCTCAGCCTCGATGGGCTGTGCTTTTGCTGTGCTATTTCTGTTCTTTGTAATGAACTTGCGTCCTCAGGTGTTGCTGCCATTGACCCCATCTCTTGCACTTCAAACTGGTTTTTCTTTTATTACCAGTGGTGGTGGTAATTCCTTAGTCATGGTGTGTCATGGTGTGTGGTGGGTTGACCCTGGCCAGCAGCTAAGCCCCCCCCCACTTGCTTGTTAACCCCCACAGCAGAACAGGGGAGAGAATTGGACAGGCCAAAGTGAGGGGAAAAAACCCAAACCCTTAGTGGGGAAAGGTGAAGACACTTTAATAAAGTGAAAGAAAAAAAAAAGAAAAAGTAACAAGCAGTGCAAAAGACTTGCTCACCATCAGCAGACTGGTGCCCAGCCAGTCCCCAAGCAAGAGCTGCTTTGGAGAAACTGCTCCCCAGTTTTATTGCTGAGCATGACCTTACATGATATGGAATATCCCTTTCCTCAGTCGGGGTCAGCTGTCCCGGCTGTGTTCCTTCCCGATCTTGCTGGTGGGCAGAGTGAGAAAGAGAAGGCCTCGTTGCTGTTTTGGTCACAAATCTAAACAGCAGCACTACCATAGGAGCTTCTATAAAGAAAATTAACTCCATCCCAACCAGACCCAGAACATGATGTCACTTAAATTTTGAAGTCACTCTCAGTCAATAAATGACAAATGAACAAAAAAAAAATTACAAAGGAACACCCCACCTTATGTTAGAATCATCTACTCTTACGGTATCTAGGTCATACAAGATTTTAAGGATTCACTGCAGGAGTATCTTAGGCTTTTGTTTGTAGATGTGTATTTTGCTCTGTATGATTTGAGGATATTGGCATTGTCACTGAAATAAGAACTCCCGTTCCCTCGGTAACACCAGCAAACAATATTCTCTTATTGGATTCCATGAATGGAACAATTTTGCTTGATTTATGAATAGACTTTTCAGCAAAACTGAAATCAATTATTGTAAATCCTCATGCTGAGAACCCTAAAATATTGGCAGGAGTATGAATTTTTATGTTGGTTTCTCTTTGTGATTGTGTTGCTGACTCCAGCTGAGAAATATTTTCGTTAGAATTTTAGGAGGTTGCTCAGTTATCAGCTGGTGCATACTGGCTGGTTAGGGTGGATTCTTACAGATTAGGTAGGTGGTTTCAGTATCAATGAAGTAGGAACATGTTTCAAGCCAGCATGTGGTTTATCTGTCCTGATTAATCACTTATTCAGTTGCTATAACATACTGACAGAGAAGGGGGCTGGGGGCAGTTAACTGACACAGCACTGTCTGTGTGGCTTGGGTCTCATCTTTAAATCTTCAGGCACCCAGTATTGGTGCTGACCTGGGTTAGAGAGAAAAAAGCAAGGGAGCTACAATTGGGCCCTTCTCTCAGAGTCCTTTGGGCCAAATGCTGTAACTTTTTTCTCATAAGCACTTCTGAGTTATCCTGCATAAATCATTGGGAATGTTTTAGGAATTTTTTTGTTTGATTGTAAGGAGGAGGGCTGTGTAATAATTCAAAGTACTTGAAATTTCAACTATTATAGAAAAAAGCAAAACTGTTTTGTTTTATGACATATTACTTGAGCAAACCAGTATTTAGCGTGATCATATTGAATTAAAATGTTTGCAAGCGTTGCAGATGGCTTAAGCTCTAGGCAAGACCTCAGGTTTCATAAAGCTTCCAGTGTTCTGACACTGGTTAATGTAGATAGTGGTAGGAAAATATTTGATGCAGCCTGCAGAGACCTCGTCTTGGCTACTGTGTGCGTAAGACCCTTCATTTTGCTTCCTCTTTGGAGAACAGGAAAACAGAGATTTGTTAGTCAGACTCAGTGCAGGATTAGAGAGTCCCTGAGGAAGAAACTTTTTTCCTGTTGAGCTGTAGTCTTTGGATTGCTTCAGCAAACGCCTTTTTGAGTCGGGCATCTGTGAAAGAGATGGGAAAAGAAGGTTTCATGTACACTGGTTTTGTATATGCCCACACTTGTGGTTTCCATTTTAGGTATTACATATTTATCTGTAGGACTTTAGGGTAGGATAAGTCAAGGAAAGCGTTGGGGCACGTTTGCCAATATAGCTTCTCTTCAGTCAAGTTTTCGAATGTGTTTGTCTTCATTCTTTACTGTGACAGGTTCTTCTATCACACTTTTGCAAAGCGCAGGATTAAAAAAAACAAGAGGACGTGTTATGGTTTACTGAACCTGAACTTCTACTTTATCTAAAATATAAAACCAGAGGATTCTTTTTTTTATCCATTTAAAGGCCCTAAATACCTAAATAGTGTGGTTAAAATAACTGAGAATGCAACAATTCAAGTCACAAAAGAAGACAAGAGGGAGCTTGCCTGTTTTAGTGAACAGGCAGCTGGATGGGTCTCCAGACAAAGAACAATCATAGAAAGAAAATGGAGCCCTTGCTCTTTGGAAAGCCTCTGTGATGGGCTAGCTAGAATAAGGAGCGCTCTGACTTGATCCCTCACATCCCTCACCCCTAATTGACCTTAAGCTTTTGCAAAGGTCTTTAAGATATCATGTCTCCTTTAATTAATCTGTTTTCCCATCTAGTAATTTAAACATAGGAGATAGATGCTTTAGGATGTTGTGATAACTACTTAGGCAATCAGAAGAAATTTTCCTCTTTGAGGTATTTGGCAGGGTCTGGCAGATTTTCTTATCTTCCCATTGATTCAAGAGATTATCAACATATTTTTAAGAATACTTACCCAGCCACAAATTGTATCAAACTGTCAGCAAAGATAGGACAGTCGAGGAAGTCTACAATTTCAATGGTTATGTGTAGAGGAGAAGGGAGGGCCCATCTTTACAGGCTTCCTACCCTGTATCACTGTTGCACAGCTGAAAGACTCAGCGTCATTGCAGAATTGTTTAATGCAACGTTGGTAGATGTGTATCCTGCTCCCTGGAGCCAGTGCTGTGTCAGCCTTCAGTCGCCTCCATAGTTTGACGTTACCGAAGGAATGCAATAGGCCGTCTTTCTGCTCATGATGATTCCTTGCATGTCTAAATTCTCAAGCAGTGCCGGTTTCTACTTCTTCCAGTTGGGATTTTGTTCCAAAAACATACTGTAAACATCTTGGTTAGCCTAATAGTCATATATATGTGATAATGTTTGAATTGGCTCTACAATATGTAATAATGACAATGATGATGTTGGGTGGGTTTTTTTCCCTCCATATCTGCACCAAATATAACTTGTGATATAGGTAATAATTTGCAAGAACTGCCAGAGCTATTGTATCCTATATTGTTCTGGCTCCTAACTTACCCCTGCTGAATTCTTAGCTTGCAGAATAACTCGTTGAATGCCATGAAAGCTGGTGGTTTTCATGTTAGTAGATACAGGCTTTCAAATAACTGTTGTTCATATACGTAAGGAGAAATAGAGGTTCCATATGGCAATCGTGCAATTATTTATATTGAAGAACACTGGAGTATTTTATGTGTTTATTTTTTAATTAAAACCAGCTAGAAGCAGGGTTAGCGTTAGTCCTTGCTTCTGAAATCTTGATACAAGTTCTTGAAATTATAAACAGTAAATTTAAGTTCAGCCATAAACATACAGTTTTAGGTTAAAAAAATAAAGTATTCAAGTATTTTCACTTTACAGGAAGTCCCCATAATTTTGAAACGATAGCAAAAAACTAAGAGCAACTTAGGAAGCAAAGAAATGCATATTATTAAATGGTAGCCATATAGTAATTTCTATACAGCATATCTAAGGTGGAGGAAAGGAAGCAAAAAATATTTCTAGATGCATAATTGCATATTGGATTATTTTAAATTATTGCTTCTTATACAAGACTACTTCAGTGTCATTCAGGTTCTCCAGATTAGCTCAGCAACAAGCCAAATTTGATTGCTGTGCAGTAAGACAGCATGACTTACACTTTTATAATGAATGCTCTCACTGATCAATGGTTCATTGTACAGGGAAAACCCACTGAGGAGCACATATTCCTTACCGTAATATATTTTTAATTAAAGAAGCATACTTGGACTTTCTGATTCCACTGATGTGATGCAGTTACCAGCGTAGTGGATAACTTGGATTTTACCATAGATTTCCAAACATTGTGGAACGGGTTGGTTTGTTTGGCTGGTTTGGTTTGTTTAACCTATCTATGCCCCATGAAAGGGTGATGTAACATTAGACTATGTAAACAGCATTAACAAAGTGTCTTTTAAAGGATAAAAAGCATAGGTTATAAAAGAACCTATTAAAACAGTTTAAGTTGGAAAAGGAATTAAATGCTCAGTTTACAGTTGATGCTGCTGCTTTTTCAGTTCTAGGGTCTTTTTCAGTGTTCTACTGAATGCAGTGAATGAAGCATAGTATTTCTGATGTGGAGGAGGAGAATAAGATCATTTGAAAGGTAGATGCAGCCACCCCATCTGAGAAAGAGTGGCAAAATTTCACTGGTGAACTATGCCACCAAAATGCTTTTACCAGTGACCTCTTCATGGCTGCACCTCATTAGTTCCTTACTTAGTAAATCCATGCCCAGTATGATTAAAATCTATATGAAAGCGTGTGTGCAGAATTAAACTTTCAAGTGAAGCCACAGCATCTGACATGATTCACGCGCATTTATAAATAATATATTTTGGTTTACCGAAGGATTTATGTATAGCATAGAATGTACCTCTGTGTGTTGCGTATGTACCTAAGTGTACCATATGTGCCTGAGTTCAGCCTGAACAGACTTGCAGTTTGACCTTGGGACTAGCTAAGTTGGTTGTATTACCTCAGAGAAGGCATGAAATCCTGCTACAAGGAAGGGTGTCCACCATCCAGCATCCACTGCCATCCCAGGGGTCACAGAAGGAATGTGGTCTTGCAGTCTTTTACTTCCCAGTTCTGAATGTCATGCTACTGCCATTGCTAGACATATGTGGGATCTAGTAATAAAAAATAGTATCCCTTTTTTTTTGTATGTTGCTAGAGCATCTATGATGCTTCTGTAAGGAAGGAATTAATAGATATAAACCACCTCATCATTCATTTAACTTTGAAGAGAATTTTACGGGACCAAGAAAGGGCTACTAGCCCAAGCGCTGTGCCCTAAGAACTCACCAGAAAAAGCAAAACCAGCAGATGTTCAAAAAAAAAATGCAAGAGAAATTAAAATATAATTTTGAAATTTATACTGAGTGTCTAGTTTGAGTAAGCATTTAAAAGTTAGCAAACCCTCTGTTTTATTGTGTGTAGAGGGCAAGACTCAAGAGGAGTGGCTGAGGTCACTTGGCTTGTTCAGCTTGGAGAAGAGAAGGCTGAGGGGTGACCTCATTGCAGTCCACAACTTCCTCAAAGGGGGCAGTGGAGGGGGAGGTGCTGACCACCTCTCTCTGGTGACCAGCGATAGGATACGAGGAAATGGCATGAAGCTGCGTCCAGGGAAGTTCAGATGGGACATTAGGAGAAGGTTCTTCGTTGAAAGGGTGGTTGGTCGCTGGAACAGGCTCCCCAGGGAAGTGATCTTGGCAATGAGCCCATCAGAGTTCAGGGAGCATCTGCATGATGCTCTTAGTCATATGGTTTAGTTTTAGGTAGTCCTGTGAGGAGCAGGGAGTTGGACTTGATGATCCTTACAGGTCCTTCCAACTTGAGATATTCTATGATTCTAAGCTATCTTTAAAAAAATAGTTCCTCTCCCTGTTTTCTTTTTCTCCCTTTCCCCCTTAAGTTTTATGAGCTGATACCACAAATGTAATTTAACAGTGAAAATTGGCAAATCACTTGAAAAAGTGCAATTACTTTGAACGTGTGGTATTTCTATTTCAGCTCTTCGAAAAAGACCATCTTGAAATAATCTATCCTTTTTATTATATTTTTTGCTGTGTTGTTATTTAACCCCTTAGCTAGAAAAATGAGAATAATGAAGACTTGTTTTTACTGATGGTCAGTCTCTCTGAGACATACAACCATATCATGTTAAGGTTCTAGGCATTGTAAAAATGTTTAGAAACAACTTTTTAATTGGAATTCTGTGAATTTTACATAGTGACAGTTTTGGGGCTTTTATAAGTATTAATACAAGGTACCTTTTGCGCCAGAATGGAAATGCGTGCCTTTCCATCAAGAAGGTGCCTGAACAAGCAAAGGTAAAAATACCTGTATTTGAACTGCAAGAGCCATAGCTTGAGTTCAGAGAGGAGTGGGGTTTAATTGTCTCAGAATTAGCTTATTTTTTTACTCCTCTTCTGACTCGGGAACCAGCGCACTGAACCCTCTCTGTCCTGTTTATCTTAGGAGTAATGCTTCTAGTAGGACTCAGGTCAGATGATAAGTTTTTGGTAAGTAATTACATGACAAAAGTGATTTTTAACCTGCTTTCCCAAAGAAATAAGGTTTCTGTAGGGGCTTTCTTAATGACGTTAAATAATTTTTAATTCTGTCAACTGATTTTACTCAGATTTTACAAAGTGATTAAGGCCAAAAAGTTTAAAAACAAAACTAGTTTCTGTTTAAATCAGTTTCTGTACTGAATGAGATGGATGTCTGGCAGATGGTTATGGATTATGGAACTATAGTAGGCAAAGAATAAAGAAGTGTTGCTGAAGTTATTTTGAAAGCGAGTTCAAGTAACCAGTGTACCCATGTAAGCTATTGAGTTTCTTTTGATTCAGTTACTCACTGAGCAGCGTTTCCCCATCTGTATTCCTGACAATGAACTGGAATTCAATTACATAGTTTGGCTTTATTTTTATAATCTTTATCGTACTGTTTTTCCATAGCTATATAGATTGTTGTTGTTTTTTTCTTCTGTTTCTTCTTTTGTCCACATTTTTTGTATACTGCCACCACTGTGATTTAACAAAAATCTTAAGCTGATGAGGTTTCATGTGGCTTTCATTGGCTCATGAGACAGTGACCATGGTAGCTGTCAACTGTAGATTATAGTTATACAGCGTACACAACCATAGACTGTACCTGTCTACCCAGGAATCTATGTTGTCACAAGATAAAAAACAAACCAAACCAAAACCCCGAGCCATTTCTCCTGTCTACCTTTCTTGTTAAAAGTTAAAAGCAGCTTCTACAGCGTGGTGGGCTGAGGTGCTCTGGTTGCCAGCTGCCCGCCCAGCCGCTCTCTCTCTGCCCCTCCTCAACAGGACAGGGGAGAACATAAGAAGGAAAAGCTCCCGGCTTGCGATAAAGATGGGGCCATCGCTGATCAGTTACTGTCATGAGCAAGACAGGCTAGACTTGGGGAAAATTCACTTAATTTACTGTCAATTCAAATAAGAGTTGAGGGTGAGAAACAAGAGAAAAACTAAAACACCGCCCCCACACGTCGTCCGCCACCCCCCTCTCAGCTTCACCCCTTGGCTCCCGGCTTCTCTACCTCCTCCCCCCGAGCAGCGCAGGGGGACGGAGAACGGAGAGGCTGCAGTCGGTCTGTAACGGCCTCTCCCACTCCTCCCTCCTCACAGTTTTCACTTCTCAGGGCCCTCCCAGGGGCTGCAGGGAAGCACCGGCCCCCGCGGGGTCTCTCCCGGGGCGGCGGGGGCATCTCTGCCGGGGCGCCCGGAGCCCCTCCCCCCCTCCTCC
>NW_009259316.1:690205-735864 GCF_000687185.1 Egretta garzetta | reverse complement strand
TCGCAGGGGCCGCGCCCGCAGGCCCCGATGCTGCTGCTGCCGGCGCCTGGGCACCTGCACCTGGTACACAGGGAGAGGATGGTTTTCTTTGGATTTATAGGGTTAGATTTTGGCTTCCCCCCCACCCCCGTTCCATTTTTCATTAAAGCGAGGTAAAGTTTTTAGATGCTCTTAGAAAGACACCACCACCACCAAAAAAAGGGTCGAACTCCAGATAGAATTTTGCCAGCACTGTGTTGTCTGGGAAGTCATGAATTATTTATGTCTGACTTCCCAGCCTGTTCCCAAAAGGCTGGTAGTATTTTTCCTGTTCATCTAGCTATGATCGACTAAGATTTTAATTTGATTCTCTCAGGAGTGTGTATACGCTCTGACTTACAGAATCTCATTTGTATTTTTGTGACACTGATAGGAAATATTGTTGCTGTTATGGAAATTAAATGCAGCAGATTTACTTTGTGTTGTAGTTAGTCAGTAATAGTGTACTCTGTTAAGCTGCTTAATTTTTGTTTTTCTTATACGTGCTCTAATTTCCTTTTGTTTTTAGTGCTAAGCTCCCATGAGTGTTGGTTAAAAGGCTATCAGCCAGCTTATTTTATGAGGAAAAATGAAAAGAATTGGGGTAGTTTTTCCGGAGAAGAGAAGCCAGAGCAGAAGGAAAGTCACAGTGGTTATCGCCGTGTGGGATAATGCTTTTTGAAGAGGACTGATGCGATAATTCTGTTTTTTGTGTCCATGCTGGATAGCACAGGAAATACTGAGCTTAAATATATATTACGTTAGACACTAAAGCAAGTTTTCTGCTTGTAAAGCTGGTGGAGCCCCGTAGCGGAGGCGGCGGCCATGGGAGGCTGCAGCGAGGGAAGCTGTGAAGGACTGGCTAAGCGTATTAAATATGCAGAATGACTTACAGAAAAAGTCTGCCTTGTCTGGAGATTTGGTAGTGGTCTAGGAGCTTGGAGGTCCACCTCAGCCTTATTTTCTCTAATTCTACCATACCGGCAGTTTTAAGTCCCATTAAAACTTGGGAATGTTCAATTTCTTATCCTGAAGACTGAGCTAAATTATAAAGGTATACCTACTCTGACCAGATGCAGTATTGCAAATACAGGTCTTGGCTATGTTGGTGTTTGCTGTTGAAACACTATTGCCGATTCACGTGTGTTTTTTATTTTTAGTGTAACTACCTTTGGTACAGCGGCTTCTCTGTTGCTTGTGAAAACTCACTCTGTTTCCTTTCTATGTGGTATTTCTCATATGAATTCAGGTAATGAAAAAAATACTAAAATACATAATGTTAACAGCTCAGCTGGATAATGTCATGCTGTAGATTCAATGGTACTGGCTTACTAAGTGCAATTGGCTGCAATCTTTGCCCCTTGAACAACTGTAGTAATAAACTGAACTAATGAGGTAGGTGTTAGAAATTATATTCTCTGTCCAGAAGAAATATTTTAATAGCTGCACAAAACATTACTTTTAATGTCAGGGACACTTGTTGTGATTTCTCTGTTTCTAGATGAAAAGGACATGCAAAGTATGTTTTTTATCCTTTTTTTTTTTTCCTTTCTCTTTTAAGATCTATATTTTAAAAAAACACCAAAATCCTGGAAACATGCAGTGCTTGTAGAATATTAGCTACTGTTCTGTCCAGCTTTTTAGCCTATTTGAAGCAAGTACAGTTTATTGCAACAGTTGGTTGTGTAATCCAGTTTTTTTTCCCCCCACATAAGCTGGTACTTGCGAAATTGTAGATGACTAAAGCAGTTTCTGAAGTGTTCTTTGATGGAGACAAAGCATTTACAAAAATGTACAGCCTAAAAATTAACATGTACAGAAGCTAAATACAGTCCCAAACCACGTTTCGAATAGCAGTAGGCTGTTGCTGCCTGTATCGCACGGGTATAATTGTTTTGAGCTCAGAAAAACTGGTGGTGTCTTATCAGTAGCGTTTCTTTGGTCACTGAGCAGTTTCCCCATTGACCGTGCAAGCCTTGCTGTCTCTCTGAAATACACTTTAAATATTTTGGAGTGCATGTTTGTGCTATGGCAAGCATTTTGTGTAGCAGATAATTATTTTTTTTTTTCCCAGCAACTCAGACAAGGCTCATTTTCCCCCCATCTTCCTGAAAACCTAACAGCAACAGAAACCCACCATGCCTTGATGGGCCTCATTTGGATTTGCTCTTGAGGAGCGTCACAGGCCAAAACCAGTCTTTGAATCAGGAAATTGCACTTAATTCGATATATTGCAAATTAACGTAAGCTTTACATTACTGATTCTGGTATTGAGAGATAAAGAAGACAACCAATTAAATGAACACCCAGCAAAGATCCCTCTCCCCGTCCTGGTGTCACATCCCCTTCACTACGCATTGGACTTGGTCCCTTTGGTGAGGGGATGGGTGAGGTCCTCCCACACAGGTCAGCACTGCAGCACTCCCCACCCCCAAACACGCATGCTACCTAAAACTGTGACATTTTTACCCCATACAGAGAGGCACAATATGGAAAGAAGTGTCTCCTTGGCTGCAGCCAGAGGCCTTCCAGGTGGTGGCTGTGTCTTCCCAGTCAGGCTCCAGTAAGTGTGTACTGTGGCAGGGAGCTGGGGGTAGGGGGAACAGGTAAGGCCTTCTTAATTTTTCAGGTGAAGAAGAAAATTTAAATGGACCTCAAATGACAGCTGCATGCAGAGATGGGAGCGGGACCGAGGAGTTCTTGACTCCTAGTCTTGTTTCGTTTGCTGGGTTTTACCTCCTTGGGCTAGTGTTTATGGAAAGGCCGATGCGGCGGATTCTCCCCACCGGGGTTGGGCAGCCCTGGAGGAGCATGAGGACGAGCTAAGCAGGCAAAGGGGCTTTTTCCAGGAAGCTTCTTCACAACTGCAGAGAAAGCAGTCCTGCAGCGGGGGAGCTCTCTCAGCCAAGGTCTCTGGAACTATTTAGCAGGTCCCTCATTCACAGCTGCGGTGTTTCTTCCCAACCCAGTGCAGCCTCAGGGAGGCAGTTCTTTGCGCCTCATGCTGTCATAGTTCCACGTGTCTCCTTAGTGAGCCGCCCCGACAGGGGAGCATGGCTCCCCGCTGCCTGGAGTGAGTGTCTGCGAGGGCGGTAGGACTGCTTCATGTGTCCTTACTCATGTTCCTAAATCCTGTGGTCTCTTTTGTTCATGTGCACAATTTTCGGCTGGACTTGAAAGGGTAGGGGGTTGATAGCAAGGAGCGTTGCACTCCAGTGTTTTCTGCAAATGTGGCTCTACAAAATGAACTATTAGGCCATTTGTATTTTTTCAGGTAAATTGCAATACCAAGAAGAAAATGACTTTGCTTTCTATTATGATAATGCATTTAATTTAGTAAAAAAAGAAAAGAACTAGATTGGTTGAAAGTAAGGTAATAGAATAAGCATGTGTGTGTATATATATGTGTGTATGTGTATTTTTTGTGGTACTTACAAGAGTAGCAACTTTTAATTGCATGCCATGAACTAGGTAACTTGTTACAACAGAAGCCGGTTCCTTTGTTTCACAAAATGAGAAAATGTAATTCGGAAGTCTTTTTAGGTTGATGTATTTGGATCATATAGAACTTCTGTACAGTATACTTGTACTTGTGATAGAAGGACACAGGTATATCATCTGAGTTTTTAAAGATTAACTTCAAATAGTGTACGTATCTGGAGCAAGGATGTTACCAGAACCAAAGATATGCTATTTACCTCTTTCGGTGATTTGCTTACAAAAAGCAAGCCGTATGAAAACATGTAGCTTCTTTAATTAAAATAATACATAATCTCACGCTTCAATATATAACCTAAACTAGCCTAAGATTTAGGGAGGCTTCGCTGATGAGAAATAACTGACTTTTTTGAATGAATAATTCATACTTTTATGTTTTTGTCTTGCATATGTATGCCAGTGTCCTGAGCTTCAGGAAGCTTTTGGAAAAGGCTGCCCAGCGGGGCTGAATGAGTGTTCTTGCCAGCACAGTGGCTTCAGAGCCAAAGCTTTATAGACTGTCATCTCCCCTTCTTTTAGCGCCCCAATTTCCATGGCAAACTGGTGCGGGGATGCTTGCTCTGTGTATTGAATTTTATGTTTGTTTTTACCAGCTACCCTTTCCCGCTCTTTTCAGACTTTGTATTTCTTCCAGAAAATGTTCTATTTTATAAAAACATGGGCTTTGAAAAGCAGAGTGGAGCCAAGGCAGGAGTTTTGCCATTGGTGTGAATGGCGAGTGCTGCAGACGTGTGACCCCTTTGATGACATCCCTCTGAATATCGCCACTGCTCTTTAGGAGGGCCATCCAGCTGGCAGCCTGTGGGCCAGTTCTCTTTCACAGAATAATTCTGGCCAGCTCCCACATGAATGTGATCTTATCCTAACTCGCCTGTGCATAACCAGGCAAGCTGCCTCTCTGCCCCTTTACTTCTGGAATATGGCACAACTTGCCTGCAGAGATGTGCCTGTTGTGACATTTAAACAGAGATGCTACACTATAGCTTAGCCTTCAGAAAGATAAATCTTTCCACAGTCACCACCACCATTTTCCTCTCTAAAAGAAGAATATTAGGAATTCCTTCAAGTGCTAAGAATCTTTGGTTTTTATAGCAGGTCTCAAAAATGGCATAACAACTAGTGTGCTGTGTTTCTCAAAGATACTGTGATAAAATGTCAAAATCACCTAGTAACTAACTTTGCCCTAGAAGAAGGGCAAAGTTAGTTACTTAGGCTTAAAATATAATACAAAAATAATCATGTACGTTAGAAGGTCAACGCTAGATGTTTTATATTTCTCTCATATAATTTGTTGGTTTTCTGCTTGCAAAGCATTTCATGATTCATTACTTTCATGATATTGTAATTTGATGTTGGATGCTGCCACTGGAATACTATACAAAAATCACAGCTGTAAATGATTTGAATCCCCTCCAAATGTAATGTGGTGACTCTTTTGGAGTAAGACTGGGAGATCATTTAATATTTTGTTTTATAATTAATTTAGAACTAGTTCTAGTCTTAAATAAGTGATATATTTATATGACAGAAAAAAGCACATTCTCCCATTTTTTCCTTAAATTAGTAATATTGTTGTTATTATGCATGATTTCTGATACGTATCAGCTTTCTAACAGCAAAATAATTGTTTTGTTTTTCCATAAACTGCAGAAACTATGCCTGTTCCAGACCAGCCCTCGTCTTCTGACAAGACAAGTTCCCTTAGTCCTGTGTTGAACACATCCAATGGCGATGGCTCTGAAACTGAGACGACCTCTGCCATTCTAGCTTCAGTTAAAGAACAGGTATGGAAGTGCTGCATCCGTAGGCTAGTAAACAATAATAAGGTTCAGTGGTTCTTTTAAAAAGTTTTCATAGGGGGTATCTGAATAATTTTGTCCACAAACGCATATTGCAAAGAATGTTAAATGTTTCTTCATGTCTTAGTATACTTCCATGTGCTGTCCTACAATAAATTTAATATAATTTAATCAAATTGTTCATTTTATTCTCCACTTTCACTCTTTACTGTGAATGGTGGTTTTCAGAGCTCTCTTCTTGTTGGTAGTCTGCATGTGGAGTTACAGCATATAGTCATGGCATATAAGAACTATAGATTAATGAGTAGTTGTGGAGAAGATGTGTTATCCTAGGCTTTTTAGTTAAAAGGATTTATAAGAATCCTAGGATTTTAAAATTTAACATACACATGTTTTGAGGGTTTTTGTGTAAAACTTGATGTGAGATTATTTTAGGGCAAAATTGGGTAGGGACAGAAGGCTTTCAGCCTTGGATGATTAAAACCAAGAGTGTTAGAAATTTTTGAAAGAAAGGTCTTTAGTGTGATTCTCTGCTCAATTCAAGTAAGACAGATTTGGACATTTTAATGTTTATTTTTGTGGGCTGAGTGTCTGAGATTTTGCTTAGTGCCTCTTTGTACATTAGGAGATGGTTAGTATTTCAGTTCATGAAAACACCTGGTCTCTGTCACTACCTCATTTGGCTCAAGAGCAGCAGCAAGTGTCCCAAAGAGAGACATTAAAAGATAGCTGCTTTTGTCAGCTTTCTCCTTGCTGAAGGTGTCTAAATTGGTTCTCCAGTTACAAAGTGGTGATCTTTCCCTGTCTTAAGACATTCACTGCTTCTTTAGTAAAATTAATGCATGAATTCAGAGGGAATCGGTGCTGAATCCACTAGATGAGAAGGATTTAAAGTGGTAAAATATTAGCAAAGTTATTACTGATTCCTGTGAACTGCAGCAAAAAAAAAAAAAGCCTGTAGTAAAGGAGTTCTGCATTCCCCTATCACCAAGAACAGCCTAGCCAGCTAACCTAAGGTACTGCTGACTAACAAGATAATCTCTTGAATTATTGTGGTACAGGGCACCAAAATTTCAGAGGTGTTCTGTTAAGGAAACTTCTTCCTTGACAGGTGATCTCTAGTCAGACCTGGCTTGAAGCTGGAAGACTGTACTAAGCTCAAAACTGAGACTGGTGGGTTGTTTTTGTGGATCTGAATGCATTCCTCAGAGTATATGGTGACTTCAGTAAATTTGGCTTAATGACACACACTTATGTTCAGCCGTACTCGCCACTGGGAAACCCATGTAACTTCAACATTCTTTTGTTATTTTGTAGTAAAGATTTGAAAGAAAAAAAGGAACAAACCAACAAACCACAAAGCTGCTTTTGGGCTTTTTCTGTTCCCCCCAATATTGTGTGTTTTGACAGACTTCCATTATTTAATGTTCTGTTGGAAGAATTCTGGGTAAGGCCACCATCCTGTGCTTCAGGCAGGTGACATGCATTACATTGATTCTGCATTTAGGGTGTAAATGAAGTGAGTTTCTACCTGGCTGTTCAGATGGGTAGCTAGCTGTCTGCTTTTTAGAAGAAGGAATGAATTACTTTACTGCCTGGTATGTGATTTTGCTTTATGTATCCTTTGACTGTAGCTGAAAATATACCTAGAGTTTTAGAAATAGGAACACAATTACTCAAAAGTAATGCTTGTAAAGGAAAAGATGATTGAGTTCATGATTAAGGTATGTTTTAATGAATTGGATATGTTAAATTATCTTAATCTGTGCTGATGCTTAACTTTAAAAGTTCCCTTTTTTTATTTCTCTTGGAACACTTGGGGCAACTTCATGTGTTACTTCTCATGAAATAACTAGAACAGTGTCTTTGAGTGACTGCATCAGAGTAAACTGTGGAATTTATGGTATTGATGACCGTAATAGGTGTTTGCAGTCTTTGAAGGGAGCGGGATACGTGAAAGAAGGCACAGAGAAGTCATCATAGATGTTATATTTGTTTGCTCTATTTAGATTTCCTATATGAAACATAAATGATTTATTCAGAAAATCTGAAGCTTCGCTGTTTGAAGAACACATATCCCCGTGCTGTCCTATTTTGAGGAAAAGATTTGTTTGGTCTAAACAATCATGCTTGATATGTCAGATGTGAAGTGGCATTCATGCTGGTCATGACTGGATCAGAAGATCTAGCCGTTTGCTTTTCAAGATGAGGGTTTCTGTTAAAATAGAAATCGAAGCCCGTATTTTGTTGTTTAGGAGTTAAGTTGATTTTAGGAAATGCAAATCCTGAACTCACTGTTTTAATATATAAGCCATTTCATTTGTATTTTACTGCTGGACAAGCTTGTTGAATCACTTTCAGGTTTCAGACTTCTGAAATGCAGTAGAGGAGAAGTGATGGATAAAGAACATGAATCTATTTTTTTCCTCTTGCTGCTAACTTTCTTAGGGTCAGCAGGCACTGCTGGAGGGGAGGTCAGAATCATACACTGTATGTCTAAGAAATTGTGAGATGCCAAGCAGTGAACTTCGGCTTAGGTGTTTTCAAGCGGTCCTCATGAAGAGGGAGAGTTAATAACTTCTGTGAAAGTGAAAGCTGTTGGGGTTTCTGTTTGTTTGCTTGTTTGTTTTTAGACAGAATGAAGTTCTTTAAAGAGAAATCATCAAGTAGTGTTAAACCACTAGACAAATAGTTTCAGTTTTCCATGCTGTATAAAATATAGTTAAATATCTGTGTGTGAAGAAGGATTTTTTCTTTCTTAAGACATACTGGCAAACACGTTTGGCCCAATGCTTCATAGGTTTTAGAAAACATAAGGCCACTTCTGTTTCTGCTTTGTCATCTGCTTTTGTGTCTGTAAATATGGGAAAAATTCTTCAACAAAGTGAGATACCGGGGCGCTCTGATTTGTGAGAACATGTGTGATAGATACAACTATTTATTCTGCAAAAAGCATGGTAGGTTTCTGACTGGGAATATCCAGCTGTGCAAGAGACTTCTGATCCCACTAGCTGTTAAAAAATTCTTGGGAAGAGAGCTATTGATAATGCTGTTTTGAAGGTAGAAAAAGCTGCTGGAGAACCTTTTTGGTAAATATGTAGTAAAGCTGATGCTTTTCCTGGAAGTCTCCAGCCGTATGTTGTTCACAGGACTTCAGTTCTTGGCACACAGAAACTGCTCCCTTGGAAGCTGAGGAAGAATGTAGTGACAATGACCTAGCAGAGGTTTGTTTTGGCAGACGTTTTTGTAAAAATACTTGGAGAACATGAGATAAAATAATTTCCTAAGAGCAAGATCCATCTTGAAGCACTGACAAATATATTCAACTCACAATAGTTTCTTTGTGACTCTAGTTTCCTTTACCATCTTAGTAGTAGCATGTTTCAGAGAACAGCTTTCCCTTTCAGAAAACTTAGGCAAAGAACAGGTTGTGCAGTGTTTAGCATTTCTTTGGAATCTTTTTTTGAATCTACCTGTTTCAAATAAAGATACTTTTTCTAGATGTCTGTCTTCCTTTCTCCCTCTCTCCAGAAAAACCTTAGGCTGTAAGATTTTTTGAAAATTTCTCACACTGTTTAAATAGATGATTGATTAATACATTCCTTAAATCATAGAGCTGATTCTAGAGAAAACAGAAGCCTTTGGCTTTGAGATGGGTGCTGACGGTTGGGGGTTTTTTTTGGTTAAAACAAGAATGAGAGTGTCATCTTTAGGTTGAAAACATCCCAGCTTTATAAGACTTAATTTTTTTTCTAAAGTAACTTCTGTTACTTTTAAATATTTACCAATTTTCCCATTAGAAAGCTACTCATTTGTCAAGAAACTGTGGTTAAAACTAGACTAAAACCCACATATATGGTAATCATGACTGAGCATTGTAATACATGTCAGTATGAAGTAAGGATAATATACATGACTTAAGTGAATTTGTGTGTTAGATGTTAGTACTCTTTGGAAACAGGGTTATGTATGTCATGCACATCTTGTATATCTATACGTCAGTAAAACTGCAGATAGAAATGACTGTAGAAGTTGAAAGATTTAATTTCTTTTCTTGGCTCTGCCACATTGTTTTTTCCATATCTTTATATCATGATTGAAGTTTTAGAACAAAATCACATATCTAGATGGAAGTTTCATTTCAGACAATTTTTTAAGCTTTTAAGGCCAGAAGGGACTTGTGAAATCAGCTAGTCTGACTAGCAGGTCACAACAGTTAATACAGTCATCCAAGTATTGGGCCCCAAGTCTGATCACAGAATGACTTTTGCAGCTGTTTTCCCTAATATAATGCATGCCATATTGTAATACATGATATTCACAAAAAAAAAAATTTCTCATTTCTTGCCTTATAGGAACCAATAATTACTCTAGGAACCTTAAATATTCTGTAGCTTTTCTAAGTAGGTTCAATTGCGATATATTTGTGTCTTACTTCCCCTCAAACATCAGGCTCTGCCTTCAAAAGTTTTAGCAGCTCTATTTCAGACCCATGCTGATTATATTCAATCAATATATATTTCTTTAATTATCTCTCTAAGTAGCCTGTCAATATATTCACTTCCTTAGTTACAGAACTCTCTTGTTTGCAGTGAGGTTTTAAAATATTCCATAGAGGTATTCCTCTTCCTTTTTGCCATCTTTTATTTTCATTAATATATTGATTTTTAGATAAGAACAAGACTTGGCTGTAGGATACCTTTTGAGTAGCACAAGTCTGTACAGTGGATTCCATGCTTCTAAGTTGCTGGATGGACCAACATGTTACTGAAATACGAAGCTTTGTGAGAACAGCTAGTGTTGCCCAGGTACATCCTCCAGTTGATGGGGATTGATTTTTGAGATGTACGATTCCACTACTGGAAATGGGGAGTTACGCGGAGAAGTTTTGAAGAGTGTCATCACAGTGGCTGGTATGAAGAAGGAGATCACTTAACACACTTACTATACGCCCTGCTCTATACGATTCTCAAGTTCTTGGTTTAGCCTGGGACTGCTTTCACATAGCTCTTTGGAGCAACTGTGTGTATTCATGTTTTGCTTCTCAGGAAACGGCAGTTTACAGGAATGGAGACGTAGACAAGTAATTCCTATTCAGAACCTCGTCTCCTGTAAGTCACGCCGAAGATGCAGTAGCCATAGTAGATGCAGTATGAAGAAACTAAAAATCATTTAACTGGTAAAAGGATGTGGTGATAATCCAAAATACATATTTTTGGGCTTGTTTGAAATGAGCTGGGAGTGGAAAGGCTTCTGTGCAGACTTAGTCTGATAGAGTATTGAGAGAATATATCCTCCCAGCAAAACCATCTTTGAAGAGAGGGAAGAAAATGCCAGTTATCAGAATAAAATTAGAGTTAAATATGGTGCTATTTTGACTTAAAGTAATGTTGAAAAATTAGTAGTTCAAAGCCAAGAATTTCAGAGAAGCTGGGTAGAATGCCACTTAGTGACAGCTCAGTCTACGGCTAATTTAAAGCGTTATTAAAGGCCATCGTAAAGAAAGGCATAATATCCTTTCTTACCATGCAGCCAGTATATGACAACACTTTTGCTGATCCACAAGCATTTCTGCCTTAGCTTATTTTTTTTGCCGTTAGTGGAAGCATTTCAAACATAGAATAAAGATACCCTAAGAAAGTAGTAATGTTGATCTCAATTTCAATATAATTTAAATTTTAGTGTATGAAATTTCTAACATTTTAACATACTACATTTGTAACATTTTAACATTGTTGATATCTTTTTCTCTGGTATCAGTCATTGGGTCTTTTTAAAATACAAGATATTTTAAATGTAGAATATTTTCACACCTAAACCCAAGTCTTTTAACCAGTATAGTGGAACAGATTCTCGATCTCACCTTGAAGTCACTTGAGAGGGTGATTTAAATGAACTTAAAATAGGTAGAAGTGGCTAGTCCAAGTTGTGCTTTTTCCTGTACTGTCATAGCTCCCTCAGTTGTACTGACAAACAGCCTGACTTCTGCAGCCACGTAGGGAATGCTGCTGGGGAGGGAGCAGAGTGCATTGGAAATAACCATCCGAAAAGATAAGGCAGCAGCTTAGTGTTATGGAAGGTTGAGTGAGTTGTTTTCTTGTTTGGCAAAGGACAGTTGGGTCAATTTGCCAACTTGTTTTCAAGGATTGGGCTTTTTAGCATAGCTGCTGTAAAAATACACTTGAAACCATGGGTTTAGTCAACTTTTTTGCAGCATTTGGAATTGATTCAGAAAGTCCAAAAGAATGTCCCTATTTAACTGTAAGGGGAGCAGATGTTTTGGGTGTGTGTCTCCCAACTCTGCCCCACTTCCTTGTCCAAAAGGAAGTCGTGGTTGTTTTTCTGTATGCTTTATGTTCCTGAGACTTAGCTCTTACCTGTTTCCAATAATTTTCTCTTTCTATGCTTGAATTAAGCAATATCCATCAGAAGTAATTTTCATTTGCATAGAAAATGTATGAAGCTGTGAGGCCCCTGGCTTTCAAAAACAGCATACCTGATGAGAGAAATGAAAGTGCTGTTAAAAGACCAAACTCTGAACGCTTCCGTTAGTGGTTGTTTTTATTTCTTCTGTCTTGTCTTCTCTGGAAATGAAAGAAAATCACTAAAAGCACTCTCCAGGTTCCACTGTGACCCTTCTCCTTTAACTTGTCTTGCCACTACTTTTCATGTAGCTTCTTACTCTTACGACTTCAGTTTTGAAAGGGTTTTTTGAATGAGATTTAATTTTTGTCATTGTTTTAGCATTTTTTGTTCCTCTTATGTCATTTTGAAAACTTGAATACTTGTATTGTGTTTTCCCATCTGTTTCTGTGTGTTCTCTCACATGATGGCATTTTCTACTCCTGATGCATTTAATGCTAAATGGAATTGTATCTTTCTGTGGGTAATTTAAATCTTTTGTATTCCTAGAAAAAACTACTTAATGGGTAGCTGAATGCTATGCATGTTACACTTCAATAAAATATGTTACAATTCTGTTTATCCCTAAACAAGAAAACTAGAACCCAGCAAATGCTAAGCTAAGTTTAAACTTAAATATACACCTGAGAGTTAAGGTACATTACTACCCAAATAAGCTTAAGTTTGGCTGTGAATTATGTAGTTATGATAACACTAAACCAATTTAGAATCACACAATAACTTGATTTTAACAATGTGTAGCATGTACTTCTCTTCTTTCCCTCCTCTGTGGTGAATGAAGTATTTATCTCTGCAACTTGTGGTGACAGAAACTTACTCTGTAGTTGCCTCTGATGACAACCTTTCCAGTGTGAAGGGATAAAAGGCCAGCAAAAGACATTAACCTCTAAAAAAAAAAAAAATTCAAGATTTTTCGCAAGTTAAGTGCTTAATTCATAATTCTTTCCCTCAAGTTTAACATTGCATTTTTGGAAGAAGATCCCTCACTTTGTTTTGAAGGGAGGTGTTACATGTATAACCCATGTGTAACAGTAGAGCCAGACTTGTTGCAAGGGTTCCGTGCTACTCTTTAAACATATGTTTTCCTTTCCTGTGCAAACAGCAAATCCAAGTCCTGAAGCCCAAAGAGGTTTTTTCCTCCTTTTTATTTTATAAAAGATTTCATTGAAGGTTTTTTGTATTTTTGGTTGGTTGGTTGCTTGCTTTGGTTTGTTTGTTTAGGGGTAGGTATGATGAGATGATAGCAGCTTAATTATTGAAATTTCTTTTCTAGGATGTTGCCTTTTTTGTTGTTGAGAGGTGATTAGGCTTTGGTGGTTAAGCTTGCCTGCCACCAATGTTGAGACAAGCTTCTAGTCCCTTACACCCGGCAAATGCTAAGCTAAGTTTAAACTTAAATATACACCTGAGAGTTAAGGTACATTACTACCCAAATAAGCTTAAGTTTGGCTGTGAATTATGTAGTTATGATAACACTAAACCAATTTAGAATCACACAATAACTTGATTTTAACAATGTGTAGCATGTACTTCTCTTCTTTCCCTCCTCTGTGGTGAATGAAGTATTTATCTCTGCAACTTGTGGTGACAGAAACTTACTCTGTAGTTGCCTCTGATGACAACCTTTCCAGTGTGAAGGGATAAAAGGCCAGCAAAAGACATTAACCTCTAAAAAAAAAAAAAATTCAAGATTTTTCGCAAGTTAAGTGCTTAATTCATAATTCTTTCCCTCAAGTTTAACATTGCATTTTTGGAAGAAGATCCCTCACTTTGTTTTGAAGGGAGGTGTTACATGTATAACCCATGTGTAACAGTAGAGCCAGACTTGTTGCAAGGGTTCCGTGCTACTCTTTAAACATATGTTTTCCTTTCCTGTGCAAACAGCAAATCCAAGTCCTGAAGCCCAAAGAGGTTTTTTCCTCCTTTTTATTTTATAAAAGATTTCATTGAAGGTTTTTTGTATTTTTGGTTGGTTGGTTGCTTTGGTTTGTTTGTTTAGGGGTAGGTATGATGAGATGATAGCAGCTTAATTATTGAAATTTCTTTTCTAGGATGTTGCCTTTTTTGTTGTTGAGACCTTGTCATAGTACAATACTCTTTGACCATGTTCTTTTAGATTTTCCACATTTGGAGGGCTTAATATATTGTACAAAGTTTAATTCATTTGAAGTTACTTGCAGTTACAGGGGATTTTGATTCCTTAAGTGTTCCGTATGATTCATATAAAGCTATCCAGCACGCCCCACGATGGGGAGCAGCACGTTCCTTCCTCCATCTGAGCCCATGGAGCCAGCTGCCCTTAGCGCCTGGAGCTCAGGGCTGGCAGCCCGTGGGGAGTGAGGCTCCTCTCGCAAGCAGGAGGCGCATCCCAGCTCAGCCCACCTCCCCTGAGTCTGTGCTGATGCCTTGGGACCTCACCAGTCACTAATTGTCTGGAGTCGCAGCAGGGCAGTCGCTTGCTGAGGAGTGACTGGGCTCTACAGGAAAGAATAAAACAATAAGCTAAGTACCTGTTAGAAATATACGATACTCTTGATTAGAGTTCTAGGATCATAATTTCTAAGCAGATCCAATACATGTAGAAGTTATGTTATTTTAACCAGAAGTGCCCCTAAAACTAGTTTTGTTTTGCTCTGGGGCTGCATTCCTTTCATTCGGGGACAGGCAGTTATGCAAACGGATGAAATGCTTTGCTGTTACAGTCAGTTTGTCTAAAACAAAGGCACCCTTGGGTTTCCTTTGGCACTGGGATGCGTTTGGCTTCCTCTTCAACAGTTGTGATTGATCATGTCATAAGTCTCCCCTGAGCCTTCAGGTCATGTAGCCTCTATTTATCTCTTCAGAGCATTCCTTCATGGCAGGTGTGTAAGTGGGTGTGTGCGGGGCTGTGTGGGACGGGGGTGTCTTTGATCAGTCACAGCCCTTTGCCCCCTTATTTTATTTAATGTGGCATGACATCTTGTTTTCTCATGTGTAGAAATTTACTTTTTTGGGTAAATTTAACTTGTGACACCAGCTTTTGTAAGTGTGGTTATCTACTTGACAGCATACAAAGCAATATTTCTGTTTATTCTGTCAATTTCTTCGGTCTGCATTGTCATATAGCAAATAGCTGCTTGTAGTCTATTTCCTTAGATGTTTCAAAATGTGAGTCATACTTCTCAAATTTCATTTCTGTTCCTTCAGTTGCCACATTTGTTTTTCCTTTAGTCCTCATAAAGCATTATTATTTACATTTTTCAGACGGTGCCATCTCTTAGGCATAACTAGTGCCTGTCTGTTCAGCTTCCCTTCCTTGGGTGTCTAGTGCCCTCCAATATAATGATCTGGTTAATCTGGAATGGCATTTTGCTGGTTAGTGTGGTATTCTATCACTCTAACCTGCAATTCATGTTGCAGTGTTATCCCATGGTCACGATTATCCATCTACTCCAACAGTAACACAGTACAATTATGTGCCTAGCTGTGTAATTAAGATTTAAATTGAGCCTTTTGTAAACTATTACCAGCCTCTTCATCTAGGAAGTGTTTCAGTTTATGTTCACATTGCTAAGCATTTTTCAACAAAATTTTTCAGTGAAAAATAAAAAAAGTGAATGGAAAAATATTCTGACTTTATCTGTTCACTTCTATGTATTTCATAGTCTTCAGAGTCTTGATGTAAACAGCTGTATTTAAGAATTGTACTGTATGCTGCTTTGAAACTGGTAAATGTTTTTCTTCACCCCCTGTCTGATTCCAGCATAGCAACATTTCTTGATAAAATCCTGCTTATATTTTAAGTGTATAGTTTTTTACTGAAGTACATCTGTGCTTCAGGTGTTACAACTGGTACCTCTGGAAAATACAATTTTCCTTTTTCAAAGTAGTTGAGGATTTTTTTCCCCCTTTAATATGCTCTTTCCTGTACATGGTTACACCCATCTTTGTTCACTCCATTGTCAAGCTACGCTGTTATTTGAAACTTTTGTTGACAGAGCACTTGAGGGTAGGTGCATCTGGTACTATAAATAGGCTTGATTCTTCATAGTAAGTCAGCAGATTCTCTTGAAAATTCTCAGTTTTGTACTAGGTTTTATGAAATGAAAGGTTTATTGCGTTCTTCTGTCAACTAGTAACATAACAATTTTTAATGAAATGATATCTTCACAACTTTCCAGAATTGAATAACTTTGAATTTACAAATTCACAGGATTTACAGGATTAGTAATTTTGTTTGCAGAGGAAAAATGGACCCCTTTTCTTTTCTTTTTTTTTTTTTTTTTTAATTTATTTTTTAAAACACCTATTTTTATTTCACAAAGCAGTGCTTGCCCGCAAAAACCTGTTCCAACAGAGTTTATGCTGCTCTGTTTGTTCCAGGTCACAGAAAATACAGGATACTGTTCCTCTTACTATATATTTTCAGTAACCTGTACTGTGAAAATAGTTGATTCTTTGGATTAGGTTTTTGTTTGTTAGTTTACCACAAATTGTGGCAGGGACCAACCAACCAGTCTGCAGTCCTGCAACTACGTAAGGCAGCCTTCTGGTACAGCTCCAGGATGCTGTTCTACTGGCTAAGGATTTTTAGGCATGGAAAAACCTGTGATAGGTTGTGTTTTCTGTGTGGCTACAACTGCAGGGAGGGAGTTTGGTGCAGCTCTCGTTGCAACACGTGCACGGGCGCCTTCCTGAAACCTTTGTCCGCTATGTACGCTGCGGCACCTGTAAAATAACCAACTTTTTATTCCTGCTTTTACATTCTCTAGTAGGCTTTAAAGCCTTATTTAAATAGCGAATAAATTCTTGAGATTAAATTAACAATGTAGTTTCATCCTACGCCTTTTATATGTGCGTAACAAACGTATTACAAAACCAGATATAACACTAGGTAAGGGCCTCTGACTCTGAAAGTAGGACTGGATGTACCACTGTGATGCATATTGGGATTGAAAAGCATTGTAAAAGGCATACGTAGCAGTGACTTTTCCCCACTGCGGTCTATAAAGATTTGTAAGCACCCCACAGCTTATATGTATCACCAGCATCCCCTTTAGACATTTTTCATGCTGAGGCTGGGTGATGGACTGTAGAAAATGGACAGTTGTCCATAATAAATTTGATAGCCACTCAAACTGAGGTTTGACGCAGGGCCTGTTTGCTGATACTGGATCAGCATTGCTACTTGTGCTGTACTTCTATGTGCCAGATTCACTGTCAGACATGGAAATATAAGTTTATTGATAGCATATGCCACAATGATGCTTACCTAAATGCATAAGAGCTAAGCTAAGTTAGTGACTCAAATAAATGTACTTGTTTCTTTAGTAATAGGTGAATATTTAAAGGCTGGCGATAAGTCCACTAAGTGCTTTTAATGTAATTTTAGAAACTGAACTACAGTTTATTCCACAAATGTATAAAAAAATACATACAAATGAAAAAGTACTTTCTGCACAAGTTGTGTGTGGGTGATATACAGCTGTATTCCCTAATTTGGACTGAGAAATTGTCCAATATGTTAAACCTTGCTAGATTGTTTCTCTGTGAGAGAGAGAGATTTGCCACTGTCAGGTAGTTTTAGTGCACTTTTGGTTTGTGAAGACCATACCTACTTGCATTTCCTTTATGCATTGGGAATAAAAGTATTGAAAGAAATCTGTCTGGTTGTCATCAGTTTAGTCTGAACAGAAACCAATGTGTTCCCTTCCCTTTTCATCTATGATGAGATTCATGTGAAGCTTACTCCTCTCAGTTTTCCCCACCACATACAATTTAGCTTCTGATTTTCTTGTGTTGCCAACTGTATCTACTCCCTCTCAGTTTATCTGTGGTCATGCAAAGAGCTACTTACAGTTTCTTACTGTAAATTTGAATGGCATATAGTATCCCTTGATAATTCTTGTGTTGCCTTTTATTTAACAGGGTAGGCTGTTAGTCTGTAGTTCTAATACAAGATTTCTAGACATAAGTAGTATCTTTTGTGAGGCCTTCCCTGATGTGAAGATGTCATATGATGGTATGTGGTAATGTTTTTATGGTATATTTGTAGAGTATTTAAAAAAATACATATTATTGCTTCATGAATCTTGTGTTGTTAATATACATGGGCATTATTGCCGTACCTGCACTGTTTGCATAGTTCATGCATGTATGAATACAGTCAGGGGCTCCTTTTAGTACAGCAGTGCACATGTATGCATACAGAGAAGTAAAGGCTCTTAATAAAAACATATTAATTTGTATCTCTTCTGTTCAGTATTTTAGATATTTATGAAGATTTCTGTTTTGTCAAACCGGTTTAAATGTTTTTTTTTCAGCTGTCTTTTTTGATCCCTAATCTGAATTAATAATCTGCATTACTTCAAAAGGGAGAAATCAGTGGTAAGGGAGGGATGAATGGACTGATTTAAGAAAAGTGTGAATCTTCAGGTTAACGTTGAAAAGGATTGTATTAACATTGACAGAGATGCACAAGTTACGTAAATAATCCTGATTTTGATTTTTTTTTTTTTGGCATATTCCTTCCTAGTTGAGTGTGTTTATTCTTAGCAGTTGTCTCCTCAGTATGTACTTGAAGGAGTCATCAAATTATTGAGCCAGCGTGTCTTTGCAGTTGTGGTCTTATGCTGCCTTTTTTTGCTGGAGTTCAAGATTAATTGGTTTGGATAATACAATACCGTGCAAATTTCAAAATGTTTCTATTCATTACTGAAAAGCATAGTATGAGAAAGCTTAGTTAATTCCATTCACTTTAATAAGTGAATTAAAAAGATCATCAGCAGCTGTATTCTTTTTTTATGGCATCTTAGTTATTTTATAGTAGGGAAAAACTCATCTGATTTTGTTTCTTTTTCTGCAACACTTCCTGAGACTTTTCAGAAATCTGTCATCTGCATTCCCTGCTGGGTGAAAGTTTCAACATGCAATGCCTTACGACAGTGAAGAAAAAGCCTGCACCATTCCGTCAAAGAATATAGAATTTGATTTCTAACCTTATGTATATTCTGATCTAGAAGTTGAAAATAATTCTGCTGTGGAGTACTTCATATGGTAACTTCAATTTGTCCTTTATTTCTGGAGAAGGCAGATTGAATTCAGGAAGGCCAGAGCCGATTTGGAGCTGAACTCGGGGCCATAAAGTAATGAGAAAGGATTCTGCAAGTATTTCTGTGAGAGAACTCAGGGAAACGTGGGTCCATGGCTGAATGCTGGAGGCAATCTAATGGTGGACAACACAGAAAAGGCAGAAATTTCCCACGTGTGTTTTTAATTGTTCCCAGACAAGGGACAGTGGCATGGAGGAGGCACAGGTTAGGGACTGTTCAGAGAAAGTGGATGTATTCAGCTTCTTGGGGCTCTATGCCAAGATTGACAAGAGCTCATTCAGATGCTAGCATTGCAAGGCAGCTATTGTCCCAGAAAAAAACAGGATAATTGGGGAAAGTACTGAGAACTAGGAGGAGGTTAACATTATACCAGTCTTTATGAAAGATGAGGAGGACAGTCCAGGGATCTGCAGGCTGTGTCAGGTCAGAGTCAGTCCCCAGAATGTTCATGGGGCGTGCCTTGGCACCACTTGAAGGGCAAGAGGGAAAATAGGAAGAGCCAACACAGATTTCTGAAGTGCAGTTAGTGTTTTGCTAATCTGATAGCCTTCTAGGATGTAATGTCTGACAATGTGAATGAGGGGAGCACCTGTGATATGGTATAACTGTAACTTTATTAAGATTTCTGATACCTTCTCCCACACTGTTGTCAGCTGTTAGCAGAAGAAGCATGGGCTGGGTATCGAGTGCGCTGAAAACTGGCTGGACTGCTGTACTGAAGGGATAGTAAACAATAGTTTGACCAGTTGGCAGACAGTAAGAAGTGGAATGCCTCAAGGGCTGATCCTGGTACTTGTGCTATTCAATTCTTCAGTGGCTTGGACGACAGGATTGAGCGGAATGCACCCTCAGCAAGTTTGTGAATGATACTAAATTAGGGTGATGCTTGGAAAGCCAAAGTAGAGCTTCAGTCTTAAAGCATCTTGAGACCTTGAACAAACCGAGGAATGAGCCAACAGGAAACTCAGTATTTGAAAAAGAGCAGACTGAAATTCGGCATCTGGGGTGGAATAACACCATGCATCAGTCCAGGCCGGGAAGCACCTGGCCGAGTCACAGCCTGGCTGAAAAGGACCTGTGATCATTAAGAATGTGAAGTTGAATATGAGCCAGTGGTGTGCTTTCGCTACAGACAAAACTAACGGCATGCTGGGCTATGTTAGAAGGAAGGAGGAACATGACTAGCAGACTGAAGGAAGCTGTTACCATCCCTACTTGGAGCTGGTAAAGCTGCTTCTTGGACAACTGGTGTCACTTTGGTAACCCCCCAATACTGAGGGGATGTTGAGAAACTGGAAGTAGTCAAGTGGGGGGATACTAAACAGATCAGAGGCCTAGACCACATGATGTGATGGGAGAGGTTAGGGAGCTGGGATTTCTAGGGAGCTGGGTCTGGTGAAGAGGAGGCTCAGGGGGTGCTGTTAGGTTAGCCCACAATAACTTCAAAGGGGGTGACAAAGGTGTTGGCAGCAAACTTTTCTTGGTAGTGGCATACAGTTTAGCAAGGGGCAGTAGCCATAAATCGTAGCTTGGGGAGTTCAGACTGGACACAAGAAAACTTTTTCATGAAGAGGATACTGTAGTAATGGGAGAGATGATGAGAAAGGCTGAGAGTTTGATCTTTTCCAGTCAATTACACAAGTCCTAATCTGGTGTTGGAAATGATCGTATTTTTTAGTGGGATGTGAGGCTAGGTGACTTCCAGCACAAACTTCTGTAGTTCTGTGATGATTCTATAGTAATTAAATGATAATGCACAATTTTGCTCAAATTATAATTTACACCTTTGTATGTAGACTGTGGAAAATATACTTTGAGAGAGGATAGTGTGGCTTAAAAATTCCCCCATTTTGATTACATAGCTTTTAATGCTTTAAAAAATAAGATTAGAAACTGAGGGTAGCTGATTATTGAAGAATAATCTCATTACTTTTCAATGTTTGTATTAAGTGGTAAGGACTGAAATAATAGATCAGCCAACAGGATTGATGGATGAAGGGGAAAACCAGCTAACGCAGAATGGGATATTGGAAGATTTTGGTAAGGTTTGCTTTTTTTTCCCCTGGAGATATCCTCTATCTTTATTTTTACTTAAAGATTTCACTTTCTAAGCAGGTTTTAGAGACCAAGCTATTACTTCTTAAACTCTACGAGACCTTAATATACACAAGAGAGCAACATGTGGAAATACATAAATAAATAACGTTTTCTTGATGTTAATAATACAAGTGTAAAGGTAGCCTCACATTTAGATTTGGTATTTTTTCTCAGACTTTATATGACTGATTCATTCTCTTCACATTCCGTAGCCTCACATTTAGATTTGGTATTTTTTCTCAAACTTGACTGATTCATTCTCTTCACATTCACTTAGCTCCCTGTTTTTTTGATTTGGGAATAGTAACATTTTCTTAAATTTCAGCTTGCATGTATACGTACATGAAAGGAGCCAGTGTAAGTCCCTTAAGGGAACTAGGGTGTGGTTTGTGTTGGTTTTTTTTTTTTTTTCTTTCTGTCAGCTGCTTGTACCGGTTTGAATACCTGGAGAAGAGTAAAATAGGTACAAAAGCTACATTACACATTTTAATATGGCAAAGATTCCCATCTTGTGAATGCTGAACCTTCCCTACAGAGGATTCAGAACTAATTCATAAACACTTTGCATCTCCCCATGTGACTTGGACTTCAGGTCACATAAAATGTGGCCAGGCAAGTCAATTATGCCTTCTGCAGAAAAACTAATCATCTCGTAGTCTGTGTACAGCATATGAATAAATAGACCAGAAATCAGGACAAGATATTCCCAATAAAGGAAACTGAGTGACCCTTCATGCTGCTGTAATAAGCTGGCTGTCTTTGACTGCTTGATCTCAGTGGCACAGAGAACAGTCAATGCCTTTTGAATGCGTGATCAGGTCTGCAGGAGACCATTCTTTGGGTTAATCCTGGGATTCAGCAAAGTGTTTTCTGGTGTCTGTTCAGCTCTCTCTAGAGCTGAGGGAGAAATACAGTGTAATAGTTGCAATAATGGATTTTAGGATATAGTATGTTGATTGTTATCTCTATAATACTGAAGTGGTTGCCATGAAAATAAATGATTGCTCAAGTCAGAGACAGTTCTTATTCTTTTAGGGGTTATTTAGAGGAAATTCCAGTGTCAAAATGCCAGATGAGGGTTTCATGCAACCCAAGTGGGATTATGGCCTGTTTCTGTCTACGTTATCTGACTATTTATACAGTAGGCTTACACCAATACCTGTTCCCTCCTTCCATCCTTCCAGGTTAAATCCTAAGAAATGCTTGGTGCTTTAAAGAAAATCCATACTTTAACAGCTTTTGGTGGGCTTCTTGTAGTTTACTATGTTGCTCAACAGTATTAGCTTACCTTTTGTGCTACTTCTAATGGATTCTTCCTTTCACTTCTCTGCTTCACCCTATTGACTCCAATGCATTTAAGAAGTGCCCAGATAGAAAAATAATGAAGTTTTCTGCAAAACCTGCTGCAGCTTATATTGTCTAATGTGCTATGTACCAGTTTTCAACAGTGGTCTGTTTACAGTTAAATTTCCAATCTCCAGTTTAAATCTCCCGTTCCTTCTGTTGCATCACTGTCAGTAAAACTGAAGTATGTTCTGCATTTTCATATGCATGTAAAGCTGTATTGTCTTCCATGAGTTTATGTAATTTTGGCTGTTTAAAGTAGTTTTGCAATACTTTTCTTGGTTACCACACGAATGAATATGCTTTCCATCTTAGATACTGCCTAGATTTGGATTACAGATGTCATCTGATGTTGTGTTATTTTTTCAGTAGGTTGTGCTATTCTGAACACATTCCAAAATAGTTGAATAAAGACTTTGAGCTTGTTAAAGGAAGGATTTTGTATCACGGTTAGATTTTTAAAGCTTGTTAGTTACGATGTATTGGGTATTGCTACACTTGTTAATTTAGCCCTAATGAAGCCATAGTTCTGCAGTGTAAGAATTGCCACCCAGTTACCATGTCTGTGTCTTAATTTTGTTTCTTAAGTGGGATTTATTTTATTGTAGAAGGAACATGTGTATTGTAGAAAAAGCTCGCTTTTCTCCATTAACATTTTTTTGCCCAACACAGTAAAATCCTTTCCTATTGCTGGGACCTCTGGATGCTGTCATGCAATTTTTGGATTAGACTACTTTAATCTTCAGTATCTTTGACATGTTCATAGTAAGTTAACACAGTCTCTAGAATTAAGTTGTTCTAAACAAGACTTCTTTATCCGCATATGCTGTGTAATGGAACAACGTTTTCAAGCACTTGCAGCTTCAAAAGTAAAGAAACGAAAGAAAAGAAATGAATTGCTTCTAGATCCCAGCAGGTGTTGAATGGCTTGTAGAAGCTGGGTGCTGTACCTGAATGAACAAAATCCAGTCGGCCTGAACCGTCCTCTTCCTGACCTCTTGTTTTTCCACAGTTCCTTAAGTGCAAGACTTTTTGTCTTGTTAAATTTCTATCTCCTGGGATTCAATTACCTAAACCCTACCTTTTCTTCCGTGTTCCACAGTTGCTATAGTGCCTTTGGTGGACCAAGCTGTATTCAGCCTTCTGAGCTGTGAAAGGTACTGGAGGTTTCCAGCTACAGGGATGTTAGGAAAGGAAAATGGATAAAAAGGAATGATACAAAAGGAGGTCATAAAGCATGTCTAGTTGTCTGGTTTTAGCAAATATGAAATGATCTTACCTCTTGGGCAGGAAAGAGTTACTTGGTTCTTCGTCTGAGCTCCCTGTCATACCCTTGCTATTCCTGTGTATCTGGGAAGTCCTTCCTCATGCAATTCCTTACCACAGAGGATGCAGAGAACAGACAGGCTAATGTAGCTGTGGGATAAGCAGCTGTATTCATTTGAATAGCTAGAAGTTAAATTTTCAACTTGTTTCTGTGTAAATATAATGGGGAAAGGGGTCTAATCCTGCAGATCCTTGAGCATGACTTAACTATACTCACCTGAGTATCATATTACAACTAATGAAGTTATTCATACAAATTATTCGCAAGTCAGAGGGCTTAGAGATTTGACTTGAATCTTGGTTTTAATTCTGAAGAGTCGGCTTTGAAGACTGGGATTCAAATGATGTTGAAGTTAATTATAAAAAATGAATCCTTATATCAAAGTGTAAAAGCAATTTTAACATATAAATTTCCAAATGTAAATGATGTAATATCCAAATCCTGTGACACTTGCATCATCTTTAATTTTTCTCTACTGCTGGAACTTATTTTCCTGTGTGAAAAGGAAGTTGGTCATTGTATTTACATAAATTGAAATACAGAAAATAACCTGTTTGTAAATATTTTATACAGATAACATGTGTTATGTACCTTTAAGTATGTAGTATGTTGTTTGGCTTTCAGAGGAGTTTTGTCTAGTTTTTCACAAAATTCATACTTATGATGGGTCTCAAGGTTAAGACACCTATATCTGTTAGGCTTGCAGAGAATTTGGAACTATTCTTTATATATTTTAAAAGATTGTAAAAAGCCAGTAGAATGTCAAAAGGCTGGTCTGCTGCTGAAAAAAAACAAACCCCAACCTAAACCGAGAAATTAAATCAGTGCCTCAAAAGAGTTTTGAGAATGAACGCTTGTTATTTCTTTCTTCGTAAGAAGTACTTTTGTTTTTGTCTTTCAAGGTTTGCTTTTTTTAAGAACTTTTTTTCAATGGCTAGAAAAAAAATCAAACTAGAGAGAAATATCGGAAAGCAAATGATTAGTTAAGCAGCCTGATTAGTAATTTTTAAATGGAAATATGTTGTAAATTCATTCTACTTTAGGAGACTATTATTGAAATACCTGTGTCTCAGTAGAAAGTTAGATAGTGTACAACTGGTGATTTTGAGAAAGTGGTGTGATGTGTAGGCTGAGCTAATGTTTTGAGGATTACTTGTCACTGAGTAACAAGCTTAGTTTTCGTGCTTTATGAAACAGTAAAGTAGAATTAAACTCTGCACAATCTTGTGTTCTATATTGCGAGATTCCAAATAGAATTGTGCAATTTTTTTTTTTTTTTTATTTTTCCCAAAACCAAAGTACTGCTTTTCTTTTCCAAAAATGGTCAAGGTGAAATGTTTTGGCTGTATTTAAATACTCCTCTCTTCTTCTACCTCCCACCCCTGCCTCTTTGAAGGTAGCATCTTGCTCCTGACTAATCAGCATTTCCTAACAAGAAAATATTTCAGTGGAATATTTTAAAGCAAGTCTACTGATGTGATGAATACAGCTCAGATTTTAATGTTATCTAATCACTTTGCAGAAGCAATTCTAGACCACTTACATAACTCAATTCTGGTACGATAAGAAAGTGTAATATATAAACATACACATGCGATTCTGTGTGATTCTGTGATATGCAGTGCAGACGATAAATACTACCAACCTTCTGATATAAAAGAAGTTATGGCTGTTTATTTAATATGACGATGAAATTGTCTTCAAAGATCTTACTTATTAAATGCATTTCAAAATTTGATGTGTTTAGTGAATGCTGCAAGGTTATTTTATCCCTGGTAGCATAGTAGTGTTGTGGGAAGAGTGAGAAAAATCCCTTTTGTTCTCATGCATCTGCTGTCTGATTTTTTTCTCCGAGTTCTGAATGTTTGCGTTCTGTCTTCACTATCTCCTTTACAAGCTTATTGAATTTTATTAGTTATCACTGCAAGCCAAACGAAATAAAATTAGTTGCACAGCTGCAGTGATATGAGTCTGAACTGCATCATCATCCTTACTTGCAGTAATATGCAAATAGGAAAAAATGGGCTTGATTATGGATCTCGGGAACTTTGCCAGAACCAATATACAAGTGATTTCCTCAAAACTGAACCATTTTGCACTGGGAATCTTAAAAACAAAGCCTGAAAAAAATCAGGAAAAGATAGTCTCTTTTTTCACAGATGCTGAGCATTCCTTGTCCTCTGCAGTCAATGAGAAGTGTAGGCTCCCACTGTCTTAAAAATTTGACCAGTGTGCAGAAAGCTTCATTGATATTTTAAGTTATCTTAGTGTAACAGAAGTGTATCTTTATGTACTTTAGTTGAGTTTGTGTAATTGTGGCAGAAATAGCTGTGGCTGAAAATCTATACCGGATATCACAATAAACTGATTTATTTTTGCATACATGGATGTATATAATTTAAGCTTCCAGAATGAGCGCCTTTTGTACTCTGCAATTGACTAATTCCACAGTATTACAGCAGCCATAAAGACTGGAGTGAAGGGACATCTGTCCAGCGGGCTTGTACCTGTTCAGCTGCTGCTTGTAGTTCATATTTAGTGCAGGCCACTGCTAACACTTTCTTTTAGAAAAAGAAACTTGTTCATCTGAGATTCTTCAGTGCGTTTGTTTAGTAAATAATTTTTCTGGGGTTCCTACTTCATTAGGTTCACAAAAAACTATGCCTGAAGGTTGCAAGCTGATTTGCCCCGAGATTTTTAGCGGTGGTGCAGGTTGACTGAAGCAGCGCAGATCAAGGCAGTGTTGTAAACAAGTGGCAGTGGTGTATGTTTTGAGAATGGAATTACTTGTAAGAGCTCGAAAGACCTGTGCGCCTTCCCATGTGCAGCATGCCTGTACTGACTTGCATACCAGTCTTGTTACTCCAACGGAGTCACAAAATCACAGTGTGGGTTAGGCTTTGCAAATAGCTGACAGAGACATGAAACAGCAAGCATGTTGTTAAAGGGAGTCATGGGACTGGGTATCTGCCATTAAGTACAGTTACCTTCAGCTTATATTGTCAGGAGGGACTGTATGGTCTGTGTAGACACAAAAGAGCACCAGGTACTTTTCGTACAGAGCCATCCTACGTTGAAGGTAATGGAAGACTATTTATCAGTAAAACAGCTGAAAGGATATGCTGTTCAGAACCATACATCATATTTTGCCTTCATTCCAAAAAAGTTTTGAAGCTTTATAAACAGTTTTGTCTGTCAGAAAAACATTGTGAAGTATTTAAAACGTAAAATTAATACTCTCAGCATTTCCTGGGGTGTTATGTCTGTAGGGTATTAAAAAATACTTCATCTTAAAAGTATTTCAGTTGTATTTTTAAATTAAGAATTTTCTTCCTTAGACATGGGTTTTCTTGTACTGCAAAATTAGGACTATTCAAACCCCTGTTGTTGGGCTATGACAGCATAACACACCTTTGAGGACAGTAAAACGATACGTTAATAATGCACTGGTTGTATTTCTACCAATAAACTTCTTTTCCAGTCTTACATTCAATAAAACAAATGTACTTGTTTTAATCTGATAAAACTAAAAATCAGGAAAACAATTTTATGTCTGTACACATGAAGTTATGATGTGAGCCATGGTAACAGTACCAGGAACAGGCATTAGGAAGCAAAAGAACTGAGTTCAGTCCCTGTGGCTTCCTTCTTTCAACAACATTTTTACAGATTTTGGACAATGCAGAACCATAATACTGTTTTTGAAAATACGTTTTGCATTTTTGCTTTAGACTCCTCAGAACTAAGGATCAAATCTGATGTGATCATTTATGAATTTATTTGTAAAGAAAAGAACGTGTAACAATTTATTATTTGCTTTTTGGTCTTTAGTTCCCAAGGTAATGAAATTAATGTTTTGTTTCTTTAGAGCTTTAAAAAAACCAAACAACAGTTTGAGCATCTGTTTTTTCTCTCCCCCTCTTGCTTCTGTTAACAGCAGTTTTTGAAACTAAAGAGGAGGATTGAAGGAACATTATTTGCCATCCAAATCTTTTCAGTATTTTGTTACGAGTTATTTTGGATTTGTATGTATTTATACTTCATCTGTCTATTATCAGTTTCAGTGAAACAAGCAAATACAGTAATAAACAAAAGAGGCATTTTGAAATAACATCTACATATTTTATCTTTGCTCTTAGTAAAACATGAGAACTCAAATAATATTTTCCTGATTTGATTGTCATTTTTTTATGTTCTTGCCTGATGTGCCTGTGTATCCTCCAAGCAGACCTGTCAACAGTTTTTAAAAATGCTTTCCTCCTACCTGTCAAATTTTAATAGGGTGAAAGCTTTCCTTTGCTAAAATCAATCCTTGATTGTTTGTTTTGTTAGAATAAGAAAGTATTCCACTGTAGGAAAAAGGTTTTTGTAGTCCCTTGCTTGGAGAGTAGGGTAAATTTATTCCTACATGGGTATGTAAATACCAATGACAGTTCACACAGATAATGTGCTTTTGTCTCAAGAGGGGAAAAAATATTGCTGTGCCCTTTTTTCTTTTTAATTTGGCGTTTTACTTTTTGTTTCAAGTCTTTGGGTAACTTACGGTTGATGTTTCAATTCCTGTATGAAAACCTGGTACAGTAGCCAAACCCTTTATCTCTGCCTGTTGCTGATACACTGTATGACAATAAATGGTTTCACACTGGGAGCAGCACACACCGATTTGACTGCCTCTTACAGGCTGCCTGGGAAGAGGAAGCAAGGCAGTGCACACGTGCTGCTGACTTAGTGTAACACTAAGCATTGCGTTTCCTCTTTTTGCAATATAATGTAAAGCACCATCTCTCCTTTGGCTGACCTGTAAGGAACAACCGTTGTATGACTGGGGAGTTCAGTGTGCAGCTGGTTCTCTGGAGGATGCACTGAAATGTTTTGAGACTTGGCCTTCTTAGTATTAGTAAGTGTTAAAATACATCTTTGGATCTGTGTGGTTTGTTTCAAAGTTCACACATACTGGTTCTGTGCATATACTGAAACTAGTATGTTTTCTGTCATGATTATACATAGGGAAACAGCTGATTTCTTCTGTTGCAAGAAACGCTTTTATATCACTGTTACACTACGTCAGGCAGAATACTGTAGAAAGAATGAGAACACTACAGTATATTCGAGTAGATACAGTATATGGTATATATGATTAGAGGACTGGAGCATCTCTCCTACGAGGAAAGGCTAAGAGAGCTGGGCTTGTTCAGCCTGAAGAAGAGAAGACAGAGAGGGGATCTCATCAACACGTACAAATATTGTAAGGGTGGATGTCACGAGGACAGAGCCAGACTCTTCTCAGTGGTACGCAGCGACAGGACAAGGGGCAATGGGTACAAACTGAAGCATAAGAGGTTTCAGTTGAATATGAGGGAAAACTTCTTTACTTTGAGGGTGACAGAGCACTGGAACAGGCTGCCCAGAGGAGTTGTGGAGTCTCCTTCTCTGGAGATATTCAAAACCCACCTGGACGATGTCCTGGTTATATAGTAGCTCCTAAAGAGAGAAACTTATGCTTCTGACTCCTACAAAGCTGGTCAGTGTAGGAAAGGGAAGCAAGATGGCCTCTTGCTTTGCGTTGCCATAGTGGTACCTACAGAAACAAGACTGTAAGGATTTCTTTTTCTGTATTGTGAGGGAGAGAGTCAGCTTCCCCCACACAGGATTTTCAGTACCAAGCATGTGACTGTTCCTCAATACCCTAACAAAAGTCCTTGTGTTGTATTTTGGATTGCTTTTATTTAATATTTCAGATTTTGAACGTAGGAATTTGCATTTTGACACTTCTGCATAAACATAGACGTCTTTTTTGATGAAAAATGAGAATTACTTGCAACTACTAGAAAGCAAAGAAGGCCAAGCTTTCAGGAAATGTGACACAAAATGACTGAAGGTTTCCATTTTTACCTACATTTTGTAGTAGGTAGGGACAAAGTATGTGAAAAATTTTGCCGATTCCCTTCCGGAACAATAACAGTAGGACTTCATAGTATTCTTGAGAATGCTTCAGAGTTAATTTGGATTTACAGGGAAGATAACTCTTCAGGGTTCATTACAGAATCTCAAGCTAAGAGATAGTCTATAATGTTGTCTGAACTTAACAATTTTTTCTAAAATATTAGAATTCCTAGAATAACTGTCTGTATTTATGATGATTTGTACACCAAATAAGCAGGTACTATATATTCAATCTGTTAATGTGTGTGTTTATTAAAATTATTTCTTTGAAGTAGAGGTTGAGTATTGTTGAGGTATAAGTAAACCACTTTTGGGTTCATTTAAGAGCCATAATAGAGATAGATTGTACAAATGTAAATACAGTAAAAAGTTTGAATTCTCTAGATTAAACACAAAGGATAAAATTAGCATTTAGTTCAGTTAATGGTATGAGTAGTAAATGACAAAACATTATTGATTCTTTGTCAGAAATAACATTTATTTTTTCATCTTTCTAAAGTAATTTCACAATAAAATAATTAAGTTCAGAATGAGAAAAAAAATCCTAGTTTAGTATTAAATAAGTCTAACCAAACCCTTACCTCAGTTAAAGAATTAAGCATTTCTATGGATACTACCTATTTTTTTAATTCCACTTATTTAGATGGTAAAATAAAATAAGGCAAAATTACTATGATTGCTTGTGGAAATGTTCTCAGAACACACTGGGAAACAAAGGTAAAACAGCCGCTGGAGTTACTGGCACTCTACGTTGTTTTCACATCTCTCTATTACTTTCTAGTGCGTTTAAAAAACATCTTCAGTGTAGTGGACAAAGAATACTCACCTCCCCCCCCCCCCTTCCCTTTATCATTGATCTAAATCTTTGTATCATCAGAACACTGGAAGTGGCACCACTGCTTAAAAAAGGCAGTAAATAATAGTCCTTACACCAGGTAGTCAAACTGATACCCCAGTCATGTAAATTCTTGAGGTGCGGAATCCGTGATGCAGTGTCACACCCAGAAGCAGTGAGCAATGGTGTGTACATTAAAGATGATTTGGGGTTTTGGGGAGCATAAAATCCCCAGTCATGTAAATTCTTGAGGTGCGGAATCCATGATGCAGAGTGTCACACCCAGAAGCAGTGAGCAGTGGTGTGTACATTAAAGATGGTTTGGGGTTTTGGGGAGCATAAAAATGAGGCATTATTTCTTCCACTGCCTTTATTAGAGAGTCCATTAATTTTAGTAGTATTCCTTTTTTGGGGGCCAAGTTGTGTGTGTGTGTGGGGGGTTTGTTTTTTAAACTTAGTATTGGCCTACCAAATTCATGTTTGGGTGTGTAAATAAATGATCTAATATCCAATAGTGGTGGGATATCTCGAAACTAGCCATATTAAGCATCTAGTAATCACTAAAAGTCAATAATTCTTATTTTAATGTTTTGGGGAAGCCAGTCTTATTAATAGTAGTAGTAGCAATATGTGGCAACAGAGAGGATTGGTCTCAAACTCTTAAGTGTCTTTTACAATATTCAGGGGGTTATTTAAACAAAATAGAAAGGGAATCTCACAAATGTTGTTCCTGCTCAATTACTTTGTTTTTTTCTTTTAGTGGTTAAAAAAGTTCAAGAGGTATGTCTGGTCTTGGCCTTTCACAACCTATGAGTCTCTGTAAGATTTTAAGTTGGTGGTTTTATAATGCCCCAAATTCCCGTTAAACTTGTATCTACAAAGGTGTTCGTTTTCATTTGGTCCATTCCACTTTGTTTCGAGTTACATTTGCAAGAGAAGTCTTTTAAGTCCCTGTTAGAAATAAATTAAACCATCACTCAATAGCAAACATTCATTGCCCCTACTAGAAAATTTGATTTAGAGTGTAATTTGCAATTAAACTAATATTTAACTTGCTGTCAAAGCTAAATTTAAATAACAATCTTATTAGAAATGCTGACAGGCCAACACAGGTACGGCTTTTAGTCTACTTTTCTGGATGCTTTTGTGCTTGTGCAGAAATCTCAAAACCTGAATACAGTGGCACAAATGGCAGAATTTTACCTGGGTAGAAAATGAAAATAGCATTACACCTGTTCAGGATACGCTAGAAAATAATTAAGCAAGCTGAAAATGGGTACCAATAGGTTTTGCCAATGCCACTAATTCGCTTTGGTTTTGTTTTATGGGGAAATGATAGACCTCAACCTGTCCTACTTGAAGAAGCACAGTGAAGAGTGGGAGACTTTTTGAGTGTCACTAAAATGAAAGTATTTGAATTCTCAGTAAAACCAAAGCTTGATTCAGCTTAAAAGCAGTTTGTATTGTGTTAGGTAGTGTTTTACCTCAGTGACCCAAGCACCTGGAATGGTGGTGCTTGGTGGGAGTAGGAGGTAGTATAGGATTCTTGCTGAGGTAAGGGAATCTGCAAGTGGTACTGAATACTTCAGCTGTTTTGAATACTCCAGTTGTTTTGAAACATATTCCAGCTCTGTGCTAGTAAATGAATAAAAGACCTGTCACCAGAAATACACCCTGTGGTGCAGTACTCCTTAACTACTAAAATAGTCCTCTAAAGGGGCATACATAGATAACTTTGAGAGACCCTAGTGCATCACTAAGTTACATTGAAAGCTGAGTGGATACCTATTTTGATCTGAACAGATACATATTGAAATGTGTGGAAACATCAAGGAGCCTTGATGATGCAGTAGAATAGTTCAGGATTTGATCCATCTTGTCATCACAGCAGTAAAACTTACATTGAGACATAAAAGACTTCCTTTGCTTAAACAAGTCATTACAAAACCAACTGAATACAAAATTTCTGAGAGAGAGGGAGGAGGAACAAATTTGTGAAAATGGGTATGGAAAATGTAGTCTTTCTTACTGTAAAAAATGTCGTAATAAGTTTTTGTGGTGCAGTTTGGTTTGGTTTTTTTTTTTTTTTTAATCTTCTCAGATCTAGGGAAATGCATCAAGTTCTATAGGAATCTGTCTTAAGTTCCTTTAAGCACCACGACCATGTCTGGTAAAAACGCTGGGTGTGTAAGAATGAACAATTTAATACCATGGTTCTGCCACATACTATTTCTGGTGGCAGGATAAGGAATAAAGTGAAAACTACATCCAGCTGAAGTCTATAGTCATGTCATAGTTAGAACTGATTTATAGAGAGTAGTTTTCTTGTAATACAACTCACGTTATACAAGCAAGTTGATATTTTTATTTGATGGATGATTCAATTTGCAATTTTGGTTTCCCTAGCCACAGTCAGCTCTGCAGGTAGCTGGGGCTCAGAGGATGTGAAATACTCGCTATCACCTCATTCTTAATTAATGTGTTGATCCTGTGTGTACTAACCCCCGTAGAGTAAACAATAAAAGTTCACAACAGATGTTCAGTGCAGTTTTCCACTTAATTCCTTCCTGTCTGAAAATCCATGTCATATTAAATTTCAAATAAAATTTACTTTATATAAGCTGGATCTTCACTGTATAGTTTACTTACCATATGGGCAGGCTTCACATTTTTCAGGTGCTCTTGTTCGTGAGAATTTTTTTCAAATGACTGTATTCACTCAAGAAAATAGCCACTTGCAAACACAAAAGCCAAATCAGTGTCTTCCAACACCTATATAGTTGTTCTCTGTTACTGTAACTCATGGAAAAAAACTAGCTCTTTACTTTGACAGTAAAGGCCTATGTATTTTCACCTAGGTGCATTATCTGCTTCTTCTGCTCTTTCTACCCCCTTTTCAGTAAACACATTTTAGGAGCATGCATTTTTCTGTAATACAGTCACCTTCCCGTTACCTGAGATGCGATGGGACTATCCTGTGTCAGGGTACCCTTGGAAATGCAGCTGTCCCCTGGAACACCTGGAGAAATAGACACCAGGGAACTTAAGTAGACACACACATGCCAATGTCTGCACAGGAGTAGGATAGGCCACGTATAGCATGGTCTAAGTTGAACAAGGCAGCATAAATGGGTTGGCTAATTCTTAGTTGACTCCTTTGTAACTTCTGTGTGTTAAGCTCTATAGGGCTGTGGGAGCCAGGAAAGTTTTATTTGCTCACACACGGTTTTTCAACTTAATTGATCCCCTGTACATGCGACAAGACTGCTCTCATAAATCTCCATGGACATGAACTTTGGGTTCATGTTTCAGATACCTAACTTGTTAATTAAGGCTCAGCTTTGGGTGTAAGCCACCTTGTTGGCTTTGTTTCAGTGTTGACCCTACTGGAGCAGAGCTAGGCTTTGTAGAAGGGCCCTCAAGAAAGTTGGCACCTTGTTCCTGGTCCTCAGCTATCCCTGTTAAGAGCTGACTTAATGCTGTGTGCTGATGGACACAGTTAAACCTGCCTATAGAAAACTGAGACTAGTCAGTAGGATGCTTACTGTCTTTGCAGTTCTAACAATTAAGCATTTCATATCTGCAAAAAGAACACAGCTGCAAATCTCACCTGTGTGGCTAGTTGTTCGTGATATATTCTAGTTGTTCACGCTGTATCGCTGGGAAGCAGAGGAAGATTTGCATGTCTGTAACTTACAGATACAAAGCTCAGATGGTGCTTAAACAGTTTTTGAAATACTGTGGAAGACAGTGCTAATAAGGAAATGTCATGTTGAAATGCAGTTTTCATTACATAGCTCATAGATTTTTAAATGCTTGTAACTTCCTCAAGTGCTTTTCAGGGGGCTGAAATTATTCCAGGCTCTGTTTCAACTTGAGGTCATTAATTTTTAAGCTTTTCTTTTTTTTTTTTTTTTTTTTAAAAAAAAAAAGAACACCAAACCTCTTTATTTCAAATTACAGGAGATGCATTTTTTTTTTTTTAACTACAGCACTAAAAAGATAAAGCTTTCGTTTAAACCTTCCTTGTTTTGTAGGCTGTTCAGACCTTTGAACAGTAATCATCACATAAAGAAAACTGGTGCAATAATTCTGGGCTTTTCCTTGTAAAACACTGTATTTTATGAGATGTTAACTCTATAACTATTACATTGATTTGTATATAAAAGAAAGATTGCTGAAATAGTTTTTGTGAAAAGCAGGCGAACCTAAAATACTACTACAAAATTGAACTATGAGTTATGGTTCCATAGTTTGACCTGTTTCATTCACAAATACTTTGTTGTAAAAGAAGTTACAGTCAAGTAGTTAGACTTGTATGGATACAAATGTAATTTACTCATTGATACTCAGTTTTCTAGAAACGCATGGTAGAAAGGCAAAAGTTACGATTTTGAATAAAATTATATTCATTGACTACAAAATTGTTTCTTCCAGACTGTTGAGAGGTTGCTGTGTAAAATTGTCCCATCCTAATTATATAGTGTCCTACGTAGTAGAAGGTTTTCTGAATGAAGTCATCTCAGCACTTACCTCTTTCAAGGATTTAAAACACCAACCCACAGACTCTCAAATTTTGAGTTAAATCTAAATGAGTTGGGCTCTTGCCCTTACGCAGGTTTACTTCGTTTTAAGCAATATTTCATTGCTCTTTTTTTTTCTTTTTTTCTTTTTTTTTTTTTTTTTGCTAGGAGAATGCTGTGTGCATAGTACCTCCATTTTTGCTGAAGTCAGAATAAAGAAAAGCACAACAAACAAATTTACACAGAAGTTTCCTCTCAAATTTTTTTTTTCAATTCGTATGTAGGTGACCTATTCCTTAGAGTTCATTAGCAGCGAGGTGAAAGTTGAATGATGTCCTTAAGTGTAATGCTAGATAAGTACAAATACTGTGATGGATGGCTTCGTGTATATGATGGGAGGGATTGTGTAGGCTGAAAGCAGTGTAAGAGTAAGCAGATTATTTTCTTTATATAGAGTAAGCTGGGCATCTCAGTCATTAATTCAGTGCAGCTTTCTAGTAAAAATGTCTAGGTTTGGAAGCAGTCTTTGGAGAAGGGGAACAGTGCTGGCTATCAGACAGGTAACAGAATGCCGCATTTCTGAGTATATGAGTAGTTGAATTTGGTGTGCAAAGACAATAGGTAGCATTGACCAAATTTAAGTGTGCTTTCAGCGTTTATCTTGTCATTAATACAAGATGTAATGGAAGTGTTTCATTCAGGAGGCCATGAGCAGACCGGGCAATTATTATGATTGCAGCCAGGGGTTGTGGCCGTGCTCTCACCATGGTTTAATCAAGGATAATATACAATTACAAAGGTCTGCTCCCCACTTCTCTGCACTGCTGTGGGAGTGGCTGAAGCTGGAATTTTTCAGCCTAAATACTTAATGAGGCTGGTGAATGAAATCACAGTTTTGATTTCAGCCTTAACAGCTTAGGCAGCTGTAAGGAAAAGTAATTTTAAGCATACAACGCTTAAGTTTAAGCTGATTAACTACCCTGCTCTGCTCCCTAATCTCTCATCCCTTTCAACATATAGGCCATCACTTTTAACTTCTCCCTCACCTACAACATTTTTAACTCATTTTAGAAGCTGATACTACTCGAAACGTTGTCCTCCTTCTCTTTTGTGCCTCTTTTTTGCTCTCTGTGTGTATCACAACAGTGTATTATGTGGACAGCAAAAACTAGTTTGTCATTTAGCTCAGTTTATATGTTAAATTATGCTCTCCTGTTGATCATGTCTTCAGCTGTTCACTCACAGCCAAAATTTAGGGTTTATTCATCTCTCTGACCATTTCTTCCACTTCAGTAAGTCCACGGAGGATTATGATGTCATACGGCAACAACATAAAAAAAGGGAACGGGAGACACTGAAGTCTTAAGTCACGCAGGAAAACAGGGATTAGACCCTAAATGCAAACGTGAATGCAGTTACATCCCACTGGTTAGTATTCTTTGTTGAATGCTCATTCCTTATAGTACCTGTATCATGTTAGTGTCTCAAGTAAGTATCTGGTAATTAGAACACAATGAGAGCCTTTGCCTAAGCCTTCAGGCAAAACAAAACACAACCCTCCAAACCCAATAAACAAACCAATAAACAAGTAAAAAAACCCCCAAAACCAACCAATAGAAAATTGATTATTTCTTAACAGTCTCTCTTTTCCTTCCTTCCCTCCCCCAAATTTGAATCACTGACACAACCCTTTTGAATATTAGTAAGCATGCAAATTTCAGAAGACTTACAAATTCTTTGTAAATTTAATCTTGGTTCAACTAGAGACAGAGGCACAATGGGTTCTCACGCAGGTGAAAATCTAGAGATCTAGAAAGTGCAAAGGCTTAATTCAGCTCTGTGCTTGTACATCTCCTTTCCCAGTGCTGTGGAGACCTGCCTCAGGTACTGGTCATGCATGTTTTCCAAGCTTTGTCCCAGTCTCCCAGTGCCCCTCAGTCGGCCTTTCATGCTCTGCTCACAGGGGAGCAGGGGTGGATCTCGGGACTGCTCACATCCACAGTGCGACAGAGCTGTGTTCCCTCAAATGTGGAAGGGCAAGGAGAGGAGCCTGCCTTTCTGGTACACTGACAAGGAACAGGGCTATCGGACCCAAATCCCTTGAAGCAGAAATAAAAAGGGCTCAAATACACTGGTAGGTCTGAGACACTCCTTTCCCGCACCCTTTTGATGAGCACAAACCCAAGAATTGTACCCGCCCTTTATCTTTCCCATTAATTTGCAATCCAGCATCCAGCTATCCTTCTGGATCTGGACATCAGACAGCTCTCAATGTGCTTGGGTGAAGCCCATCATGTCCCGTGTGTGGGTTGAGGTCGTTCTCTCATGTAATCATTGACTCAATCCTCCTTCACTGCTAGTATTTCCTCTCCTTTCCAAACCCTGCCTCTGGGCACAGAGGCTTGGGAGACCTTATTGGTTCACCTTCAGGCTGAGGCAGAGAAGGCATCAGTATGTATCTATATCTGCTGTCATTAAATGACCCACCCTATTCAACCATGGTCCCACATTTTCCTTGTTCCACTTTTTACTAGTAATGTGGTGGTCTTTTTGTTGTATTCACTTTCTCTTGCAAGTTTCTCTCTAGTTCAGCTTTGGCCTTCCCTAATACCATCCCTGCATGCCCAGGCAATGTTGTCAAACTCCTCCTTTGTAGCTTGTCTCTGCTTCCATCTCCTGACAGTGGAGGGAGTTTTATTCCACAGATATTTAGCTTCAGTTATGTGAATGCTCACTGCATGTGCATGAAAACTGGGAAACTGCATATAAACTAGAAGCAGTGGCAGCTCGCACTTTTACATGTGCAAGGGAGACTTTTAGATGGGCTTTCTCTCATCAGTTCCTGTGTAACAGTAACTATGTGAAAAAACAGTATTAAATGCTTCTGTATGAAAGATGTGGTATGTGCAATGTGAAACCTTTGCTTTCTGTTACATTTACACGCAGCATCACTGAAATGACTGTAATTTAGCCCAGTTTATTTATAGATGCAGTACAAAAAAAAGCTTCATTTGACTAGTGCTTTTAGCATTCCAGTCAGTAATTAAATTATTCAGAGTCATAGTTCTATTCTTTTTGGAACTTAGTACTGATAATTATCTTGGAGAAGAATATGACTTTCTTTGGATTCCATTTTCAAAAGTCCTGTATATGTGTTTTGTATTGATGGACAGGGAAGTTGAGGTCTTGAGGGCAAATGAATTTTTAAAATAAAATTTCTTCAGTTAAAAAACTCGTGGACTAAAATGCTTTAGGTATTGACATAGATTTGGAAGTTTTACATAAAATAAAGATATTTCAGAAGAGAGGTACATTAGCAAACTGAAACACCTATACAGAAAATGTTGAAAGATTTTTTTTTCACCATCTGCATCTACCTCACAAGTCTTTTACGTATCATATGGTCACTGAATCTTAAATATAGACTGTACTAATATAGACTAACTGATATTTTTCAGTTACATTCATTTGTAGTTGTTTTGTATAGTAAAAGTGTGTCTCTACCTACCATTATAGTAACACATTTCTCTTAAAGAATCAACAGTTATTCTGTTCCAAATATTTATTTTAATAATCTAAGTGATGTTCAATTATTATCTTGTGATACTCAATATGATTATAATTATAATCCACATGATGATCAAATGTTTTCTTTTAATAGTGTCTTGTTACTACCCACTCACAACAGAGCCAGTATGTTGTTTATTTGTTATGAAATACAGATGACAATGAGTGATTCTGCCTATTTCAGAATTCATAGTTTTAGAGGAGTTATGTAGTAATGTAGTAATTTAAAAGAACTATTCAGTGAATCAAATCAAGCCCATTACATATGGCAAGATATGTGCCTTATTTAAATACATGAAATTTCAGCTATTTCTCTTTTCTAAAATTAGGTCAGCCATATTGTGATATGAAAATGTACACTTAGAGCACCCATGTAACCTTAACAGCCCTATCACCAACGCCCACACAACCTTAACTGCTTTATCACAGCTGCTTTCTGAACACACGCTTCCATTTCACTGAAATCTTCAAGGCAGAATATATTTGAACGCAGGAATAATTCTATTTTTGTATAGCAAAGCTTATGTCAGACTTAGAAGTTGGTTGTTACATAACTGAAAACGTTTTGGTAAGTCACCATCATCCATGGATCTTAAAATGTATTCTGCTTTATGCTTTTAAAGACAGATTTTGAAACCCGACTGTGGGTTTTAATCTGCAGGTAGCAGGGGTAGGTGTTTGGGAATGCAGTTACTGGTAATTGGATATTGAAGCACCAATTCTGTATGCTGAATCAAGCTTAGCTCACAGAAGGTCAGTTAAAAATTTAGCTTAAAACATTAAAAGTACATTATACTGAAATCACCCTATACGGTGACTAGAGGCTCTGATGCTACATTTTGTCCAGACAGCAGTGTGATGGGTTGGCACCTCCCAGCACTGTTGGGGGGACATGGCCAGAGTACTGCAGCAATAGAATAAACATCGTAAATAAAGGGCAAAGAGCTTGTCCAGGTGTGTTGCTTGAATGTCACACAGGTGTTAATTCAAGTAAAAGGAAGACCTGAAGTGCTGCAGTGTGGTACCGAATGGTTCCAACATCCCGAGTGTCACTGCTGATACCCCTGAGCAGCTACACTGCTGAGCAGCCAAGTGGATGTCACAGTCTATTTTTATAAATGAAAACTGGTAACCTCATCCATACACCAGTATGAGTGAGCAGATATAAACACACAGTAAGTGTTTTACATGGAGATGACCTGGGGGAGTGGGCTTAAAAAGCCAGGAAGTGTGTAGGTCGATCCTTGGTATTGATATTCCCTTAGGATTTACTCGTATTAATTTTAGAGCTGCAGTGCATATGCCAATATTCTTGAAGTGCAAGTATCAGCTATATGTCAGCCATAGAATACCTTAAATTCAGTTGATAATTGATTCATCTGAACTCTGTCATATTGTGGAGAAATGAGAGCATTTGCAGTTCTGTGCTGTCAAGTTCTGAGCCATTATAAAGGCTGAGGAAACTATTCCTATTTTTAAAGTCAAAAGAGATGCCAGATTTATTTTCTTGACGGATTTTAGAGTTTATTCGTGGCTCTTGGTAATTGTTAGATAGTGAGAAGGCAGAGTGTAGGTCTGGCCTCACAACATTCACTTTCAAATTCCCAATGCATGAAGTATAGTATTGGCTGGTAAATTTGGCATTTCTCTCTTAACACACCCACATTCATATTTTAGGTTTGGTTTTACATATTTCTGCTAAAACTTGCTGTTTAGTCTACATATAGGCGAGGCTTGGATGAGGGGTTATTTGCTTTTATTTTGTAAGTTTTCTTCATATGCTTTGCTAATGAGGAAACACAACTGTTACCCATAATAGTCAGAAATATCTTGGATATTCAAAATAACGCAACTACGTGAATAAAAGCAGAATGAAATATTTGTGTAACTGAGAACATACTGTTCTGCGAAAACTGAAGGAAAACATGGAATTTTCAAACTTGGGTTCTAAAGTCCTGAGCCTCTGTGTAGGTACTGAAATATTTGCATCAATAAAAGGGTATTGGTATTGGTTAGTGAACCCTCTGACAGTATTGATGTCAGCGGATACTGTAAGTGCTCCGTGTTTTTAAATCAGCCTATATACTTGGTGAATGGGGAAAGATCCACAAGCCTAAATTAAGGCATCAAGCTCTGAAAATTCTGGATGAAGACAATACCAATTCTTTTCATATGTTGTGCTTCTTGTGTCACTACAGGCATGCTCTGATAAAAACACACTCTTCAGATGCCCCACTGGCCTCTGCTCCTTTCACATTCAGTAGCCAAATGAATACCTCTTGTAGGGTACTTCCTTGCTCCTCTTCTACTTTCTGATTCCCTGCCCTGTCACTGAGTCTTCAGATAAAGGAAATCAGCTGTTACTGAAAGGGGCTGCAACTGTCCTTTATATATTGTATTTCTAGTTACATACTGAAGGGTGGTAAAACCCAACAAAGACATGGGATTGATTTTAAAAAAAAAAAGACACCCATGCAATTTGATACTTTGATAGTAACTACATACAGATTCCAGTTATCAAAGTATCTCCATAGCAATACTTGCAAATTATACCAGGATTAAACTCCGTAAAACCAGCAGACATTTTTGAAAGTATTTATAGCAGAGTTAAATTTGTTGTTAAAAAGATGTAACATATATTTTTGTGTAGAAGGTGCTACATTTCATGTCTTGATTCGGTCATTTACATCTGGCAAGGAACACGGTCTTTATCCCTCTGTAAAAGATATAATACAGTCGTTCATGGAGTAGACTAAGTAAATGCTTCTGCTACCTTATTGTGGATGATAGCTTGATCTTGGATCTTAGCAGCTATGTTTTGACCCTCTGTGGGAAGAGAGGATATAAAATACGTGTCACAGAGTGGCATTGAGTAATTGTTTGGAGTAAAATAGGATTAGAGAGTAAATCCTACCTCTATAGCACTGACTGACAGGCTTCATAGTGTGAGGAAATAAGATAAGGGGTAATGAAGAGAAAGTGTTGTTCTCCTATATTGTGTTTTTCTTCAATGGTCAAGATTTTTTATTTTTTATTTTAATATGGATTAATTTAACTCATTACTTAACTCCTTCCACCAGGACTTCATTTTGTGGCCAAAAAAGGGAGAGCTGTATTCTCAGCTGGAAAGATTCAATGACCCTTGCATCTGTGTTACTCCTAAAGCATACTGTCTTTAAAGGCTGAGACATCAATACCTAAGGATGCTGAGAGGTAGAATGCTCATTCACTTCCTTTCTTTGCAGGTGATAAATTTCCTTCATATAAAAAGCTTCAAAATGGAGGTTATGTGAGGTAAACAACAGATACAATACGTGTGTAGATATAATAGTATGCTCAGTGGTGATGACACTAGATATTTTTGTAGGGGATATTTTTAAGAGAGTTGTCTTACCTGTCTGTGTTAAAGATTTAAAATAGTTTCATATTACGTGGTTTCTGAAAGTTTTTATATGTGTCTTGGCTGTAATGAAAAAAACATGGTTATTAGGGGGTTTTATTTATAAAGTGTGTGCATTTAACTGACTTTGGAAATGAAATTGTGTATCTATATTGTCTTCTTTTTATTTTGGTTAGCCTTGTAATCTTTGTTAATGAATTTATTTAGAAGCTACACTGAATCCCACTCAATATTCTTCAGATTTCATTTTATCAACTGACGTTAGTAATGCTGTATTTAAGACTGCACTAGAGTCAATATTATGTCATGTTCTGGCCTCAAACTGTCTAGCTATGTAAGGTTTATTGTAGCTGAACATTTGTGTTTTATTTTGCTGCCTAGAAACGATTTTTAAATTATTTGTACATCTCAGGTTGATCAGAAATTTAGATCAGTTCTCCCTAGTTAAATTTATAGCCTTACTATTTTTCTAAAGGTTCAGAATTTTTGCCAGTAAGCTGTAACGTGAATAGTTTTGAAGCTTGACCAAACAAGTAATTTCCATTGCTTTCTTGACTTACATTAGAAATGTTTTCTCAGTGCCCTAGGTTTGAAAAGACACAACTCTTTACCTTTGGGAATTTGCATAGGAATGTGTTTCTTAATTCTTCTGGTTTTATCTGGTCTGCGTTTTGTTGTTGTTGTTTGCCTGTAATAATGTAATCACTGTGAATACTGTTTTCCTGAGAGGCTTTTTAATTTAAGGAAGCATGCCAGAGACTTCGGCTTTTTGGCTTCTTAAGCGGATTCAGAAAACACCTCTGTGATTTCAGAAAATTGTTGCCTCCTTTTTTTTTCTTTTTTTTTTTTGATAACTTCTGATGATTAAGATTATGATAGATTCATATTTCATAATAAGCTAACATAATTTGCTGAACATAAATTGCCCAAGAAAAAAATAGTAGGCATTTTCTAAATAACGACTGGGGGTCTCAGGCCCAAGAACATGGCTTGAGAGATGTGAAGTGGCTAGAGGTTTATCACATGGGCTAAGGTGACTTTGCCTTTTGTTGACACTGGTTGGTACAGCAGATGCTCTTGCATCATGTGACAGAGTCACGTGTCTGTGAAACCATCCCCTCCTATCAACTGAAGCTACATTCTTCCATGTGGGATACTAGTACAGAAAACAGGAATGTTTTTTCATTCCTTTAATCTGTCAGTTTGAATCCCACGCAACAGAGTTTACTAGCTGTTAGTGGCTTATCTTTCCCTTCTGACCTAACATCTGCGGAGTTCAATTACACATCTGACCTAGGAAGAGGCCATTCTTTACTGTGTAAGCTGTGTATGTTGCCAAGTATTTCAACAAGTAATCTGGGTAAGTTTTTCTTTCTGCTTTTGGAGTATGTGGGTATCCTAAGAGTTTGTGTGTAATCTGAATCTTCCATTAAATAGAACATATTACAAGTCAGTGGAAAGAAAGAATGGGTTTATCCCAAAAGCTTCCTGAATGCTCTTCAATACAGGTCCCATTTCTTGTGTACCAGAGAAAGGTGTGCACAGTAGAAGCAACTGTTTCAGAATGCGTGTTGGACTCGCTGAATCGTTACACTAATTTACATGCCAGAATATGAGCCACGTTTACTTCTCCCACTACGCAATTCAAACATGTGTCCAGAGTAGTTAATTGTGAAAGGGCTCAAAGTTAGGGCAGAATGTAACAAGATTAGATTGGTTACTTACCAGCCAAAAATCAATAAAAGAGAATCTAATTATCACTTGAACTCTGTCCTTGTCAAATCAGTTGTGAATTAAAAAGGCCAATATCCTAAGGCACAGCATAATAAATAAAATAAACTTTGAAACCTGTTTCAGGAAGGAAATACGATTTTCTTTCTACTTGGATAACTAAGATATGCGATGTACATCCCTATGCTTTGTGTACCTTGTAAACTAATGAACCAAAGTAAGCTACGTGTTAATTCTCAGTGTCAAAATTTGTGCTTCATAAACCAACACTTTTTTCTCACCTGGTGATACTAAATTCATGAAGAAAGGCGGATCCAGAAAAAAAAAAAAATATCCAAAACCCAACACCCACAACCTGTAGGACTTGTATCTGGTTTTGATTGAACTTTAGGGATTCATTATGTGTAGTATAGACTTCAGGAAAGTCTAAAGTACTGATGGCATTTCCAGGGTTGTATGTTGCATGTGAGACTGTGCGTTTATTCTAAATCACCCCAATGCCCTCTTTCTTTAGTTACAGTTTTTCAACTTGTTGTGACAGGAACAAGTCAAGGTCATTGGAATAGGCAATCTTGTTGAAGTTACAAGGTTACAAGTATTGTGAGTTTCTTGAACCCATACTTCAGTTTCTTAAATTTTCTTGCTTCCTCATGTAATTGAAGCTACTCGTGCCTTGTTTTTGTTTTGTTTTGTTTGGGGAATATAGCTAGCCCTTATAAAATGTTTTGTTTGTGTGTAAGAACTATCTATGAAGCAAATTCAGTTGCTCAGGGTTTTTTAAGGGATGGGAAAAAACCTTCTAAAACTGCATGTCTAAGATCACATGAGACACTTGAGAAGGAATAGAAATTTAATTTTTTTTTGCTTGTCTATGCAAACCTTTTCTAAGATTTCTTAGCTAAGATTAAAATGGTGTTCTCATTTAGGGAGAAAACAAATTAAGTAGTTAAAGAAGAACAAGAGAATAAACTGAGATTTTTCTCTGTTATTTTTAGGCTTGGTGGTGTTTCCTACTTTGCCAACTCTCTGCATCTTGCTTAGGACTGATTTCAACTAGATTTCTTCACAGTTTCTCTCTTTGCCATGACTTCTATAGCAATACCCCAATAGCTTTAAATTTTTAATGGTACTATTTTTGGTTCCAGAACTAGTTAAAAGGGGATGTCCTGTTCTCACTGGATCGCTGCTTCCCGCAAATAAACTTCCCTATTACCTGGCCATGCTGCAAGGCAGCTGACAAGCTTTGAACAGGGGAAGCTTCTAGAGGGTGGGACACTTGGTTGCCCAGTGTTCAGGACAACCATGGCACACTTCTCCTGCTAGAAGGGATTGTTCTTGGCCCTTCTGTCTCTTAAAAAAGACCAGCCAGCAAGTGAACAGAGAAAAGTTGCTCTAGCTACCCAGCACATGGAGAGAACCATTAGGGCTCTATCAGTTATTGCCTGGTAGTAGTCCAATGAAATGCTTTGTGAAAGTCAAAGTGATGTTTAACCCCTGTAATAAAAAAAAAAAAAAAAAAAAGGTGCATTGGACATACCTGAAGCCTTCCAACAGAGTAGCTTGCCTCCTGTTTTGTAGCCCATATAGATGGCATTGTACTGCAGTATTAGGAAACATGGATTGATTTTTGTAACATGGAGGTAAAGGAGAATAGAAACCTAAGTGCCAACAATCATCCATAGAATTTGGAGTTAATAAAGCAGAAAATAATTATAAAGGCAACATTTGTATCTCCCTTAAGCTTTTTTATTCTATAATGGGTACAGATTTTACATAACTGTAGGACTAGAGCCTGGGAAAGTGTGGAAAAAAACCCCCAACCTTGAGAAGTCTGCTTCATCTGTTCCATTTAAATTAAAACATCTAGTGTGAAGAAAGAGTGAGTGAGTTTTTTAGGGACCATTGTTTTTTGCCTCTTTTCTTTTGAAAGATGTGTTCTAATTCTAACACTTAAATGATCTGATGTTATCCTTACTGTTATCCTTACAACATTTTCTTCTTAGATAATAGCATTCTGTTCTCAGAAATGCAAAATATTATGTTTTTCAGCAGTGTAAGATTTA
>NW_009259316.1:671760-690157 GCF_000687185.1 Egretta garzetta | reverse complement strand
CACCCCCCCCGTGCCCCTGGCCTCACATAGGTAGAATTTGATTGGATTTGTTAAAAATAAGTCTTTTATTTTGTGGAGCTGTTTCTTATCTCATTCTTTTTTAGGTAGCTTGCTGTAGCATTCTTGTTTTTTCATTTTGTTTTTCATAGCCTTTGGTTCTCTTCTGGTCTTTTATAAGCATCAACCAGTTTAGGTCTTGGAGATGTGTGGTAGAACTTACTGTCAAATCTAGGTCTGCTGGTCATTGCTTTCTTCCATCTTTCAACAGTATTACTTCTGATCAGATGAGTTAGTACTCTTGGAACTTGGCTTAGGTGGCTCATGTTTTACACATCTTTCTTACACGTTTTGCATACCTCAACCTCAGCATATCTTCCCCAATCTCACTCCATCAAACTTCACTGTTAAATATTACCCTGAACTTTTCTGAGCATCAGTTGACACAGTTGTTCAAGGTGGTGTGATTCCTGTTCCTGTCGTAGGCTCACATCATTTGCCTGAAGTAATTGTCTTAGGTACTCACTATCTTCCTAAACACTTTGATAGTATTTAATACACAGTTGCCCCTTGCAAGTGTAAATGCTTCGAATCAAATGCAGATTATACACATTGAAGCCAACCTGTTCACGTTTGGCCTATAAACTACAATGGGAATCATAAATAGGGACATTGTGAAAAGTTACCAAAGCCTTTTCTGTGCCAAGATTATTGCAAAAACTGACACAGAAGCAAGGTGAGAAATGGGGTGTGTTGATTTTAATAAAGATACAAGGAATGTGTGTCATCTATGGATGTTAACACATTCAGGAGAGAGCTGAATACAATTGCAAATGATGAAGTAGACTGATAGAACAAGGTAATAAAAATGCTTCAGAATAGAGAAAATCATGGCTTTTCAGATCAGCTCTAAGCAAGATGTCAAATCAAAGTGGGAGGCAAAATATCTCAGGATCACAGATTTATTAAAATGTATTTGTATTATGTAATTTTGAAATTTCTAATTCTCTAAATACGCAAATAACAAAATTTGGTGAGTGACTCTATAGGTGACTTGAAATTTCAGCTTTAGGAGAGAAAGGCTTGATAAAATGACTCGAGAAAGAAAACCTGATTGCAAGCCCCATATGTGTAATCATGAAGCAGCTTACATTTGGTAAAATTTATTAAAGCTTTCAGAAATTCTGCATTAAAACAACTGTCAGTTCTTGGTGTCATCTTTAGCAGGGCTTCTAGAAACTGTTACCAATCAAGTCCCATAGTTAAGAAAAGAGTTGGCACAAGCCAGGAGTATCTGGTTTCTATATTCACTACGACAAATTAAAAGCAAAAAATGTCTGGTTGTATCCTACACACCATTGAGTGGTAACTCTGGCTGGAGGGTCGTTTTGTGTTTAAAAAAAAAGATAGCTTTTTAGATCTTTGCAGAACTGATGGGAAGCTTCTTTCCCTTTCATGACTCAATGCATTAATAAGTCATCAGGGATAAGGATGGTGTTTTTTTCCCCAATTTCATACTGAGGATAAGCAGTAAATTCAAGAGCCTATTTCTGAATTGTGTGGCCAAATCACAAAAGAAAATTGCTTTACTCTTGTTATAATGCGAATTTCTTTTAATCAAGTGAAGTACAAACTTTGATTTTTAACTCTCAAAGAATGTGGTTCAGTACCAGTTTTAAAAGTGCAAATTAATTTATGTGATAAAAAAAAAATAAATATTAGCACTGTAGGGTAAGTACGTCCACAGCTGCCCTTGCTTCCCAGTGTGCTGCTCCTTGACTTCAAATAGCTGATCTGAACTCCTCCTAAGTATCATTTCAGGGAATAAGAGTGTGCTACAAAAGCTTGAAACAGAAAAGGTATTAGTTTGTCATCTAATTCTGTAGCAGTTTCTGACAGAGGTGGGGAGGCTCAGCCCTGGTACTGTGACACTGAGCTGCTTCGCACCAGCCAGAAATCTGGCCTTGGCGGTATACAAGGTGACCACTACTTCAGGGTGAATCACTTTTTTTTTTTTTTTTCCTTTCTGCTGGATTTGAAGCCTGTCTCTGGGAGTTACTGTCACCCGCTTCTGCTGAGCTGCTCTGCAGAAGCATACGGCATACACAGCTTGGGTGGGAAAGCTGCTGCAGGTGAATGTGAGAGCTTTTGTGTTCCACTGACTTGCATCAGGTGAGGACTGTTTTGAAACTGGGCAGCTGTTGAACATACTTGCCTCACTTGAAAGCATCATTGTCCCAGTGAGTGTTTACTACAGCCTCTACAAGAAGATTTGAAGTCACTTTATTTCATAGAATAGAAAATGATAGATTTCATATTCATAGAAAATGACAGAAGTAGAAAATCATAGGATTCATAGAATATTTCCTGATATCATCTGGACTCTCCAGAACTTTGTTTCCTTTTGGTTACTGCTTCTGTTTCAGGAGTTGCTCTGCAGCATTGTTACCATTATGCTGCTTTCCTCTCGCTCTTTGGCCTTTTTCTGTTACCTGTTACCATCTCTGTGGGTTACAAAAAGCTGATGTTTATTGGCAGGTGCATGAGGAAGAGGAGGCACTGCTTCTCTGTTGCATTCTCCATGTACGCTCTCTGGGGTTTTACACTTTAATCTGTTCCCTGGCTAGTGGATCCTGGAAATTTTTAGGCTACTTGTTTGAGGTTACCAATGAATGGCAGGAGTCTTTCTGTTCTGGTACTTCTAACTGGGTGGTTTAAGCTTGCTATGTGATACAGATATCTGGGCAATGGGCTGCTTTGAGAACTTCACTAGTTGTCTATTTGCTGTTTTACATTTCCCTTGCAAGGACATCTCTGAAATTCTTAGTGATTTAGGAGAAGTTCAATATCATCTCATTGCCATCTGTTTATTAATAGCAAACAGTATGTATGGCTATGTAGAAGCATTCTGAGGTAAACTGCACTTCTGCTAAATAAGGTTGGGTTAGATTATTTTATAGACCTTCCTTCAGTAGCATAAAGAGCAGTTATTCAGATACCCAGCTAGCTTTCTTGAATATTTTGCTGATAGTGTTTACTATAGCCATGTCCCCTATATAGTAGGAAGATAACTCAAACGATGCATTAAGATGCAAGATGATTCACCAGCAGTGAGCTACAGATGGTCTGTTATTGAATTACAAAGTAACAGTGGGATGGCACGGACAATAATTATGGTATTTACCTGCACAGGGGCCAGCAAGCTGTTCAGAGGCAGTTATGTGTGAGGCAGCCTTACTGTTTTGCACGCTAAACATAATTTTTTTGTTCACTTACTGGTAGTCGGGAGGCAATTGAGAAAAAGGACCCCTTCTCAGAATGGGTTAGCAGAGACTAAGAGCTCATTAAGGGCATTCTCCAAATTTCTACTTCTGTACCAAGGATTGCAGACAGTATATAAACTGTTACAGTCAAAGCTAACATCATGCACAAAAGATAATAGCCATGTATGTAGCATCTCAGCATACAATGTGAGCAATTTCATGCAGAAAAAAATGTGAAACACGTGCTTTGCTACAATTTAGCTCAGTATCTAAGAGACCAAATACATTTTTGTCCTTTTTGTCTTTTCTGATACATTCTCATGTAGTGTGCTTTTGTATTTCTAATCTAAGTGCAGTATAGATAAGCACTTCACAAACATGTTCATCATAAGAAGGATAAAACAAGTATGTAGCAATCTGTAGGTATTACAACAGAAATTATAATTATTCACACCCAATTTACAATTGAGTGGGAAAGAACTATTTTTGACAAAAGATAACATCTAAGCGATTAGCTGGGAAGACGGTTTATCACGTAATTTTAAATGTATTTTGATGACTGTGTCTTACAATTTTAATCCTTTTTATCTCAAAGTTTAGGTAGAAATGAACTACACAAACTCGTTTTCTTTTTAGCAGTCTGACTACCTATTTGAAAAACATCTGTGGGAGAAGAAACTCCCCAAGGTGCTTTTCAGGATGTCTTCTGTGTTAGAAAACAGCAGAAAGCCTGATCACTCAGTAGTTTTTATTGACTGACTGCTTGTGCAATTCTGTTTCTCTGGGTAGATGGAATTTTGTCTCAGATTCCCTCGAGTTTGCTCAAGTGGCAGAATTATGCAGTCCCGTTCAATGTTAACAGGTGCACCCAAATTTTCTCTCTTTAAATAATTCATTGTGTTCTGAAACTCTTCTTGTAAACAACATCTGACGGTACAAGACTGTTCGTATTCTTTCTGTTCTTTGCTTAGAAATGACACTCAATCACACATCTGATTTTGTAGCTTAAGTATGAATTTAATATTAAGCACGTGCCCAAATTCCACTTTGTGCATAATGTGTTGAGCCAAACAGATGCATATAGTATGTGCTTATGTATTTTATTTTGTTGGAACCGCAGTAACTAATATTTCACCCTAGATTAAAGTCTTTCGTTTTACTTTGTCTCAAAAATCGCAGTTTAAGGCATGAAGACTTGGAGAGGATGATCAGTTGGATGGCATGTTGGCTGTGGCTAATGACTTTAAATGGAAGAAGCTTTTTAAAATGGTGGAAAATGATTGATGTAAAATAGAGCATATTCTTCCCACTTTTTTTCTCATTGTTGAAATGTTCCCCCCAAGCTGCTGCAGATGGTTACAGTCTTATTTTCAAACTTTTTTTGTCTTGCATTTCCACAGCATTAGGCTTGATTATTTCTCTTGAAGTGCTTCAGGGAACCCAACATCCACACTCATTTGCAATATCCAAGTAAGATGATGCAGTATGATAGCTTGCTCTCAAAAGAAGGTCATCATGTTTTCCTTAACCCTTCACATAGGAATTCTATGGCCAGAACTTATTATCAGTAATGCCGGTAGCTCCTCTTAGGAAGCTTTGAGGAAGGCTGCTGTTGGCAAATGTTTAATATCATAAGCTTTCACGGTGTATTTAGTTTGTATCTCTTTTTCTGTATTAACATAATTCCATATAGTATTGGATACTGTTTCTATTGTTCGTTTAAATATTAATATAATCTGTCACTTCACATTGTTTCATTTGTTTTGTTTCATAGAATCATTAAAAAATTGACCTAGAGGAGGCCTATGAGGTCATCTCGTTCATCTCTAGAGTCCAAAGGCAGAAGTAACTCTACAGATAAATTATTATTGCCATTAAGTAAAATGTCACTTTTCAATTCAAACTTTCCCTGCCTCAAATGTTTGATTAGCTCGATTGTGACCAATTTGCATGTTCTTTCTCATCTGTAACAGTGTCAGCAGTACTGCAGTTTTAAGTTACTCTGTCTAAACTGTGTTGCCAACTAGTACAGTGAGTGATAGAGACATTACATCCTGTCTCTTTCTATCTTTCAGTAAATTATTAGGGGAACACAGAATTTATATGACCATTAATATTTTTAATACTTAACCAAAACTAAGCTTTTAAGTTCTGCTATTTTAATAATGATAATCTAACAATTATGTCGTCATAATTGCTTATAATAACCATTGTTTCAGTGGTACTCTGTTCCCAACCCTTCATCAGATCCTAAAAGACCCCCATACCTTGGTAGCCCCCCAAATTTTGCAAACTTAGTCAAGGCAAGCAAAACAGTTCTGAATTTAGCAACTGAAGGAAGGAAAAAAAAGGAGGGGCTGTTGCCAAGGAGAAAAAGGAAGTATTTTTAAGATAATTGAATTTTTTAAAAAACATTGCTTTCAGAAAGAGAGAATGGGAGGCATGGTGATAGGTACAAAAAAACCCCGAAACCCAAACCCCCCCAAAAAACAAAAGGGAAAATAGTAAGTTTGGTATACATGGAAAAATATATGACTGGGAGAATGTCAGATCAAATGAGAGAAGAAATGTAGAAGCAAGCTTGTTTTGGCATCTTGAAGTGTTTATATATTCAGAAAGGTTGTTACTGGTAACAGTATAAGAAGCTCATGAGTGGGGCTGCTGAACAAAGTATAGCAGTAAGGTTGTGTGTCAATTCAAGAAGGAATCTCCCTGAAGAGTAGAACAGGTTCTGTCTTCTCTTAGGTCATAGTATTACCTTGTGTTCAGTTGTATCTTTATATAATCACACTTCACATGTCATATGAAAGCGTTAATGGGAAGCCTACTAACGTGTAGGATGTTATTCTCTTGGATGTCATAGAAAGGGGTTTGGCGTTTACTGGGTTTCTCTCCCCCTCTTCCTTCCTTCATTAATCACATTTTGTTGCAGATATCCAGTGCCGGTGGCACAAAGTCTCATCCTAGAGATCTTCATTACTGTGCTTCAGCTGTCTGTACACACATTAGTAGTGGCATACTGTCATATCACAGTCTCCAGAAGTCTTAAGGCTTCTTTGTATCAGCTTTATGCAAGAGCTCAGTGTTTCTATGTTACTGTCATCTGTTCTCATCTCTATTAAATTTTTGGTGCTTATAATTTCTAGTAATGAAAATTTCAACTTGAAAGGGTTTCTTTATGTTTATGAGGAACAATATCTGATATTAATAATATTTATAAGAAAAAAACAATTTTATCTTAAGCTTCACATTCCTTCACAGCACATACATGCCACCTACCAAGATTATACACGTAGTTGTACAGTGCCCCTTCTGACACACTGCTTTTTCTAGTTGTGATTTGGTTTATGCAGATTGCTAATAAGATTGCAGAAAATGAGGTTACACTTGGCATTTCTTTTATAAATTGTAGTCATTGATGCAATCCAGAAGTCTTCTGTATTTAGACTTTTCTGTAATGTTAGGTTATTCTTTGTCATGTTTCCATTATCTGCGCATTTACTTCAATGCCTTTTTACTTTGCTATGCAGAAAACACTGTTGGTGGCATAAGTCTGTAAATTTTCCAGACGATACTCTGGTTGGAAGGCACCTCAGGAGGACTTTACTCCAACCTGCTACTCATACAGGCATTTGTCCTTCATGTTCCAGAAACTTGCTCCAAGAGGACTTGCTCCATGATTTTCTTTTGGGCTGAAATGAGGCTGACTGGCTTTGCTGTGACATGGCCAGCTCTTTCAGGAGCCTTGGATGCAGTGCAACAAGTCTTACCGACTTGCATAAGTACAGTTCTCACATGTAATCCCTTACTTGGTCATCATTCACTGCTGCTAATTCCTCTTCTCGAGCCCTGCCTCTCAGCACAGAGGCCCAGGAGCCTCAGCAGCATCCACTGGCATTTAATTACTCACCCCATTTAACCACAGTCCCACATTTTCTTAGTTTAACCTTTTAATGTAACAGTAGAAGATCTTCTAGCCCTCCGGTTGCTAGCTGTGAGCTGTTGGATCTCATGGAAAGGGTCATACTTGTGGTCTGAAGAGGCCTCACAGAGGAACAACTTCCGTTCTGGAAAGTATTTCTGCATGCAACACAGTTAGTGTCCAAGTGCTGCGGTGCACCTAGCACTAAGCAGAGACCAAAGGGAGCTATTGATGCCCTTCCCAAGTCACCATGATCCACTGACATATTTTGGCCAGTGTCAGCCACTTGCCCCTCAATTGTCCCCATGAACCCAAGGATAAACATGTAAGGAAGTAATACTTCAGTGATGGATGCTGTGGCCTTTTCAGATTCTCCTATATGGCAAGCCTAGCTGTTTGAGTCCCAACAACCTGCAGAGCTCAGGGGAGAACTCCAAATAAGCTGGAGCGTTCAGTGATGTGCTCCTAGCTGAAGCCCTTTTTCTATAGTTTAAAGCCTGCCTTGGTGACCTCGAAGTGTGATTATTGTTCCTGGTTTCCAAGAAACCTGGCGTCTTTCTTGGTTTAATGAAGCTTTCCTGTAATACTAGACTGGAGTCACAAGTTAGAAACTTGCTGGTGCTGTCACCAAGCTGAGCTATTGTCCAAGACACTTGCAGCCTTCTCGGAGAAGCTAAGATTCCTAAGTAGTATCATATCATCGGGGCACCAAGTCACACCTCTGTTTTTCCAAGAGTGGGAAGAGGTAGCCATTGACTGATAGAACAGAAAAGAGTTGAAAGTAGAAAAGGGATAATAAATTACAGTAGCAAAAATGAAGTTTAGCAAGGGGCGATTACAATAGAAGAAAGGGCAGGTGTAAAGAAAAGAAATTATTTCAGACCAGAAATGTGTGTGACTGAAGAAGGAGCAGCAGAGTTGAAGAACGAGTTGAGGACTGTCGGTCATTGGCAGTCACTTTATATGGTGGAGGAACCTCTTCAAGTTTGTTATGGTTTAAGAACTTTGAGTGGTGCTGAAGTTGCATGTGGTGGTGACAGCATTGTGTGTTTGGACTGAACGATCCCCATCAAAGTTGTAGAGCACTTCGGCGCAGTAATTGTAGTTTAGTTTTCTAAAATCTAATTTGTTCACAAAATGGCTCTAAGGACTGAGCAAGCACATAGGAAATGCAGTGAAGTGAAACAGAGTATTTGGTTTGATACTGCCCTGTTTGTCCAAATGGGATTGCTAATGTATTCACAGCCTCTCTTAAAAAAAAAAAAAAAAAAAAAAAAAAAAGGCGGCACATTTTGCTTGTATGGTTGTATTCTACCAACAGAAAGGAGAAATTACCATTTGTTGTAAATAAAAAACCCAACAAACAAACATAAACCATCTCTGTTTAATTAAGTTTTCCAGATATTATTTTTCTTAAATACATGTTCAAGTGTTTGACTTCCAGCACCCCTGCTTTGCTTTTATTTCCTTTACTCTTGCATTCACCGTATTGTTTCCAGCAATCTAAGCTGTTTAATGGGTTTACACAGTTTTAAATTGCATTTGAATCACAGGCTCAGATCATAATGTGCATGACTAAAAATCTAAATTTACATAAATTTGTCTTTTTTTTCTTTACAGTTTACTGTACAAACATGAAATATTTCTTTGCAAGCTTGAAAGGTTACTTAATTTATATCTGACATCTTTGTTCTGACATTTGAATTTCTCCATTCGTTTAAGAAAATAGTGTCATCTGTGTATAAGCTAGTCATCAAGGGACAAAAAGAGTGTTTTAAAATGAGATAATAGTTCAAACTTGTTGAGCCATGGCCAATTCACACTTGTCTTCCTGACTTCATATTCTAAGGTAACCTGTTTTGTTTTACGATAGAACGAATACTGATTTAAAGTAAAGACTGAAGAAAAAAAATGGAATTAAATCAACTTTCTGGCCTTCATAACTTGACTCACCCCCAGTCAATGTAATTTGTTTGATACTTTTTCTTTGTACAGGCTAATTAATTGTTTGCGAAGCACTTTTCAGATAATTGTTAAATAAATGCTTGATATTATTATTACTACAAGTATATTTATTTGTAATTCACTCATGTAATTGACCTCTATTTTACTACAGCTCATAAAGACAATCAATTAAATCCTTTTGCAGCCTTCATTGATCTTCTTTCCTCCCACACTGTTTTCTAACTGTTTTTCATCTCAAATCCCTTCAGAAGATAGGAATAAACCTAAAATTTCTCAAACACATTTTAGCTCCCCCCTCCTTTCCTCAAGATAGGCACAGAATTAGAAGATTTTTAGAGTATTTCAGCTATAGAAATTAAGAATAAGCACACTTATTCCAGGGCCGTACAGCTTAAAGAATGATGACCCTAATCAATTGAAGTGAAACACACCAGAATTGCAATATTTTATCAGTATGTTTGAGAAGAGCACAAAAAACACCTCAGGTGTTTTGTTCTCTTAAATAGTAAAAGTGAAGTGAAATAGTCTTGATAATTTGTATTCATTATATAGGGAATAACTGGTCAGTTCTATATTTTGGCTGCAACACCTTACAGCAGAATTAAATTTCTCAGAAATATTTTCACATCTTCTGTCATAATTTATTTTTTATTGTAACAGTAGTCTTTAAAATGTCAGCTTCATAATATCCATCGTGATGTCCTCAGCAAGACTATAAGCTTGTTTAATGCTTTAAAAATATAATTAAAACAACACAGAAAAAAAAAAAATCAGTTTCATAGGGTTCTTTTTCAAAGAGTTATGCAGGTGATTTGCCATTGTAACACTTCAAAAATATCTTCCCTGTCATACATCTTTCATATTGATGTTTTAGACAACTCATTTTCCAAGATCTGTTCTACATTTGGTATTTGTGACTCCACATATTACTTGTCAAAGTAACTAACTTGAAGCTGAATTAGTTTTATTTTTAATGGCAGATTCCCCTTGGAACAGGGATTTGTTTTATACCAACTGTGTTTATTAAAATGGAAAGTCCCAATTATGCTGTTCTTTTTCTGGTACTTATTCTTGTGAATAATTTGCAACAGTAAAAACCTGCTTACCTACATGATGGGATACATCAGAATTCTGTGGCACAAAAAGTAAAAGCACCTCATGAAGCTGGCTAAGAGCAAAAATGAGAAAGGCCTGTCAGGATGAGTGAGAAACACAAAAGAAATACAAAGACTTGAAATATCAGTGAGTTGAGGTACTTTTAAAGGTTTCTTTCATCTATGATCATCTTCCAGAGCTACAGGTAGCTCAGAAAATTACAGCTAAAAAAACCCATCCTGCAACAGCAAATACTGACTGGCAGAAGGAAAAGTGAGTATGGCCAGAGCTCTCAGATCGTAAGTGTGGAGAGGTTATTTCTTAAGCTTGAGTTAATGATTCAGAGATCCTTTTCTGCATCTGACCTGTTAAATAAAGGTTAATGAAGTGATCTGTATAAAATATTGGATTATTAATTACTGCACTGAAATGGATTAAAATCTAAGTCAATAGGAATGATAGGTGCTGTTTCTAAATGGCTGATTTCCTAGCAGTGAAAACCATTTTAAGGCACATTATCTGGAAGAAAGTATTTAAACAAGAAAAGGAAATAATAATTGTGAAGCAATTAATTTTCCAGGTAATGAGGCAATAATCCTGGTTAGAAATAAACTGGGATAGAAAAGAACAGCAGCAAGAAAAATGAAATCTGAAGGAAGTTTAAAAATATGTATATATTTGTGTGTGTGTATGTATATACATCCAAATAGACAAAAGATTCAAGGTATTGGGTGTAAATACAATCAGAAGGAATCTGAGAAATTTAGAAAACTTAGTAGATGGTAAGAACTATAAACAGAAGTGTAATTAGGTAAGTTAAGGCAACATAAAAGTGGTTTTTGAAGGATAATAGGAGTTGATATTACACAGTGTGTTCACAGTCAAAAAGTTACTTCAATTAACAGTTATTTTTAATTGTTGCTATTATTACTAATAATATTACACAATTGAAAGGGGAAATAGAATTACCGCTATTTAATCAGGAATTTTAGAAGCAAGTTGATTTTATTTTTTTTTTAATTCAAATTGCACTAATAAAGGTGACAGTGGTGGTAGAACCTAATCCACTTGATTTGATACTACCTCTGTACTGAGAAATCAAAATGGTATGCATTAAATAAAAACACATATTTGATGAATTTTGAAATTATTAGGGAACAGCTATCAAATGCATTAATGTCTAGTGGACAGCAAGAAACGTTGGCTCTTCTTTTTGTAAGTGTCCCACTTTTTTTGGTAGTGTCCCAGATGACAAAATAAACTTGTTGCTTTAGGTATTTGCAGGTACCTTGAGGATGAATACTACAATTGAAAAGGACTTATTGTTGGTAAAGGAGCAGTCATGACTGGTAAATTTACAGACAAGGTCAATCAGTACTATCTCAGAAGGGACAAAGAACAAGTCATATGTCATATGTATCTATATCAATATATAGATGTATCTTTTTATATTGTATACACAAAGATTTCAGACCATACTTAAAAATAGTCAGCTTTATTGTGGAAGTGATTGGAAGTCATGATGGGATGCTTCCTAGTGTGACTCTGAGGCCAAGAGAGATTATTTAGTTGGAGTTATTTTAACAGTGTCTTTATTTTTAATTCAGCTCCTACAGGAGTATGCTAACTAGCTCTTACGTGTCAATAGTTCAAGAAAGATGCTGATAAACTTAAAAGAGAATGAGAATGGCCAAAGGTCTAGAATAGTTTCTCTGTGGTGAAAGACTCAAGAAACTTGATCTGATTAGCTTATCAAGGGGGTGATTAATGGTACCTGCCTAGAAAAAAGAGATCTGATAACAGGGTTAATTTGCAGTCCACCAGAAGTAAATCGCCCAAACTCTGGAAATTGAAGCTGTAAAAGTTCAGACTCAGGTAACATACTGTGAATGGTAACGGTAAATAACTGTTGTAAGAATTATCACATGTATACCATCAAGATTATTCTACTGTATGTACTGTATTTTAAAATGAAAGTGCTCAGTTCAGAGAAGCCCTGTAAATTCTTTTATTTTGGAAGCCAAAGTGGATATAGTTACTTGTTACAAAATATTTTCTCCAGTCCAACAAACTTGAGAAGTAATATTAATAAAATCTCAAATGTCACTGCTCAAAATAATTATTATCCAGCAATCCTTCATAATACAAAAGGATTAAGTTCACTGATTTATAGCAGTGCAGTTTGTACTTAATATAAGCAGTGTTACACCAAACTAGTGCAAGGATCCACCTCCCTTGGTACGCTGACTTCAAAAACAGTCATAAGCACATGTCTAGAAAAAGGAATACAAGAGAGTAAATACGTACTGATGCTTCCCCTGGATGCTTTTTACATCCTGGACCAGAAGTGGTGCATTTTGAATTTTTCTCCCCTTAAACTCATGTACATTTTTATCAGCTCCTGTATCTGAAGGTCTTCCACAGCTTCACCATGTCTTCTCAGAACCACCACCTTATTTTGAATCAGCCACAACTTTTCATTTGATGATCGCTTGGTCTTGTACTGGAAGAGAAATTCCTTATTTTCTCTTCCTTAGTCATATTTCCTTTTTAGACATTCTATTTTTCTGTCTTGCCTAACTTGCTCTTCGAATAGTCGTTCTAAATTTTTGAGCTTCCTATTACTCATCTGATGTTATGGTCTCTCATCTTTTGAAAGAAAAGGGGACCAGATCTGAATAATAATCAAGATGACCAGGTGAGTTTCCTGACTGCTTGCCAGTGAGGAAAAACTTGATCGTCCTCTTTGAAATGTTTTCTGAAAAGTTATAATGATCTCAAACTTGTATCACAACTGAAGAAATTCTCTTCTGGAGCCAGAATCTTCCTCTTACGAAGAAAATAGACTTTTGCAGCCACAGCAATTTCTCGAAAGAGCTGAAGGCCCAGAATCTCAAAAAACAAGTTGCGATGCATTCTATGCTGACAACATGAGGTTTCATAGAATTTTGTTTTCAATGCATATTTAAATAATCTAAGCTAAATTCTGACCCAGTACAATGATGTTGCTGAAATCTCTGTCATGATGGATGACCAAAGGAATGTTATTAAAAGCCAATATCAGCAAAAGTCTTCTGATTTGGATGGTAGCAGGAAAAAAGTTGCTTGTTGAAAGTATGGATAGTGTTTTCTGTCACTTTTCATCTTTGCTTGATGTACGTTGGCTGTATGAGAGAAACACTCCATTACTGATTTTTTCTTAATGAAGACAACTCATAAGGTTTCTCACTGTGGCAACACATTCAGGTTAGAAAGGAAATGAGCACTTAGCATCTACCACAATGGTTTTGTAATGATTCAAACTGGGCTTCTAAATTGTCTTGTGAATTTTAGATATAAGAAATAAGGGAATATGTGTTGAAATTACAGGATAAGTACAAAATACACTGAATGCACCAAAGAGTGTTTTGAAAGTCTTATATGCATATTTTAGCAAAATCATGTTTGAGTCTACTTGGCTTTTATTTTTTTCTTTTCTTGACAAAATTGTTTCCGTGGGTGGTTAAGAAAATGAGAAGTGAAGGACACTGGCAAAGAAGGGTTTCGGTCATCTTGAAACTTTATTAGCAGGGACACAAGAGTGGCAGAATCTGAGTTTGAAGTGCCAGTCTTCTCCTGGGGCAGATGACCAGTCTGTTACATGAAAAATGTTGAGACAAGTTCACATGTGTAAAGATTTACTAGCAGGGATCTGTGGCTAATGGCACGTGTTGACTCTAACGGCGAAAGTTACTTCTGGGGAAAACATGGAAGAAAAGAGTCGAGAGGGAATGAGAAAGGGCAAACTCCCCCAGTGGCCAGCTGGGAGGAGGAGCGCCAGGGGGACGCCAGGTGAGCGTCCTTCCCTTTGTGCCCTCTCTAGTGCAGCAGGTGTTTTTCCCCATAGTATTTTTCCCACGATAACTATGTAGTTTTCTTTAGGATCTGCTCAGACTCCCAGCTGGTTGTTCCTGCATGTGATGCCGTTAACGCTGACCGGATCACGCGTAGCTCAGCAGAAGGTGCTGCACGCTGCTTGGCTGTTAAGCATTCTGCATGCCTATGTTGCTTGCCCAAATGTAAAGCAAGAGCAACAATCAAGGGCTAGGAAAAGAGGGGTGACCAGTGGCAGTCATTTCCCTTGAGAACCACCATAACAACACTGGTGGGGTCTGCAGGTGCAAGGCCATGGGAGTAACAGCACGAGAGCAATTGCCTGAGAACAGCAGGGAGAAACACTGCCACTGAGGCTCCAGAAAATGTTCCCCTGGGCAGCCTGGGTGGAAGGGTACAGAGATGCAGCTAAAGGGCTCTTAGCCATGCAAAAGGCAAGGCACTGAAAGCACTGTGTGAAAATGCCTCTTGGCCTTTGTCACAAACAGATGCGTTTGATGTATCTCTAGTTGTCTGTAAAATATTTTCCCTCTTCTGAAGCCTAGTTATGATGTTTTACAGTCACTTGATGCACTTTACTGCGCCTTGTCGTTGAGTAATGTTATGTTAGCAGCATTAGTATGTAGTCATGAGATTACACCACCTCTTGGTTTGAGCTTGGTAAGCTTTACGATTTTTTTCTTTAATATATTTTTTCCAGTTTGGACACTGCTATTTGTTTCTGTATCCTCGCTCCACTTGACATCCTCCTTTCACTCCTTCCTAAACAGTTGTCCTTTACTAAAAATGAAGTGAATCACTCATTTATTTTTTAACCCATTTGATTGATTGCCTTTAATTTTGTCCCCAACCTCACTATGTAAAACCTTCCTTGTTCATTTCTGTATTTAATAGTTGCATCCATATTTAGCTGTTTTAAAGTGAAAATGAAATATGTCTTAATGGTTACTGACCAGAGGAAGTAAACTCTTTTGAAGGATATAAAAAAAAAAAAAAAAAAAAAAGAGAGAGAAAAAGAGTTTTAAAACTTAGTGACTTAATTTCATTTTGATTTAAATCAAAGAACCGTGAACAAGAAGAAAGCATCCCTTTTATACCACAATCGATATTTATACATAAAGGTGTTTGAAAGATGTAGAATGCCTAAGAGGGAACATTAAAAAGAGCAATTTAAATAATTCTTTAGAACTTCAAATAAACATGAGTTTGTTTTTAGATTTTACAAGCTGAATTGGCAATCTTGGCTGAGACAGAAGTGAAAATTTTATCTTTTTATTCCATAGCAAATGGTAGAGAAGTGATAAGCCTGATGTGTAGGGCTTTTTGTTTTGGTTTTTTTGTGTGTGTGTGTATGTGTGGATACTCAATACAGGGATTTTTTGCTTTTTACATGCATAATTCACAAACCGCTGCAGGGATTCAACCAAATCCAAACAAGATAAATAAATAAATAAACATTGTTTGTTTTTGAGCCAGTGAGTACATTAGGAAGTTTACATTTTGAATGCGATAAATTACAAGAGGAACAATAAATCTTACTAAGAATGAGATTTTAACTCTGTTTTTTTACGCAAAATTGTCTGATTGCCAGGGTATTCATGTCCATACATAAAGATTGCAAAACTTTAAAAAGAAGGCAAATCAAGGATGCATTTTTCCCCTTTCTAAAAAGATTTGCTATCTTACCAGATAAAATATCTTACCAAAATTACAAAAAAGAAAAAATAATAATAGACTCCAGCCAAGATTTGTTCTTTTTGTTCTTCTTTATTAACGTATTTTATTGTGGATTTTTTGGGGAGGGCTTGGGGGGGAACTGACATGTTTAAGATTACTCAATAAAAGAAAAAATATAACAAGAAAGGGAATGCGATCTACACTTCAGATAAGGAGTTTGGTTTTTTTTAACATTTTGACCCTTCTACTGAATTGAGGACTGATGTTTGCCATTGAAATCTGGTACAAGAATGTTCCTTTAAGTAGGCTGTCCCTGCTGGAGATCTGATTTTGGGTTTTGCCCTAGATCATAAACTTGATGAGGTCAGCTGTTTATTTGCAACATACCAACCCAGAAAGAACTCTAAGAGAACTGTTTGAAGAAAATAGTGTGCTGATGATACTAAGCCTGTGTCATCTTATAAAACTGGTAAAGAAGGTATAACTAGTGTGTGTGTGGGGGAGGTGACATTAGATACACATATATATGAGTTTGTCCCTGAAAACAGACAAGCAATGGAAAGAATGCATTGCTATTACAGTTGCTTTCCAAACAGGGGGATGAAGACTAATACCAAAGGCCTATTCTTCCTGCAGATGTCACTTCATTATATTCAGGCTAATTGCCCAGGATAGATTCATTTGATTTGGGTATTTAAAGTTGATTGGAAAATAATGTAATACTTCCATTCTTAAGGACTGGATACTTTTATGAGGTTCTTGTAGTTATTTTTTCATTTTATAAACTATGAGTATAATCATCTACACATATAACTATAGGTATTATAAAATCAATCTTTAACCCATTCCATCTTTGTATTGTGTGATGACTTACCCATTTAAACCAGTCCTTGGTAGTAAAAAATTCATACAAGTAGATAATTATAAGAGTAATAGGAAAATCTGTCAGGAAGCAAACGCAGAAAAAAGAACAGTGGTTTCAAACACTGAACAGTTGGCACACAAAAATTGTGACAGCTAAACACAGAATAAGGACAAAGACAAGCAACTCTTGTTCACTGCGTTCCCACAAAAGATCTCATAAGCACAACAGCTTAGCAGGAGCTTCTTGGTACACACAGCGGGGTCTAGCTGGTACCGAGAATAAGCTGCCCAAGAGGCCGTGCGAGGGCACTGTCAGCCTCTTCTGCTTCGCTGCAAGATGTCCTGAGGGAACCCCAAGATGGGGCTCCGAGTTACAGTGTATTGCAGTGTTGAATGCTGGATAGCAGAATGGCAGAGCTGGAAAGAGAGTTTTCTTGTGTTTAAATAGATAGAAGAAAATAGGAAGTTAAGAGATGGGAGCATGGAAAGGGAAGGGTGCAATGAAAATCAAGTTAGAGTAGAGGGAGAGAGAGGTCGGAGGAAAACGTGGCAGGGGGAGAATAAGCAAGCTTTGCCATTTGGTCTGGGACTCGCCTCCAGTGATGCCACTGAATGTCCTGTCCTGACTCCCTGCTGGTCAAAGCTGGCAGAATTCTCTGGCAGAGGCAGATACGGGGGAGCACAAAAGGCTGGACGCAGCTTCCTCTTGTGCAGGGAAATACCCTCTCAGAAGTGGGAACCAGGCATCATGACTGTGTAACCCAAGCCATGAACGCAATTTCAGTCTCAGATGCAGAACGCTGAATGATCAATAAAGTCAAAAGCTACACTGGACTTAAAAAATTACTGGCTATGAGTCAAGTATGATAAATACAGTTCATCTGGGAGAAGACCTAGAATTTAATATACCAAAAATGGGTTCTGTAAGCAGTACAAGGAAAATACTTGACTTCAGAAAAATAGGCTCTGAAAGAATATGGAATGAGGTGAGAAAAACTCAGTTAATGTCTGAAAGATCCATACTGAAAGGTAAAGAGATATTTAGAAGTGTTGAGTAATCCATGCTTGGAAGTCATATTGAAAACCTAAAATATCTGAGAAAGGAACAGAAATAATTGTGGCTTAGTAGAATTGAGAACACACTGAGAACATTAATATGCAAAGAAATAAGGGAAGTGGCTGAACACTGTTACTTAGCGTTACTGTTGTAGAATAAGCATAAAGGATGAAATAGAGAACCAGTAAACTGATGATGACAACCATGAAAGGCAGATTTTCTGATTGGAAGGAGAGGCTGGGAAAAAGAGAAGCTACATCACCGGGTAGAGGCCTAAATACGTATTATTAAGGCTGAAGATATGGTGTGAGTGTCACGATCCACTATTGGGTTGAACAATTTGGCAGAGGTTAAACCCCCTTGCTTTCCAACCGACCTCAGATAATTCTGGGAGGTTGGGGGCGGGCTGGGCTTAACTTCTGATTAACTCCAATATTTTATCGTGACTAGGTTCCTTTTACATTCTCGGAAACAGAATTAAGACTCAAAACGGAGTCAAGTGCCAAGTCACTTTATTCGGCCAACAATAAATGCACGAGAGAAAAGCAGAGAAAGAGAGAAAAAGCGAGAAAGGAAAAGAGAGGGGGAGAAACAAACGGCACGGGAGTGTTGCGATAGCTGCCACCACGGGTCTATGTGCTGTCCGTGCGGCCTGAGCGATCCACGTGGTCCATGCGGCTGGTG
>NW_009259316.1:649070-671627 GCF_000687185.1 Egretta garzetta | reverse complement strand
CAATGGGCTGAAACTGCCCCACTCAGTTGCCGTGGTGATTAGGCTTTGGTGGTTAAGCTTGCCTGCCACCAATGTTGAGACAAGTTTCTAGTCCCTTACAGTGAGGTGGTGTGTTATAGAGGATAAGTATGGATTTATTGCAAGTAAGTATTGGTTTTGAGAGGTGAGGGGCTAAAATCACATACAAAACAGTCACACAATTTAAGAGAAAAACTAGAACTACAGTAGTTCATAATAGCGACCAAATCATTTACTGTGGTTTGACTTTCCATATGAGCTCTGTCTTTTCTCTGTCAGATGAGTAGTCTTGCTCCTGTCGGCTGTCTGTGCTCCTACTGACCCTACCTTCTTGGCGTGTATGCAGTTTAATGCTAGTGTGCTCCTCCATCTGGTGGGATATATGTGAAGGTAGGTTTCTTGCCCTGAAATTATTGCTAGAAATAGCTAAAAATTGTTGGCAGTCCTGTATAATTGCAGTGAAATGCAGCTCAAGAGAAGAGTTGCAAAAATGACAGGCACTGAGAGGTGATCTGAGTATGGGTCCCTCTCTTTTTCTTTTGTGTTCTAACACCAACTCAGATAGCTTTGGCTGCTTAAAAAGTGTACGTGGAGAAGATGCATCAGAGGGCTTGGGTATATGTTGAGCACATGGGCCAGCTTGCTCCCTGAAACTGTACGGTGCCAGCAAAAGGTGTAAGAAACAAGTACAGAAATTCTGTGCAGAGAGACCTGAGATGTGGTACAGTGAGAATAGATACAGCCTTCGTTAAATTATCTGTGAAGTATCTAATGTTGAAAAAAACCTTGCTCAACTCTCACTTGATGGTAGGAAGGTTAATTAAATATTTGATACAATGCTTGGGGTTTCTTAGTTGGCACAATAATTATCTGAATGGAGAGAAAAATGAAGAAACAATATCCCAAAGCCCCTATTTTGAGCAAATCTTTGGAAATCTTTTTAAAGATGTGGCAGAATAACACCTAGTAAAACACTTTGATAAAGGATATCCAGCATGAATTCAGGCAGAAGAGGTCATGCTGAATTAATCTGTTTGAGTTCTTTGAAGATATTAGTGGTAAGAAAGATAAGGAAAATTTAGAGGATGTAGCAACCTTATATTTCAAAAAGAATTTGACGGGCTTTCACAACAGAGATAAATGCCTACAGAAAGAACTCTGGAGTAGGAGGTAAATGAAGATGCTGGTAGAAAATAATTTGAAAGCAAGGAAATGGGAACTTTTTCAATGTCAGAGAAGTTGAATGACATTCCCCTGGTCATTCTGTTTATGAAACTTGGACAATAGGACCAAATATGATACCATTAATTTTTAAAATGGTTGAAGAAAGAGAGCAGAAGTAACTCAGGGTTATTAAATCAGTTGCTCAAAACTTGAGTCATTGGGATTAAGATTTGTCAGGTACCTATTTATGTTCACACTTAGATAATCTGTTACATGATCACACCACAATTTTCCACGGCATTTGCCTTCTTTAACATATGAAGTGTGTAGTGTTCACTTGGCTATTCAGTAATTAGCTTTACCTTCATTCAGCCTCAGGTCCTATTAATTATTACCACTTGACTTGCGGTTTGAGACAGTTTTTTTAATTTCCTCATTGGCTTTTCCATGACAGTTTCCAATCGTAAACACTGTACTACAGTGGAAGAATGTAAGTTCCATCTCTTAGTGATGGGGAACTGAGACACTGAGCAGTTACAGTCAAAGGTGTCTATTTATTTTATATTACCAGACTGAGGTACCTAAAACATGATGGTTTATTGTACTTAATTTATACAGCATTTTATATATTTAAAGCACAACTTCTGTTGACTTTGGATGAAGCAGTGAGGAACACACAACTTGCGATGACTCCCTCTGAAAAGCTTTACATTTATTTAAAATTAAATTAGTCTAATGCAGCATTTGACTGCCTGAGCTATCTAGCTATCCTGTCTATTCATGTGTTAAAACTAAAGACTGTAAATTACAACTTCTTCAACAAATAAGGAAGAAAATAGTCTCACTGGCTACAGAACGTAGATATCCCCAGGATATTCCCAACCCATTCTTTGAAACAGGCAGATTTCCCTTGTTAAAATCAGAACTACTATAATTTACTGAACATGTTTTGGTGACAGTTTCTAATTTTGAATGAGTCGCTTTGCAGTCTTGATAATAGCATTTTTATGTATCTTTATTTATAGATAGGAAAGTTTTCCAAAGGTAAATGAGAAAGTACCTTTCAGTATGTGGCAACATGCTGGCACCTAAGCTGGAACCGTCACATCACCTGCAGAAGCTTCTCTTGCTGAAGCTAAGGAGGCAGTTGACAGCAATTGCAGTTCTATGGATAGATCAACACTGAGGACATAGGTATTTCTTAGGTATTTCCTGGCAGATGGATGAAATACTGCTGATGTTCAGGAGTGTATGGAGTCTTCTAAGACCTCTGTGGGTTTGTATGGTTGGTACGCACAGGCACAAGCCACATAAACATGGTGTTCTGCTGTGCCAGAGACTGTTATCTTCTGGTATTAGGCAGGGCCAGTTCAGAAGTGGGACAAGATGCCTCTTTCTGATTCTGTGAGCTGCTGAATGAGGTGCAGCAGCACATCTTTTCTCTTTGCACAGCTTTGTGGCTTGCCATCGCTAATTTATTCCATTACTGCTCCTTTCACTGCTTTCTTCAAAAGTTTGTTTTCAACAGGTAGCAGAGCTTATACAAGATAGAAGATGAGATGATGTATTAGGTCTTTGCCAATGTCTCTTTGCTGATGCATTTCTCCTTCCTACTGTCAGTCACCATCTTTGTTCATTAGAAATTACAAATAATAGAACTTACTTGAGTTTCCGGTAAAAGTGTTGGGAATAAAGCTGCTATTACGGCAGGTCTGACTAATGTCATTTATGTAGCAGCATTGCCTTTAAAACAATTTTTGAGCTTCCTGGTTTTCTTAAGTAGAAGTTTGAAGAAAAAAATCTGTACAGATTGTCTAGAGGGATCATCATACTTAGACCTGAGAAACATAAAAGCAACTATTTTGTTTCTTTCAGAAGGGGTTTTTGTAGTGTTTGTCGTCTTTCCCTTACAGGACTTACTGAAGTTGAGTTTTTCATGAAGCCACCTAGTTGTGTGAACTGGGGAGCTGGGCTTTGGTTTCCTTCTTCATTTTCCTAGACACGTGTTTATTACATATGAGGGAATATAAGAAGTTTTCTTCATCAGAGTGGCCCAAGGGAAGCTTAAACAAGACAGAAAGGTAGAATTAGGAAAGGCAGCAAGTGCTGTTCTGTTTTAGGTGTTCTGCTGTTGCTGTTCTAGGTGGCCCTGCTTGAGCAGGGGGTTGGACCAGATGACCACCAGAGGTCCTTGCCAACCTCAGTGTTTCTGTGATTCTGTGGAAAGGTATGAAAATCAGTTCAGCTAGTGCTGATTTGTGAAATGGGATGTAATGCTTCTTCTGTTTCAAAGGATAATATGGTGCGGTTTTTAAAGTGCGTAGTATTAAAGTCTCTAAAGTAGGAAGAGCCATACAATCACTGCTGAGAACATGCTTTTGCGTGTTGAGGAGAGAGGAACTGGTAACTTTTGTTTTCACAAAGTCAGTGCCACATTTTCTGATTGCTGTTTCTCCTGTTATGCCTGCATACTTTGCATAAATGGTCCCGTGGTAACATGATGTAACCGCTTTCAGTTTCTACAGTAAGAAAATGCTACTGTTTCTTATTTCCAAGGAAAAGCTCTTGGATGTTGCATCATCTTCTAAAGTCCAGGCCTGGCTGGAAGAAAGCAGTATTTTTAGCATTACGCTGTTTAATAACCATTCTGCTTAACTCTATTGAAATGTTGTCCCTTCCTTGTCATTGTCCCTTCCAATAAGTCTGCAGACTTTGTCTCCCTGGAGCGCAACATCTGGAAAAAAAAGATTCTCTTTCATATCTTTAAATTGAATCTGGCAAACTCGAACTCTGATTTTAATTGAAGCCCCTTGGAACTCATATAATAAAAATGGTGTGTTACACTGCTGTTATTCTGTCAGCACAGGATGAGCAGGAGATAACAAACATGTAAATCAAAGTGGGGTTTTTTGGTTTTTCAGAAGCTTGATTTCATCTAATTGTTGGATGTGGTTAACATTGGGTTTAGCAGTATAAATAAAGAGATCACTTCTCCTTCAAGCTTCAGATATCGTCATGTATACCTGTTCGTTGACTATAATCTAATTCATATTTTTGGTCTTAAAATCTTTATCTGTCCAACTTAAATTGTGTTTCTGTCTTTGCAATGAGTTCTGTCACGAGAGAGATTATTCCCTGGAAAATATTATTTTACTGCAATATATAACAAGCTAAACAGGACATGATTTTTTATACTTATGTGGCATATATATCTCCTGGTTTATTTAATGCAGGAAAATAATTAATAAACAAGGGAATCAAAAGCCATAAACCATTATTTTCTGAAAAAAATAAAGATTCTGTATAAATCACACAACTACTCAGAAATATGTTAGAATTATGAATGTTTCTATTCTGTGTTCCCTTGCTTCAAGGCACATTTGTTGTGGATTTTTCCCTGGGGCAACTCAGGTTTCACATTCTTAAAATTACAAATTGGCAGCAGAATGCACAGGGAGACATGGTGCGTTTCTACAATAGACATGAATCAAAGGTGTCAATTGTAGGTGTTTGGAAAAAAGAAAAACAGATGTGGGGTCATGTTGTGAGGAAGCATTAGCAACTTGAAAGCACTGAAGATGCTGTAGTTACTGAATCTACAAAATCTGTTGTGTTTACTTCTTCATATTCATCTGAAAAGCTTGAAGTCAAGTCACGCTTGGGTCCTTGAAACTGAGGGCTTGGACAGTCTGACCCTTTGTATGGTTTCTTAATGTTGAGTTCTGTGATATTACATAAGCAATGCTAGTATTTATCTTAAGTTATAGTGATAAACTCTGTGAATGAAAATTGTCAGTCACATCACCATTTTGATGAGTCAGGCTTGACTGAAGCTTTTTTTCAATCAGAAAGTAGTGCTGTTAAGTAGGTATTTGCGGTGTAATCATCCAGCTTGAGTCATTGTAAGTCTATGTCAAGAATTATCTGTGTAACTAAAGTTTTAGGGTACAGGCTTGGGGGTTAGGTGTGGCTTGTTGGTTTTGTTTTTCACAAAGTGGACAAGACAGGGAAAGGGAAAGCAAGGAGCGAGGGAGGGAAAGAAAGCGGTAGGAAGGGAGGGAGGGAGGAACTGGAACAATCAGGACCTTGGGCCAGTACTGGTTACAGTTTTGGAGTGCTTTCATTCAGGTGGTATTTAATTTACTCTTTCATACTGTTTTCAGATCTTAAAAAAAATGATTTTTGCCTTACTGGAAAAGATGTATATAAAAAAACAATCATCCCCTTCCTTTGTCATTTTTCCTCAGTAAAAACAGGATGATATCTTTGCAGATTTCAGACTGCACTTCTGTGCATTGACTCATGTGAAATGAATGTCACATCCTATATTCATTCTGGTTTGTAGTTCACAATTTATTCAGGTTGTTAAAGTTCTGGAATTCATTGCTAGTCCTCTGGTTCTTCATATTATCACAGGACAAAAGAAATGACCTCTATGGGTGATTTCATTTTATTGTTGTTTTCTACATGGGTTGATGATGGCAGCCCATGGGGCTGAGACACTAAAGTTTAAACCGTAAAACTCTCTTCAAGGATGAAGCAGTAAAAAGTGAGGGGATTTTTTCTTTCTTTATAAATAAGGAAAATGGTGAGAGTTGATGAGTTTTAGCAATGAAATTGGTGAGCTGGAAAACTTCAGTCAGGTGAGAGGGCCTTCTTCTCCAGTCAATTTTTGGATGCTGCTTGATGGAATATGTCTGTTCAAATAGAAACTGTGAGTGTAGAAGGAAGATTTTATTGAGTATGTCCTCTTTGTGTTATAAAAGAAACTCTTCTTGAAGTTTAGAAGACAATTTGCCTCTAGGGAACCTTTGGAAAATAAGAAGATTCTTTTATTTTTTAATAGAGAAAGTCTTTAGGAATATTAGAAAGGAAGCTGACTTTTTCAGCAGTCCCAATTTTGATTTTAGAAAATTATTAGCTCAATAACTGCCTGAGGCAGGAAACCAGATTATTTTGCCGTATTCCAGATAAGTGTAATTACAATATTTATGTCCAAATATGTTTGTTAGGAAATAATTTGATGGAATTTTATTACTTTCCCTGCAAAGGAAGAACCAAAACTAAGGTTGGCATGAACAGGTACAACTGATACTGACCCCACGCTTAAAAAAACTGAAGAAATAAAAAGGATGGTGACTAGACAATACTCAGTTGGCTTCAGCATCATTTCGTTATACACACAGAAATGGGAAAGACTGACTAGATCTAAGAGTCAATTAAAAAAACTCCACAACAGTAATTAACTGGACAAAAGTACAATGTTCTGTTTTTTTCCATTCATAGAAAACAAAACATCTCAAGGCCAAAATGGGTATCTTCCTCACCTGATGAATTGGCTGTCAAAACCTTCATTTGTGTAGGACCTACAGTCATAGACCTTGGAGACTGAAACGGAATCATAGAATCATAGACTAGTTTGGGTTGGAAAGGACCTCTCAAGATCATCTAATCCAACCCCCCTGCCATGGGCAGGGACATCTTTCACTAGACCAGGTTGCTCAAAGCCCCATCCAGCCTGACCTTGAACACTTCCAGGGTTGGGCATCCACAACCTCTCTGGGCAACCTGTTCCAGTGCCTCACCACCCTCATAGTAAAATATTTCTTGCTTATATCTAGTCTAAATCTACCCTCTTTCAGTTTAAAACCTTTGCTCCTTGTCCTGTCACTACAGGCCTTGGTAAAAAGTTTCTCTCTTGTCTTTCTTATAAGCCTACTTTATATACTGAAGTGGAAGTGGACCTCTGGGCTAAGTAGGAGGCGGTAGGATGTCAATGGCTTGGAAGAGTGGAACCGTCCTGGACATGAGTGGTTGTTAAAATTAGTGGACATTGATGCACCATTCAAATGTGTTAAGAAGTCATTCAGAAGTAAGAAGCAAAACATTACAAAATCACAAGCTTGCGTGCCTGTCGTAGTCAACTGAATAAAAGTTGTGTGAATGAAGACAAACCACTGCATTGTGTGTATTTCACCATTTTCTATTACTGCTTCAACTGAACTAAAGACTCCAGCTTGTAATCGCACACCAGAGCCCTAGCAGAGGCCCTGGGCAGCTTCCCCAACAACAGATAAGCTGTGTTTAGTTCCATGTCATTGCAACCCATCTTTATTTGAGCATTGAAGAGAAGTACGTTCAATAAATTTATATCCACGTAACCTTCTTTTCAAAACTCTCACTTTTTGTTGGAAGTGTGTTTCGCAAGAACACTGCCAGCATTTAAATACGGAAAGTTTTCTGTTTGCTGCAACCTGTGTGGTTTTTTTAATAACTGAGTTTTATTTACATGGGAAAACTTTGTCAGCTGCTGAATCAAAGTCAAGATGACCATAATCGGTGATTTCTTTTTCAGTTGTCAGGAAGAAATGGTTTGTTGCAGTAATTTTCCATGCATGGGGTTGTTCCTGCAACCGAGGCCAGTATTCCAAAAGTTTGTTCAAATTTACCTAACTCTTTGCCTTGTCACAGGGCTTGTGTGATGGAAATCAGTTTAATGTGTTTTATTTTAGGAATGGTAATCTATTTTTATCAGGTTTTTCAAATTTATGGAGTTTATTGGCAAAAAGTGAGAAATGTATCAGCAAGCCAGGAAACTCGAGAGTTCCCCTGCTGAGCTTAATATAAGAGCAGTTCTCGCTCCACAGGGGCGCTGCTTTTTCTGCTAGCTAATGTCCACATGGTGGGCTTTTTTTCATTTAGTAAAGAAGATATTTTTAAAATCTGCTCCAGAGCCCATTAACAATTGCAGGAAAGCTTTTGAGCTCGTGCTAGAAGTAAAACATTTACTTAAGTGCTTTCTTGAATCCGAGCCTTACATGCTGACCCCGGAAGTACGGATTCTAATTTTGCACCCGCAGGAGCTAGAATTGCAGGTGGAGGTTGCCATAATGTCTAAAAATAAGTTAGCGGTATTATAAATAAGCCACATCTGTTACAGGAATAAGGACAGGGCTGCTTTGGACCACCACTGCAATACTGGGTAGTCTTGCATGAAAAGTCACTGCAAGGGTCTTAAAATCTCAGTCTCAGGCTCTAATGCAGCATTTCTATGACACCTCTCAGGTTATGAACAGCCTGGCTGCTTCTGTAATGCATCAATTACCTGCCATTCACAAAGATTTTTTTTCATGTTTCATAAGAATTCACTTAAATTAGTGTGTAACAGTATTTCTTTTCCCGGGGAATTTATTTAATTGGAGTATCTTATTTATTTAATTTGAGTAATGGGACCAGTACTATTTAATATCTTCATCAACAACATAGACAGTGGGATCAAGTGCACCCTCAGCAAGTCTGCAGATGACACCAAGCTGAGTGGTGTGGTGGACACACCTGAGGGACAGGAGGCCATCCAGAGGGACCTGGGCAAGCTGGAGAGGTGGGCCCTTGTTTAACCTCATGAGGTTCAACAAGGCCAAGCACAAGGTCCTGCACCTCAGTCAGGGGCAGGTCAGGGCAACCCCTGGTATCAATACAGGCTGGGGGAAGAAAGGGTTGAGAGCAGCACTGCCGAGAGGGACTTGGGGGTACTGATGGACAAAACGCTGGACATGAGCCGGCAATGTGCGCTGGCAGCCCAGAAGGCCAACCGTACCCGGGGCTGTATCAAAAGCAGCGTGGCCAGCAGGTTGAGGGAGGTGATTCTGCCCCTCTACTCTGCTCTCGTGAGACCTCAGCTGCAGTGCTGTGTCCAGCTCTGGGTCCCTCAGCACAAGAAAGACCTGGACCTGTTGGAGCAGGTCTAGAGGAGGGCTACAAAAATGATCTGAGGGCTGGAGCACCTCTCCTATGAGGACAGGCTGAGAGAGTTGGGCTTGTTCAGCCTGGAGAAGAGAAGGCTGCGGGGAGACCTGATTGCAGCCTTGCAGTGCTTAAAGGGGGCTCATAAGAAAGATGGGGACAGACTTTTTTGTAGGGCCTATTGCAACAGGACAAGGGATAATAGTTTTAAACTAGAAGAGTGTAGATTTAGACTGGATATAAAGAAGAAAATTGTTTATGATGCAGGTGATGCAACACTGGAACGGGTTGCCCAGAGAGGTGGTAGATGCCCCACCCCTGGAAACATTCAAGGCCAGATTGGACGGGGCTCTGAGCAACCTGACCTTCTTGAAGATGCCCCTAATCATTGCAGGTGGGTTGGATTAGATGACCTCTAAAGGTCCCTTCCAACCCAAACTATTCTATGATTCTGTGATCTTGTAAACCCGAAATAGGGAATTTCTTCCTTAAATGCCTTTTTAAACATCTTTAGTGTTACATAATAGCAATTTTAAGTTTCATACTGTTACCTGGCCTAGAGCCATAGATTTGACTAGTCCTTACTTGCAGTAGTATACCCTCATGGTTATATTTTAATCACTTTAAATTTAAAAAAAAAAAAAAAAGATGAAAAATCAAATAATTTATATTTTTTTATTCTCTGCTTCCCTGAAAAGGTTTCTGTGTGGGGTGGGAGGAGTGTTTCCTTCCTGGTAAGAGAAAGCCGCAAGATGTAAAGTCTCTTCATGTCTTCATGTAAGAAGTCTTTCACAGATCCCTTTCAGTTAGAATTATCTCAGCTGTAACCTGTAATTATAAAATATATAGTTTTAAACACAAATTTAGTGATTTTTCTCTTACACAAGATCTCCTGAATTGCAGAAGCATGGCAGTAATTAACTTGGAGGGGAATAAAATTAGTGAATGGTGTTTTCAATAACACCTTTTCTAATTTGATTTGAAAAATACATCATAACAGGTATTTCAGAAGCCTGTGGAAATGCTGCCATGTGTGTTGATTTCCAAGTATGTATGACCCACTTTTAAAGGGATGGAGTTAAAAATGTCGTGCTTGAAATGTCCTCCAGCGGGTTGTGATGTAGTTTCTCATCTCTTGACAGGCCACTCCGGTTGTTTGAAATCCCTTTGGGCTCCCAGTAATGGCAACAGACAATACTTTTGGTATGTTAATCATTGAGATGCCAATTCAGAATACAATTAGAAGCACTTTAACATATCCTTAAATCCCAGTAAAGCCAACTGAAACTAACTATGAAACTAACTATGTGTTTAAATGCTTCACTTCGAGGAAGACTAAAGGAATAGAGGCAGGCTGTCTGAGTGCTTGTAAAGTTTCTCTGAACCAAACAAAGCAGCGCAAAAGCAACTTAAATTCTTCCCTTCTCTTCAGTTCCACTGTGAGGTTCAGCTATACAAATGCGAGTTCAAAAGTGACCAGCATTTGTTTTCCTTTATTTCGCTGTTAGTCTAGAACACGGAGTCTTGGTTTCCTGGCTAGCGGCTTGTGGTTTTGTTCTAATAAACATATACCGCACCTCTTGGCATCATCTAGCAAGTATAACTGATAACTCTTCTGGTGTAAGAAACAGTCAAAGTGTTGCTGGTCCAAGCAAACTTTTCCCTTCAGTGGTACTGCATCTGTACAGTTTGTTGTCTTTCTGGAATTTTGTGGGGCAGTGCAGATGCACTTGCTAAGTAAACTGACAACAGCTAGGGGGAATAAAATCTACGTAGTGGGGGTCTTACTTGATTTTCAGTTTTGGAGAAATTGCGGTGCTTCAGCTGTGGCAGCTGACACAGTGAACTCATTTTTGTACATGTGTAAACATATGTTATTGCATCTTTTCTTCCTTTTGGTGGAAAGGGGGTAATAATAGTTTTTCAAGATAATGTAGGAAGCTAATACACCAGGATAGCATTCAGCATTTCCTGAGTTATTTAGGTCTTGTTTTCTAATAAGAAAGTGGCAAAACTAATACTTTCTCACCTAATATGTGGTGAAGTATTTCCATGATTTAAGAGTTTTAATATCCCAAACTGCAACCTAAGACTGAATTACAAGCCTTTTAAAGATAATCCCTTGTATACGATAGATTTTACATCAGAAGTAGTGAATACCAACCATCTTTTCTGAAGGAGAATGAAATAGAAGACATTTGAATAAAAAATATTTTACCAGTGCTGAAATTGAGCTAAGATTCCTACTGTTCCCTCTCAGCTTTGAAGATAATGCTAAAAGAGCAGTAATCATTTGTAATTATTTGTGATTATGCTTTTTTTTTTTTTTTTTTTGCCCCCACAGTTGCAGTCTCTGTCTTGGCCTCCAGTCGGCCACCATCAGTCTAGCAGCAGCTCACTTCAGTTGAAGCGTAGGGATGCCGTCCCCTGAGTGGCTGGTATGATTTCCTGCAGGAGCAGGGGTTCATTTGAGCTAAAGTATTTGATGCAATTGAAGACTGTCTGACCTGGTCGAAATAAGGCATGAGTAAAATTTCTTCGCCTTCTGATCACTTGCAAGTTGAGCGTCCTTGCTGTTCTCTACCTGAGTGCTTCAAATGTAATCAAAGAATATTAATGAAAACTTGTAATGAATTTAGATCATGGAATATCTTTGATCATTGGATTATAATTTTGAAAAACTTCCGCTAGAACAACGAGAAAGACTTCTGTGCTGAAACTTCATCCTGGATTTATGTATATTAGGTTTGTTTCTTATTATGTTAGAGGGTCATTAGGTTTCACAGAACACGTATTCTGCAGTAGAACCGTGGTTTTGTAAAGGATTTACTGAGAAGTGTCAACAAAGCTCCTTTCTGCTTAAATTAAAATTAGTTTTATTGCAATTGTTCATGTTCAGCTGCAGTTGCTTTTTAAAGAGAAAAATAACTGTGATGAATTTATAACCATATTAAAAAGGTGGTTGATAATTCATATGGTAAATGAAATCTGGTTCCTCACAAAAGGAAATGAAAAATCTGACTTTGTGCCAATTCCTACCATCTTTATTCACAGTGTCTTATACCTTATTCGTTATTAAAGCTCTAGCAGAGAGACTTGGACTACTTGCCTAGAAAAGCAATTACCTTTATAAATGAAGATGACAGAGTCTCTTCTTAAATAAACATGAATAATCCTTCCACCAGTTCAAAAAGCTGAACGTACAGGTGCCATCTTATCCTGGCATAACAGTTTGTTAAAAAAAAAAAACCCTTTTCATTCACTATTTCAAAGGGCTGGATTAAGCTACAGTTATTTTCATATTTCTTGCTCTTTATTCCTGGATTTAATTCATAGGTAAGTAATAGGTATTACAAAAATTTAGGATGAACTTTCTAATTTTTGCATGAATGGATCAGTAAAATAGTCTTTTCAAATAAGATAAGCCTTAGCAATTATTATTGCAATTAAAGTTTCATGAAATTAACAGGATTTTTTTGGATACTTTTCAGTGCAGACATTTTGTTTCAACCAAAAATAATATTCAAATTTGAAACAGTAAAAGAAAGCAGGTAAATCCACAATATATTACACTCTAGGTGTAGTGGTACTTTATATATATCCCATTTCTGGTTTTTCAAAATCTGTCAAGACTTTCAAATCGTATTAATCAAGTTATTTTCATTATCTTTTATTGATTCATCTCTTGATTTAACTATTAATGAAGATTTTCCCATTATGCAGAGGAGGATCCAAAGCAAAGCACTTCTTCTTCCAACTGTATGATATTTTTAATTTCTGGCTTTCTCTTAAAGGAAGGAGAAAGATTAAATGATAAGGTTTAACCCCTCATATTTTTGTAGTTCTGCACTATGACAAAGAAGAAATGAGCCAAATTTCCCAGAGCTTCACAAACTATTGTATCTTTCCTCCATATCATAATATATTGTCTTTAAAGAACTGGATTGTCTTGACTGGATTCAGTTGACCAAATTCATACAGGAGCAATTTCTTAAAAAAAATAAATTAAATTACTGTTAACTGAAACTGCAGCTAACCCATACAGATCCCAAGGTTCTGCAAAAGGATGTCATGAACACAAGAAAGCAACATCTAAGGCACAGCATGCAATATAAAAAATGCAGTCATAATTGTGGCATAGGTACAGATGTCTTGCTGTGGCTGGGAAATCTCATTCCCCAATCTCATTAGAAACTGTGTTGGGGAAAGAGGAATAATTTTGCAGGTTCCTTAAGACTTTAACCTGTTTCCCTCAAAGCTTAAGATCTGCCAGGCACAAATCTGAAATTGACTGCTAGGCACTGACTGCGCTTTGGCTATACCATCTGCACTGGACACCTCTCCAAAGTTGGTTGTGCCCAGGAGGATGACAACATCACAAACTAGTGGGCAACCTGCCATAGCCACTTGAGTTGATACTGCTTGGATTATAAACAGTCAGTCAGTTGTCACCAGCCTGGCCTGGTGTGAGCTCAGGGTGACAGTCCACGTCACAAAAGCAAGGCCAGGATGGGTGAGCTTACTGACACCAGGGCTAACAACTTTATGGAGTTCTGAACAGCTAAATCTTAAAAGGACCTAAAAACTTCTCTGTGGAACGCTCCCTTAATTTTCCTTATGAACTCATGTCTTAACTTCTTTAGCAGACTTCAAATTTCTAGGTAACCTCATACCTGATATTTAAACACAGGAAAAAAATATATGTGAAATTTTTGGTAATAGCCATTTCTTCAGCATGAGACTTCAGAAGGTCTTCTTCCTTGGTACTGGAGCTTTATGCTTCCCATCCCAACCTGCCTTGTCACCTGAATCCCATTTAGGAGCCCCTTCTTGTCCATCCTGTTCTGTCTGCCCTTTAACCCTTTAGATGAAAAAGGGGATTACATGGGGACCTCAACATCCTATACAGCAGCCTGAAAACTCATAAAGCATATGGAAGTATTTTCTTTAAAATCTCAACTATAGCTGATAGTCTTTGAATGTGCTGGCCTACTCTCCTGTCTGCAAGGATTTCAAGTGAGCATCAGTAAATAAGGAGTCAGAAAAATGGAGACATTGCAGTCAAATGTAGTTTTCAGTGGAGAAACTCCTGCCTCCTGGGTCAGTATGTCAAGCTTACTTGTTTTCAGTCATGTCTTAATCAAGCTGTGCGTCTGAAAGAATTTAAAAATATCCTAATGTTTCTCAAACGTGAATTGGCCAGCTTGGGTAGCCTGATGAGTTACATAGATGAATAGATGCAGGAGGCAGTGACCCAGTTAGAGACCCATAGTGGTCTCTGTAAATACTGTACTATCACATACTGCTCTTTCTTCTTTTACTGTTTCTTTACTAATTGAAAAGGAAAATGCATCCATTTATTCCTAACATCAGCTGTTGCATATTTTTTCAGCCATTATATTTCACCAGATAGTCCATGAAGTAACAATTCTCACCACAGTTCTTTACCTGGGGTAGGCTTCAATGCATTAGCCACAGAGGCCTCCAAGAGCTGTAACCTATTTCTGATCGCAAGAATGACCTGGACCTGAAACTTTCTCTCAGATAGCACCTTTACTTGGCCTAAGGCTGTCTGTCACACCTGGGCTCTGGTGTTGGGGAGCCGCAGCAGCAGGGCTGCTCCCCAAAGGTTAGCATGCCAAGGATGGCTACAACACTGCATGGGCAATGCCCTTATCCAGGGTGCAACCCCATGGTGCCTGAGCTCAGCAAGCAGAGTAGTGACAGTAAGAGGTCTTACTGGCAGTTCAGGTAGGCAGGACTAGAAACTGAGGCCTGAAGGCCCCAGTTTGAGCTTAAATGGAGCCTCTGGACAGTGGGCGTGGGTGAAGACCCCAGGTGAGGCTGGTCAGGGCCGTTAGTGCCCTCAGGGCACTGACATCTGGAAGCCAATGAGCTTTTTGAAGGCAACACATTACCCTTTGCCATTGCTCCCCTTATTCATCTTTGAGTTCAGAGGTGGCAGTAATGTCTGCCAGAAGCAGGAAAAAAAATACTTTAAAAGCAATTACTCTTCAGTTCGGAAGAGGGAGATAGAGTCCCTTAAGCAAGGGACTTCTTGCCTGGGTTAGAGTGGACTAAATTCAGCTGTTTTTAAAAGAGCATAAACCAGGGCTGTTTTTGAAAGAACATATGTTGGGTAGTTTGTGTAAGGTCACCAGTCAGCCAATCTGGACTGGACACCCACTAAAATGGGTCTCATAACCTGAATATCACTGGGTTTTTACTGTGCCAGGCAATTATGGGGAACATGTTGACCTAAAGCATCCCCTTTTGTGCCACTATCAAGGCTATTGAAGCTGACTGTATCTAGCTGCCAAGCCAGACTCTGAACTCCATCCGCAGCAGTAGCTGGCATAACTGCTTTTGGCCCCCTGAGCAAGTATGCTGCAGGATGTGGGTGAAGCACCCCAAAACCACAGAATGGGTGTCCAGGATCTGTCACTGTTGGCCAACCTTTGTGCTGCCTGGTGTGATAGAGCATGTTCTTTGTGACCCCTGTCTTGAGAATCATCTGCCAGGGCTTAGGTGACCTCTACGTGCTGGAGCCTCCCGTGTAGCAGCTGCAATCTCCATCTGAGCATCTGTTGTAGACTCCACTGAGAAGGTATGTTGACAGAGCTGCCATTGAAGAGCTGCCCATGCAGAAATGTGCCTTGTAGTCCTGTGCCTCTGGCCAGGAAAATCCCCAACCCAGTGCCCACCCCATTATCTGCATTTAGCTCTGGATGTTGCGTGTCCCATTAGGCAGTCTTTCTATGCAGTCCATCAGGCTTCTCCTCAGAAAATATTCCCCATCAGAGGTTATAATCATCTGTTGTATCCTTGTTCCTATTAACTTGGTTCAACAGCCAAGGTGCCGTGGGATCAGCCTTTCCCTTTCTGCCAACCATTCTCTTCAAATTAGAAACACTAATCAGACTGATGTTTTTTCTGCCTTTGAGTGATCCTGTATTGCACAAGATTTAAAGTCTTGTTTTGGCTAAGTAGGCCAAAAGCAGACTCTACAGGAGCTAGCGCTGAATTCTCCATCATCCCTCCCGCCCTTTAATCCAGTAAATACCATTTTGGCATTGGCAACAGAAGGCCACAGGCTTGGTGCTGACCTGACAGTGCAAGGTCTGACATGTCTGGCTCTGCCTTGGCGGGAACTGGTTTTAGCCATGGCAGTAATTTTCTGTTGGCCATGTGCCTGTGGCTTTCCTGAGCTGGCTTCACTCTGGGAGCACCCAGAGCGGGGAGCTGGCACCCCTGCGTAGTCGCTGCAGGGCAAACAGCCCCACTGGGATCACGGGGCTGGGGGAGGGTGGCGTGCAGCTCCCAGGCTTTGCCTGGGAAGTGGGGACAAGGAGGCAGGCTGTGGTAAGAAAATGTATAATAGCCCCAGGCAGATCCCAAGACTTAGGAAGAAGAGACCCCTGCTGTGAACATTGTACTGCCCATAACTTGTGTGTGTCTAGCCCCCATTCATCTCCAAGAAGGCTGAAACTGTCAAGCTTAGGATGCAGAGGAATGTCAAAGGGGTGAGAACAGCCCAGAGAAAAGCAGTAGGTTTTCTTTAGACTGGCAAGACTTTTAAAACATTAAATGGACTAACAAGATTTTGAGTGTAACTGCCCCACTATAGCATGTCCAGCTACAACAGCTGGGGACACAGGTGGTGGCATCCAGCTGAGATAGAGAAGGGCTGGTACTAGAGCAGATTCCTAATGCAACCTGGTTTTGCCTGTCAGGACCCCTCTCAACTGGAGAGGGATGAAGTTTCAGCCTGGTTGATACCTGCCAATCCTCCCAGTTGTATCAAATCAAATACTGCAATCTAGCTTTCAGATGTGATATTTTTGCCTTGGCACTTTAGATTCCCCTTTTTTGGATTTGTTAAGAGATTCAAAACTATCTCCAATATGCTGAATGGCAGCATCCAAGCTGTATTTGGATGGTAACAAAAAATTCCACTACAGATTTTAAACAATATGGCAATCTGTTGATTTGTAACAAAATAGATTTTAAATATACCACAAAATGGATCCAAAAGTTCTGGTTTTTCTCGTAGACAGCAAGTGTGATCTGCCATGTATCTCTTCTCCTAGCTTTAGCCTACACAATAGGCCTACGTTTTTTCCTGTTTAAAGTTTGCCTGAGCATTTAATTAGAAGAGCATTTGAGCTTTTTTAAATTGATGGAACTAGTTATTGAAGTCATTGCTCTCATAGCTATCACCATACTATCACGACTAGAAGTCTTTCTCTCCTTCCTTCCTCTTACCTCTATGTCCTTTGTTGTCTTGAGGGTAAATTGCGGTGATGAGTTGCTGCAGCTTCTCTAAATGAAAGCCGTTCCAGAAGGAATGCGATCTGTGTACCAGCATTGCTGTAGCAGTTTGTTTTCTTCTCTCAAGATACGATTTCAAGTGACCTGTATCATAGGTTGGTTAGGGTGACATGACATATCATCTATTCAGGAGGAAACTGTGCTTCATTATGTTAGCATCTTTGTTGATAATGAACTCCATTTACTATTTTAGTAATTATTTCCCAAGAGCTACTTCACCATTGCTTGGAATTTTTCCTGAATTAATCTGCTGAAAAAAGCTGTTCTAATTGCTTTAACATTTCAACAGTCTATGCAATGGATCCACTTTAAAAGTTCATTCAGATTCATAATTATTGCCACTTCAACCAATATTCTCTATTTTGTGCATTTACAATGTGGAAATGCCATTGGTACTGATCATAGTGTTAACACTTACAGAATATTTGAACTGAAAGTGACCACATAGATGAAAAATTATTTGTTAGAACATTTTAATCTAGGGTCATCTACTTGGATGCAAAAGTTTTCCTTGAATTAATATGTACTTAATAAATAGGACATACTTTTTGTATTTTAGTATGACAAAACCAATTCACAGTATTTTTGCAGCTCATTTTATTTTAAGTAACTATTTTCCTGTATTTTTTTACTATTTTCATTGTCAAGAATTTAACTGACTTCAGTGGATTTCACTCCTTTCTGAGGTAGGATCAAAGCTCCTGTGAGTGTAATCTCTGCTACTTCTTGCTGATGCGTTCCTCCAATTCCCATGTAAATTGGTGAGGGTTCCTCTTTGGCAGAACAGTCAGATGGGAGAACAGTCGGTTCCAGCATTTAGTAATTTTTTTGGTTTGTTTGCTCATTTTTAGCAGCCAGATTAGTCGCTATAGATATTGACTGGCATTTGTCGTTAAGTTGACCTCCTTTCTGTAATCACGCAGGACTTCCTGCCTAAAAATCAGCCTTACAGTCTAGCTTTATAACTAGATTTTATTTATCCTGCAGTATGCCACTGTTGTGAAGTAAAATATGTGTTGACCTTTTTAGTGATGTAAATAGGGAATTTATTGTATATAAGACCCTCCCAAGACGAAGGTCGGTTTATTGTGTGCTACAATAACAACTATTTCAGCCAAAGAATAAGAAGAGAAATGTAAACCTTAATGTTGCCAACTTGACCACATAATACAGCGATATGATAATCAGCAGCGGTATTGAACGTAATGTTTTCTGTAATGTTAGATAATTTATTTCAATATAAAATAGATTTTTTCTGTTAATAAACAACTTTACTCTGTTCTCATCTTCTGTCCACATAACACTGAATGCCTCAAATTCTGTCTACCTAAATGCAAGCAAATAAACAATTGGTCCTTACCAGGAGAAAAATAAGAGAAATTACATTACTCTTCCATTCTTCCATTTTCTAGCAACAGTGTCTTCAAGTTACAATTCGTCCATCCAAAAGCGAATAAGCTAAGCTCCACTCTTGTCCAGTTTCATTCTTCCATTTATTTGTTTATCTTAACTGATTTGTTGACAATTTCAGCAGATGTTGTTATGTGACCATGTCCTGATGGGTCTAACTTTTCCAACAGGTCTGGAGTGAGATTTATGAGAGTGAAAAATAATCATGCTGTTTTAAGTATAATGTGTAATATATTTTCTTTAATTTTTACTTTAACAGTGAAATACCAGCAGTTTTCAACAGTATTTTCAACCCTATCTTTACTGTACAACACAAATTTAGGCTTTGTTTCTCACTAATTTTTTTTATATGTATAATGTTGATCGTTACTGTGAACATTTTACAGATCAAAACTTGGATCATCTCCAACACTTTGTAATATGTTGAATTCCTATAAGGATAAAGGTCTGTTCCATTAAGCTGGAGCATCTCTCATATGAGTAGAGTTTGGGAGGGCTGGGACTGTTCAGCCTGGAGAAGAGAAAGCTTAGGGGGAATCTCATCCATGTATGTAAATACCTGAAGGCAGGATGCACAGAAGAGGGAGCCAGGCTCTTCTCAGTGGTTCCCAGTGGCAGGACCAGTGGCAACAGGCACAAACTGAAACATGGGAGGCTCCATCTGAACATGAAGAAACATGTTGTTACTATGGGGGTGACTGAGCACTGACCCAGGCTGCCCAGAGAGGTTGTGAAGTTTCCCTCCTTGGAGATGTTCAAAAGCTGCCTGGACACAGTCCTGGGCAACCAGCTCTAGGTGGTCCTGCTTGGGCAGGGGGATTGGACCAGATGACCTCCAGAGGTCTCTTGCGACTTCAACCCTCCTGACATCCTGTGAAGATGCCTGCCGTGCATGGTTAGGGTCTATGTCTGATGTATCCAGGCATCTTAGCTTCTTGTGCTGGGATAAATATTTACTCCTTTTTTACAATCAGCACAATTTAGGCGGCTGACATTCTAGGCACACGAGCAAAATCATAAAAGCATACTGTGAACTAACAAACAGTCATCATCTGTCACGAATTCCCAACAGGAAAAGAAAGTTGACTGATGAAACTATTTGAAGCGCAGCCCTTCCATTGGCTCACCTGTTCTGGTAGTGTCCTTTCGCCAGAGGTAGAGAGTAATTTTCTTGTTCCAAAGGGAATTACTATGAGACCTCAAAAGGTGTGCTGCAAGATAGCATGCTGTCTCAAGACAGCTATTTTAGTCACTTGACGGAGTGGTGTAATCAAAAGATTATGCAGGAACAGCAAGACTGTTGATGCATGTTCACTGCCACCACTTTATGCTCTTGATAAACGATTGAGCAGGACAGCCTACGGGGCCAGCGTGCCCAGATCGTGTGATGTGGATTGAGGACAGAACTTCTGAGCTTTCAGGCATCCTTGTTACACACTTCTTTTTGCAGGTGTGGCTGTTGCTTCTCTTCTCCCGGTTGTGAAATGGGGTATTTTCTTCCCACCGTGTTGTAAGGATTAATTGGTTGACACTTAGAAAGAGTTTCAAAGAGGAGAGTTAATAAGACGTTGTTAAATCTCAGACACGAGAGAGCACAATCTATTTGTTTTTTATCTGAGCAATCTCGCTGATGTCAGAGCACCAAATTCCTTTTCTAATCTAGGAAGTGAAATCCTGGGAGGTGAAAAACCTCCGCAGCTTGCATTTGAAAATTTGATTTAAAATCTATCTGACCATGATTTCTGAACCGTGGCATGATGAATTAAATCAAAGTAAGGCAGCTGAATATGTGACTTGATTTTCTGTTCTGAGTACTCAGCAGCTCTCACTAACGTCAAGAGGAAATGTGCAACGTCTTTTGGCTTTTTTTTGTTCTAAATGAGGTCACTTAAACAGCTGCTTCAAGTATGGATTTAAGAAGCTAACTTTGTGTTGTGGTTTAACCCAGCAGGGAGCTGAATACCACGCAGCTGCTCGCTCACTCCCTGCTCCCCAGTGGGATTGGGGAGAGAATCAGAAAAAGGTAAAACCCGTGGGTTGAGATAAAGACAGCTTAATAAAAAAACAGAGCAAAATGATGATGATTATGAAGATGATGATATTAATAATAATAATAATGGTGATGATGAGAAGAAAATATACAAAACAAGTGATGCACGATGCAGTTGCTCACCACCCGCTGACCGATGCCCAGCCTGTCCCTGAGCAGCAATCGCTGACCCCCAGCCAACTCCCCACAGTTTATACACTGAGCATGACGCCGTATGGTCTGGAACAGCCCTTTGGCCAGTTGGGGTCAGCTGTCCTGGCTGTGCCCCCTCCCAGCTTCTTGTGCCCCTGGCAGAGCAGGGGAAGCTGAAAAGTCCCTGACTGGTGTAAGCCCTGCTCGGCAACAACTAAACCATCAGTGAGTTATCAACATTCTTCTCATCCTAAATGCAAACAACAGCACTGTGCCAGCTCCTAGGAAGAAAATCAACTCTGTCCCAGCTGAAACCAGGACACTTTGGTTATCTTGGCTTCTCAGAATACTAAAAAATACAAGAAGAGCTTTCATATATAGTGAAGTCATAATGTGCCTTCTCTGAAGACTTCATCCATAAATAAACTCTTGTAAGCAGGACTTAATATCTAATGAACAGCTAGCTACAGCAGGTGTTTGAAAGGCAAAGAGTGGCACTAATAGGCATAATTCAAAGTTTATTAAAATCAGTGAAAGAAATAAGCATATCTTTTTATAAGTTCTATATTTTAGCTAGAGCTTTACAAGTGCATATATGCATTGATTAATTTTAAAATTAAATGTCTAACAACAGTGTTAAAGTACATTTTAATCACTACAATATGCTTCTGAAAAGTCAGGTTTATAAATAAAGTATAGATGAAAAGAGGACTTCATTAGAACGATTAGACAGCTTTAGTGTGTAGGGCTTGACTGTGGTATCTATGCAGGGCTTGTGCCAATAACAGGAATCCCAGGGGTGGACTCTTAACGCCGTGAGAGACATTTCGTCTTCAAAGTCCATCGGCAGAATCCCCATGGATGCAGAAGCCATCTGTTCAGTGCCCAGGTCTCCTGCGGCTACAGAAGTAATGCACACCGGGGTGCATATACCGTGGGGACTGCGCAGAAAGCGCAGCCTTACGTGCCGCTTCCCCAGCCCTTGCGGCGGGGGCGGGGGGGGGAGAAGCCTGCCTTTCTGGCCGCCCGGCCCCCCCATTAACCTCCAGATTGTTTCGTTGCAGCTGTGCTGAAACGTATTCCATACACCAGCTGTCAGCCTAATGTAACTTGAAATGGGCTGCTGTAATAAACCATTATCAAAGCACTTGAGGAGAATGTGAGCCTTGACCTTATCTGGATAATTATCTAATAGAGTGCGCAGAGTGATCCCTTTAATTGGTGGTGTCATCCTTTGCGGCCGTGCTAGAACGTGCTGGCTTGGGCCGTTACCCATTCCTAGGGTGTCTTCGTATTTTTAATATCAACGTCTCCGTTATAGTTCTGTAGCTTTTGCTGTAGGTGAGAATCACACAGGACTGGTAAATGAATGTTAGTGGGAGCATTTTAAAAATTCTGGTACTTAAATTGTTTGCTAAATCGACTCCAGTCAGTTCTTGCCGATTACTAATCTTAAAGGTCTTTTCCAACCAAAGCGATTCTATGATTCTATGATTCTATGATTCTAATCTTTTAGACTCTGTTATGTAAGAAATCCCTGAGGCTGTCAAAATGCAGGGCCACCTGGTCAAGACAAGTCTTTCACTCCTTCATGACCACTGTCATCACGTGAGGCAAGAAGCTCAGCTATTCCAGGACACAAATTTACGCATTTTGCTTACCACACAAAAGCAAGGTTTTTTTGGAAAGGTTGGATTAGTGGGGTTCAG
>NW_009259316.1:628452-649035 GCF_000687185.1 Egretta garzetta | reverse complement strand
TGAATGGGGGCAAGGAAAAGGACCCAAACTATTTGTCATTGAGTTATTTTATTTAAGAGCCTTGAACAGCTTTGGGTTCTGAGGTGCAAAGAAGGTATTTTCTGGGGGTTTATGTGTGCAGATGAGGGGCTTAGTTTTTAGGCCATCCTTTACTTCTGTTGTGTGTCTCAGCTGCTTTCTGTTGCAAGTTCATATAGTGGGGAAGGCAGTGGCACGCCTTCTTGAGTAGCAAAATACATCATCAGTTCCCATTACAGAAACTCACATTTTTTGGACCATGAAAAAATTCTGCCAGTGTTCTTGTGTTAGTCATATAAATATACTTAATTGTAATTTAGGTAGAATGTAACTGAAACTTAATCACAAATCCAGCTTATCATCTCTGAAAGAAGTATCTCATAACCTGGATTGCTGTTGTGTTTCTGGTCCATATCGGATTCTGAAAGGTCAGATTCTGGAAAGCAAAATCCATGGTTTTTATATATGCTGTTTTCTGACAATAAATTGGACAAGTTTTTACTGAATAATTACGGTACTGAAATAATACTATTTCATTTTTTACCTTACCAAGAAGCCCTGCTATAGCCTGTTCTCTTGGACTTTCAGCCTTGTATGCCTCTCCCAGTAGAAAACAGATCAATGTTCTCATTAAAGATGTTTATGCTTTTTTTTCATGCTCTAAGCAATTTTTTCTTAAACAATATATTATGAAAGTACTGTGATCATTCCTTTATGCCAGCAAATTTATGTCAACTTAAGTTACTTCTAGTTGGTTACTGTATTCTCCTAATGAATAATTTAATCCACTATGTTAATACACTGAAATATTAGCAGTTTTCACTTGCACCCAATGAGAGAGAGATTTCAGATGTTAATAGCAACTCGTATTTCAGACTCTGAGTGTGGAGTGGAAACTGAATGCACTGCAGATTTTTAAAAACATTTGTTGATAACAAAGGCCCTTGATTTTTTTGCATGTATATGAATCAAAGTACAATGCAAAGATTGTCATTATTTCAACAAAATAAAAATTTAAAATATAGCAAACAAACACATTGTGCCAATGCTGTAAAAATAAAGTAACTGTATGAGTGAGTACTGATGTAGGTCAATTCAGCTGCTCTCCATATTCATTGTGACAGTTATTGAAATAGCTGGAGGCAGAGTGGTTACTGATACACGATACTGTATTTAGAGTTTTAGATGCTATGGCATCAAAAGCAAGACCATTGGGAGCACTTAAAAGGATATTGGTGATACAGAGGTTGAATTTCATCCTGGGAGAGGAGAGAATGATTCTCATGGATTTTGGTGCTGAGACACAGTTGACAAGGCAGTAGGTACCAGAGGCTTGTGTGAATTTTTTTGTTGTTGTTGTTATTACAACTTCTCTGTTCCCTAGTTCTCCATACTTCCCTACTTAATGGGGTGTGTAAGGCGTAATGCATAAAAAATGGTTAGATACTCAGATATTACTGTAACAGAGATCATTTAGCCACAACTAGATCATAATCCTAAACTTCTTCTATTGGTGAGGCGGTCAAGGATGAACGTTGTCATGCTAGGTACCAGGCAAACAGAAAGTAGTAAGGAGTTCCTGCCCTATCCTGAACAGTTCGCTGGCCACGCGGGTAAAGCATACGTAGCATGAGAGGCGCACCGAACAAGAGCAATAGAAAAAATATTGTGGAAGTTCCATGATCCTATTTTATTTGAGTGGGGAAGTAGTTGGATGGAGACAAACACACTGAGATGGAGAGAGAAGACGGTAGGAAGGAAAAAACATGGGGTGATGAAAGTCTGGGGTACGGGGAAGGAACTACTGCATTTACCATTCGGCTTGATTTTTCATGCAATTTTCTCTGGGGAAAAAGAGAGGAGGGAGTTACAAGAAGTGTAGTGATTGCTACTGTACTGTATTTTTACATAATGGAAAATATTAATTTTTTAACACAGCACTTACACAGGAATAAATTAATTTGAGAAATGCACTTTTTTTTTTTTTTTTTTTTTTTTTTTTTTAGCACAGGCCACAATTGCAGGAGTATTAAATAATATATGCCATCACCAGCAGAATTGGGATATTCTCAGAACCACTTCTTCTGTGGAAATAAATATTGTAGCTTAGAAACAGATACACACACCCCTGAAATGAATGTAAATCTCACACTTCACATCAAGCCTGGTGCCTAGGCAGACAAATTTGTCATTGCTGCAGATTTGTATCCCCTTGATAAGTAACCCAGCAGGGTTGGAAGGTTGCTTGGGAATATTGTAAATAAATGGCACGTAGCAAGACCTTTCAGCTGATGTTCGTAGTTAAAGGTGAGAAAAGGGTAGGTTTCACGTTGACTGATTAAGTCTGGAGTTGCACTATGCCTGCAACTTAACAGCAGTTATCAGTAGCCAAGATGGATTGTTAATGGTATATTCTATTAATATTATTTTAAAAGACTGTTCTTGACTGTAACTTTCCTTGCAACTATTTGTCTGAGAATTGCCTTCATTTTTACAGAAGTGGGGAGAAATGTTTCATCTGTACTGTCATGTAACAAATACGGGTTGCAGCTTTACGAAGATTTGTATTTCATAGTCGTGGCTGTGGCCCTAGCGTGGGCAGCTGTGCTAATAGAGCTTGAAACTTGGTCAAGGTGTGAGTCCAATTCCATGGTGCGCATAGAGCGCCGTACCCTCCAAGTAAAATCAAACGTGATTTTTTTTGTTTGTTTTTTGTATTATTTGTTAGTTATGCTGCCTTAATCTTGCAGCTCTTTGGATCTTCATGAGCCTTCTGTTGCAAGATAAAAGCAAGATTTAATTTGACTTTGGCTTGACTTTCAGATAACTCAATTTTTAGCAGCAAGTAGGTAAGATTTTTAAATGCACTTGAATAAAATTGGTACCCTGTGCTAATTCTCATTAGAGGATTAAACTATAAGCATTTTATGAAGTTACTCTTTATAAAAAAGTTATTTCTATCGAGTTATTTTTAATTGACAGAAGAAAAAAATTAGAGGAACTCAAAATAGAGGAAAGCGCCATTATTCAGAAGCTTCCAACCAGGAAATTACTTGTCTACTTTGACTATAAAAACCCAAGTACTCTGTATTATACAGAGAGCATGCTGGGCAAACTGTATTCAATTTTTTTTTTCCCCTGGGCCTTCTAATAAAAAATTCACCTGAAACATACTTCAATTTCTTGGGTCATTATTCTCTATAATACGAGGATTTTGAGTGCGAAGAGGAAAGGTGTTATACTTTCTTCCTCTTCTTTTTCTTTCTGCTTCTTCTGTGAGAACTGGCAGAATTCGCTCTGCTGATCCGGGTTTATTCCATAAGAGGGTGAAAATCTACCTATGTGCAACGGGGCAGTGAAGGGGCTATTGAAGAATAAACCAGCAAAAGCCTTGTGATTTAAAGAGAACTTTTTTTTTTTTTTCCCTTGGAAAAAGGCCGTTGTTTTTCATATGTATCCTGGGCAAAGGTAACCAGATATTTCATAGTGGTATTCTTTCTGTTGTATTGGGTTGTGTAAGCTGTTTTTATCTTACTTTTTACCCTGCTGTGATAAAAATCACCTCCCTTCCATCTCTCATCTTATGTTTAGTCCCAGTGGTCCATGTACTGTCCCGGGAGGATGAAAAAGAAATAGCTTCCTTGCTGAAACAGCGGTGTGACCTGACTAGCCTCAGATGGCTGAGGATAAGGGATTGGAGTAGTTCAGGAAGGAGAATTGCAGTGGCCGAGTGACAAGGATGAAACGAGAAAGCTCTGTGTGTCTCATGGGGAGGAGAGAGAGAGGGGAAGCGGCGCTGGAGCTGATGAAGCAAATGGTGATGTTGGAAGAAAGACCAGGAAAGAGACTGATATACCAGGGAAGGGAAACAACTTTAAATACTTTAATGTTGAATTGGAATGATTTTGTGCTTATTTATATTCTGGCAAGGAGAACCCAAATAATTTTATTCCAATAATAGTAGATGGCAGCCCCAGTCAGATATCCTATTTAGAGAGCGGCAATCACCTCATGGAAAACACATGGTATATGTACAGGTATTCAAAACTGGGCCCAGTGAGTGAGATAATTGTGAGCTAGTTTAAAAGTGGTATAAAATGATAATAGCTATTATAAATAATAACTTACTATTGGTTGCTATACAGTTATTTCCCATTCAAAGCATATGGTATATCCCCTTTTTGCTGCAGCCACAGTGCTTCTTTTGTATTCGAGCTTAATATACTGTTAACAGGTCATATAAATCTATTGAATTAAAAGATAGTGTACAACAATTTGTTTTAATTATGTAATATCACGTGTTCTATTTAAGTGTGGGTTTAATGAATGGCTATTTAATTAAGGGCTTTAAATCAGGTAATCAGTTTGCATCACTGGGCAACAAGTAATCAGTTTATAACATGCAGTTGAACAGTCAAAATGAACAGAGCAATAGGCAAATCTTTCCCTGCTAGTGTTTATTGGCTAATTAAATAATCTGGACTCCGACGTACATAGAAAACAGGGAATAATAGATGGTAGGTAGGAAGGATGCCAGAGTAGGGTACTTGACGGGGCTTGATGAAGCCGTGAAAATGTTGGTAGAGGCTTGTCACACAATTCATGGTGTAAGCTGTAGCTGTAACAATTCACAGGGTACACTGTGCCACATTTGGAAATAGAATGTTTTATACCTTCGCCTGTCTTTGGCGAACACATTACAACTCTAATAATGAGACATTTAAGGTATTTACTGTTGGCTATGACACAACACATCAGTTAAGATTTTCTTTTTGGGTAATAGTAAAATCCCCCCCCTTTGTTTTCTGGTTTGGTTTCTGATTCTAGTTCTGTCACATCTTAAATGATTTCTTGTTGAATGAAATTGATTACACATTTCCATGAAAAACCTACTGTTTACATCAGTACCTTTCAGAACACGTACAATAATTGAGTGTAGGCACATCCTAAGGGTGATAGACCTTCTAAAGGTGTAAAGTGAGGTTAAAAAGGCTTTTCTATCTGCTTAGTTCTCCTATCTGCTTGTGTTTATGGTTATAAACAACTGTCTTCATATGATGTCTCTGCTGTCATCCATTCAGATTTTGATTTAAAAGATTGTAAGGATAAAGGGGGCCATTCTGATAATCCATGATGCATTTTGTAGGCCATAAGAGCTCAGCCAACAATCCTAGTATTTTTCCCAAAAGCTGTGGCTGATCTATTGAATCATTTTAGAAAGACAGTCAGTCTGAAAATAGGAAGTGATGCGTAATCCACTACAATTCTGGGAAGTTATTCTAATATTTTATTTCCTTTATCATTAAAGGCTTACATCTTATTTCTCAATTTGTTTTGCTTTCCTTCAGCTGAGCCTAGATGAACTGTCAACTAAAGAGCTTTTCCTTCTCACATAGACTCTATATACCATAGCTGAAGCACTTCATGTTGTTTCTTCCAAGTAATAATTTAAAATAGGTAATTCCTAAAGGTTACTACTCAAAAGAATTGTTTGGGAAATACTAGTGGTGTGTAAAAGGTATTCTAGTTCAGCTGAGAGACCAAACCCAAGCATGATCCTGAACTGAATATGGGGAAGTGTCATGGATTTTGTTATTAGTTTTACCTTTAAGGCTTTTAGATTTCATAAAACAAATTGAAATTTGGTACACACCACATGCATATGAATAAATTATTTTCCTTTTTTTTTTTTTTTTTTTTTTTCTGTTATGGCAAATACAGGTTTTGCATTTAGACTTCAAGAATAGATTTCTTCTGTCCCCCATCATAAACCAGCTAAGTTATCATGATGGTACATGTGTGCAAGACACGCAAAACATACTACATGATAAATAATATTGCATGTATCTTTACAGTATGCTGACTGAAGAAATTGTTTTTCAACTTTTATCCTGTTTTAGATTGGGTCTTGTGTCTTGACTTTCTGCTCAGATTACAATTTGAATTTTAACACATTGAGTGGCTCTTTGAGTGAATTATAAGAACGGGAAGAAATAAAGATGAGTTGGAGTCTTGAGTTTAGGTATATCACTCTTAAAGGTAATTAAAAAACAACTAACTGCAATTTCAATTGTGCTTAATAAGAGTCCAACAGCATCTGTAGTAAAAAAAGAAAACGTATCAGTGATCATATAATACCTTTCACTGCCTGACTGGACTAACATTTGACAGTAAGGACTACCTATAGGTGGCACCAAGAGTAAATATTACAGGAGCTGCACAGGAAAAGTTGTAACTATAGAATCCAGCATACTCATGATTGTACAGAAGCAGTACTCAATGACTTTCTGAATATTTTTACAGCGTTACAGTATTTTTATTAATTCTTATTGGAAACAATTGAAATCCTTCATCTGACCTCAGCTGAATATAGAAATTGGGGACTGGATTCAGGAGATACTTGGCCTAAATGACCTTTGTCTTAATATTTGTCTTTCTGGCCTGTTGGTCTTTTGACAGTTCTGAGAGCGTACCTTCTCCCAGCAGCGAGCAACACCACCTCAAGGCTGTCATCTCCTGTGTATGCAGCTGCAGAAAATGCAGGGCTATAACATTGTCCCAGCTGTTTTTCCCTTCCCCCAGCTACATCCTGGTTCTCCTGGTATGCTAGCAAAACCTTTCTGGAGGAAAACAAAGGGGTGCTGAGTTATGTCAGGGACGGTCCTGGCAATGTAATGCTTCTTTATGGCTTTCTTCCCCCCGCTCTGTGCAGTGAAATGCTTGAGACTTGCTGGGAAGCATCATCAGCCTTTGAGGCAGTGTGGCCTGTGGTGCCTGTGATTAGTACATGCATCACTATATTTTTGCTGTCAGTCTTTTTGTCCAAATTGGCTCAGCATCCCCAGTCACAAAGCTTGCAATGCCAATTGGAAGCATCAGCATCATTAATAACGTTGTGTTACTTTCCATCTTCAACTCCAAATATAATAACCAAGCAAAAAAGTGACGGTAGAAACTGCACAAAGGAGTCTGTCCCAGCATTATTGCCCTTCATAAGTCAAAGTAACATGACATTACATTCAATGTAAGGAGAAGTCAGGCTGAGACTAGAGCAGGACTCTGGAGATTAGTACAGAGATGGGAAGCCCATATTACAAGTTTTCCTGCTATGTCTCAGGTGAGGTTTAAAACAACAGTATTAAGGCAATATAATGTGTGAAATAAAAAGAACTAAAATGTTACAAGGTGACTGGTAGCTATTTGAATTTGTAAATTCATCTTTAAACTTTGAGTTGTGAAATAATAAGCACAGTATGACAGTACAAAAATGAATGGATGAAAAACGTTACTGAAATAGTTTGCACAGTGCTGTTGGAAGCCTTCATAAAAACATGAAGAACTAGTTGTTCTGAAGTTACAAGTATATTCTGAAAGTAATCTTTCAGCTATTCTTCTAAAACGTTTGACTGAAGCTGGTTTTCCATTGCAAAACTTAGTATTGCTGACCTGTGTGTAGCATAGTGCTATGTGGATGATGCAAGAGGTACATAATAATGAAATTATGTCTCTCTACATTTTCCCCCCCCAGAGGGATTAGAATGCTAATAATGTTTTTGGCGTGATATGAGCTGATAAAGGCCAGAGGCCCCGATTCAGCATAGGAATTGTCACCACTTCACTCATTCTTGTGAAAATCCTCTTTACTACGTGGAAATTGGGAGAATTTAGAAGTACCTGCTTGTAAGAATAATTCACAGAACTTCTTAGATTTTTGCAGTTTCCTTAGTCCTTTACTACGACCTCAGTTTTTACTTCCATTCATAACTTGGACAGAAAACATTGTGCAAAACATGTAACATGGTGAATGGCCATTTGCCAAAGCCCTGGTACCCAGAGCTCCCCTTCTCGAACAGTTTCGTGTGTATGGATTCCACACCAGAGGTTCAAAGAGCCTCTGAAATAAAAAAGAGGACAAGGTTGAAGTACAAATATTTAAATTTATTTTGTGCACGGCAAATTTTTGGCATTGCACATCGCCTATAGTTTTTCCAAGCACTTCATCTCTTTTAGCAGGATTGATCCTGTAAATAGGGAGGAACTGTTTTTTAGTGTTTTCTGAGAAAGTGAGAGAGCACTCAGAGTTGTTGAGGTCAGACCATGGGAGGGAAAGGAGGAAAGAAAGGAAAGCTTCTTTCTTTCAGAAAATACTGCTTCGGAGTACATTTCTCTTTTGATGTTGGCTTGAATACTGTTTTCATCACACAGATAAACTTTCCTTTCTTGCTGTTTATTTCACATGATTGGACTTCAAGCAACAAAGTTTTCTGTTCAAGAGAGAGATACACAAGTGGGTTTTAATTCTTTGCCATCCTTCTCTCAAAGACTAAGTCCCAAATACCTATCATTGAGGGGTTTAATACTCTAGGAAATCTTTGTTCCTTTATCAAACAGCACATTTTCTGTTTAGTTGGTTTTAAAAACCTTCCATAAAGTAAGTTTAAAATGCAGTGCGTGGCAGTGCTATTTTGGTTGAGTGCTGATGCCAAACCTACAATACATAAGGCTATTACGGTGCTAAAGCCACGTAACTTTATTCTAAAAATTAAATGTTTTGTCTCCAGACAGACACAACCTGACATGGCATGCGTCATACTCTCATAGTACTATTCTTTGTTTCTCAGCCATTTTGAAAATAATAAATGTACTGTGCCATAATTATTTTGATAGTGTTTTACGAAGTTGAAAACAGTCTGCTACTTTAATGGCATTATTGCCTTTATTTTTCTTAATTTTATAATTTAATTCCAAATTCCTTCTCATTGACAGAGTTAAAGTTTTAATTGGTTTAGTGTAACTGTAAGGGGATGCGTAACTCTTTCTAGCCACGGTATCTGACTGTTGAACATGTGATGGGCGCTAGTTGTATCAACTGGAACGGTGAAGTGATGAAACTATATGTTAGCCTCCTCATACCTATGGTAGGCATTGGCACCATGGGCATTTTGTATTTGGAGAGTAAAGAATTGTTTTGAATAACAGAGCAAAATTGGAATTCTCCTTATCTTCTATGCAACAGTTTAGTCCTAACTCCTCTCATATTGCAACAGTCCTACATGAAGTACTATATACTGTGTCTGTATTTCACATATTTAGGTATAAATATATAAAATAATGGTAGAATTGAAAGGAATTGTCATTGTTTAATCTTGTACTTCAAATTTTCTTGTGTACGTTCCATGTATTCTTTTTAATTATGCTTCAAGCTGATACACAGTTCTTGTTATTGTTACTTTTGTTTTCATGTAAATTAAAATTTTTATATTCCAGTATTTTCTTTAGTTCAGAAGGATGACTCTTGCCTGTTTTCAGTTTTCAACAAAAAAGTACTATTTTTTTTAATTTATAGGGGTGGTCTGGACTTAGGAACTTTCTCTAAAGTGTATTTTTCCAGCAAGGAATCAGTGTGTTTTGATCTATAGTCAGATAAACAATACTTATACATTTTCTCTAAATCTACAATTGCATGCATATTATAAGGCCCTGTCCATGTAATACTGTCAACTTGTAAACAGACCTCCTTACTGCCACTGAATTGCTTGATATGGCCAGCATCTACTTTATGAGTTTAATCACAGTAAGCTTACCAAATTAAAAATACATTCACATTGAGAAAAATACGATTTTTCTCACATATGGCACACAGTATTTTCTACGATTTTGTTTTTCTCTTGGATATTTGACTTAGCTAAATCAAAACGTCTTTGTTATAGAAGAAATTATGAAGGTATTCAAGGCTTCTATCTCCAGTGATACAGCAGCAGATGACAAAGCGTATGGGCCACAAGCAAGAATGCTTTGAATCTTCCGTGCCATGGCAATTTTTCCTTGATTAGGCACTCAGTAGTATGCTTAGGGTTTCTTTCTTTTATGCAAAACCCCGAACTGAAAAATTACCTGGCGTTTTTAGGTGCAGTAGAATTTAACAGGTTTGTGAAAAGTACTTATCTTAATTAAAAAGAATAAATACTGCATAGTAGCTCTCTAGTCTTCCATGTGAACTCTATACAATTTTTAGACTTAAGAGAAGGAAAAGCATACTTGCCCTTAGTTTAGCATGCAGGAAAATAATTAGAGAGAGAGACTAATAGAAACAGAAGAAGCTGTGAGAGGCAGGGGAAAGAAACTGGAAAAGGCAGAAGAAGAAAAATAGCTTCAAAATATTAGGTTACAGCGAGTCAGGAAAAACAAAGCAAGCAAACGCCAGCCTCGTGTTCAGCACTAAACACTGCCTACTTCTTTACCCACCTCTTTGGTTCATTAATGGTACCAGCTATCATCAATAGACAAAAACTCCCAAAAGGCCTTGCCCCTTCCGTATGACTGAGATTTACCCATTCATGTTTTTCTCTATGATGTTCCACAGTGTTTGGTGTCAGGTTCCCAAAATGTTTCAAAGCCCATGATGGACCCCAAAAAAGGCTGTTGCTTGTGAACTGTGAACTGGTTTGAGGAATAGCTGACACCTAAGACGGTGTTTCCAAGTCGTTGTCCTGTTCAGTGAAAGACTGCCCGCAAGCAAGGAAAGAAGCACAGGCTGTGGGAGCTGGGGAAGTAGCCTCGCTGGGCTCTACGCTCCCCTTACTCACTGCTTTCAATTATGTTCCCACAAGCTAAGTAATTTGGTTTAGGCTTATCAAGTAGTGTAAATTAATCTCCAGACTGACTTTATTCCACTACTTACTGCTAAACAGCTGGTGAAAGACTCTCCTTTTAACTGATCTGTTCCTCATTTTCTCATTGTCTTCAGTAACACGAAGGAGTAGAAACATGGACATGATTATCAATTATGATTATCACTTATTTACATCTGCTTGGAATTCTAGATGCTTGAGAAGTCTGCTTGTTTTACACAGTATGAGAAAAATATTTTCATTAAAACCCCACAACTTTCTGATAATTCTTTTGGTACGTCTTGCTGTATTAATGCGGTCTCTAAGAACATGGTATTTTGAGGTGTTTGTCATCTATTACCTGCTAAAAAGCTGTACTACCTACAGCTATAAATAGTATAATATTCTGTAAGTTCTCAGATGGATTAATCTCTAGGTATCCTTTGCATAAAGATTTCAAGTATGAAAAAGGTCATTCAAATGGTTGCAACACTTTCTGCTTGTATATTTACTGCTGGGATGCATATGGCGGCTGTGTGTGCATACCAGTATTACAGAAAAATTTACCTGAAACAGCCCTTTCAGAATGCACAAGTCTGACTTCTTTCCATGATCATTTATTCTGAGTGTAAAAGTTTATTTGCATTGATTTTCATTGTTAAAATAAGTAAAGGCCAAGTCACATGCTGTCTCACCCATGCAGGTCTATTACAATCAGTTCTTCTTTTGTTCTCCAAACCAGCTCCAGCTGACATCTATGGGATATGCCTGCATGTGGTTGAGAGCAGAATTGCTCTCCCTAGGCCACGGGGAATGCAACCCGGTCCGTAAGTGGAAGAAAAAAGGGCATGTGCCAGTTTAGCGGGTTTTTAGTTCAGAAATGTGCAGTAGGCATCTCCTTCCTCATCATGAAGGAGATTTAAAAAGTCATTTCCCCAAATGCATGCAGAATACGTCTCGAGATTCTTTTAATTGCTTTTCTTCATGCAGCAAGCCCCTGCTCTCTGTCATACCCTCAGTCGTAGTGTCCATAACTTCCCAGTTGAGAGAAATTCTGTCTGCCACTAGCAAAGCATAGAAGGCAGCTTCATTTATAGTAATGAGGCCCTATCGACCATTTTGTGAATGCACCCAAAAGCCAACCCTTTTCCTCTGGAGACCAAGGGAAGGAGACACTCGTCCCTGAGATGTGGCCATTATAAGGTATTTTAGAGATGTTTCAAGAGGCGTGAGTTAGGGAAGATTTTAGCCATTCGTTTTAATGAATGTATACAGCCAGAAAAGGTTCTCATTAGGAGAGTTAGGCTTTCTTACTCTAGTGAGACATCCTGGGAAACGTGTTGCTACCTTTCCTTGCCCACTCCCAGCAGGTACTTTGAACATAGGTCAGTTTGGAGCTCTTACGTGGGTCAGCATAATGTAACTTTGTGTCTTCCAGTTTTTAGAGATAATGTGGTCTCACATATCAAAACAAGTTCTTAGACCAAACAGTCTCTTAGTTATCATTAGGTAGTTTCCACTAATGTTTTCTACACAGTGTATCGGCTTGGTTTACTGGTAGCTATAAACATACCACACGAGTGCAGCTACTCGAAAAGCTTGGGAACAGATTTTGAATTTAACACTCGCAGGCAAGGTGTAAAGGCTGACAGACAGCTCAGCATGGGTCAGGGCACAAGCAGAAACTCTTGCAAAGTGTGTTGCCAAAAAAAGAAAGGAGGCAATAAATTTGCATCTCTGCATGGGAAGAGGCAACGACCAAAATCTCTTGATATTTGTGAAGGGGGAGAAGCAAATGGCATGCTGGAGCACTCTTGCGCACAGAAAAATAATTATCCCCCGGGTCAAACTTACTCATGGCTGACTGGGCAGGTGAAGGTGGGGTGAAGGATATGGTGGGCAGTGCTATGTATTGCCACCTTTCAAAAAGAAAAGAGAGGCTGTAGGACTGCACCCCGCTTGGGGAGGAGACGGCCCTACCCGTGCTGTGGGGCACCCTCTCCCTTCTCCCGGTGCAGCTCCAGGCCTGCTGCTCCCTGATGGTCACTGGGGCCAGCACTGGGTGCCCCAAGCAGAGCTGAAATGGAGCTCCTGGGCCCATGGGCAGGGTGGGGGTCCCCGGTGGGCAGTGATGGTGTGGCACTGCAGCCTCTTGGTGTTACACGGGAAACGGTAGGTCTGGCTTCCAGGCTGAATTGAGGTGGTTGTGTGTTTTGGGGGCATGGGGTTTTTTGCAGTGCTGATTGCCTTGTGCCATATTTTGAAGTGTAAAGAGGCAATTAGAAAGCAAGTTGGATTTAAAAAAAATACACTACTGCTGTTCACACTTACTACATTATGAGCAACCAGCGACATAGTCTCCAACAGCACGCATGGAAAGGGCAGTAGGTGTTTTTTCTCCCCAAAATATTTTTGTGTTTGTTTGAGGGGCAGGCAGAGATAACATGCCAGCAGAGAGAGCAGTGTGCTTACAGAGGGTTGCTGGGATTTTTGTGTTGTTTCTTAAGGGAACTGGACTTAGCCTAAAGAGAGGGAGGTAGGAAAAGTGAAAGGGACGGAAGAGGTAAAGGGAGAGACTGAGGAGAGAGGAGGAAAAAGATGGAGCTGCAGAGTGAAGACACGATATGGAAAGGATGTTATCTACATGTAGCATTGCTAAGTGAGTTATTAGAGTGAATGCATGATTAACTAGAGAATGTTAGCAGAAGTTTAAGTCACTTAATTCACTCACTGGCCAGCTGCTTTCGCTCAGGCGTGCATAACAGTGTTTCTTGGGTTTTGCAGCAAATAGGTTTTTAAAAAGTTCTACAAATAGAATTTGAGGCCTTGAATATTTGCTATGGTAGTATGTGAGCACACTTCCATATCTTCCTGTTCTACAAAACCATTATATCCTTAATAAGACTTATGAAACAGGTGCACTGCGTGCTTCTTGGAGAAAAAACCCCACACCACCTCTATCTTTATCTGATTAAAAGCCTCAGCTAAAATCCCAGTAGCCAAGCAGTCGTGATTGTCCCAAAGAATTCTCTGAAACAGATTTATTTTGTACCTGATATGATTGCTGTAGCAAGTGTAAGGTTAATGTGCCTGTCACCCCAAAAAGAATGGTGGGTGCAGTCATTAACAAGTGCCTCCCTCTCTTTGCTGTTAGTATCAATGGCTCAAATACCTTTCTGAACATCAGACTTGCTCCCTGCTTTTTATCTGTTCTCCTTTTCTCCCTCAGCCTCCACGACTCCTTCTGATCAGGTTAACTTCTTTTCATTTGTGGCAATCATTCATCAATTTATTCTGAGAAATTCCACAGCCAATACAGAAATTCATTAAATCTACATAACAGGTTAATCTCAACTAATAATTACCCATTAATCTTGCTGGAAATACACATTTTCTTCAGCCCATTGCCAAGTCACAAGCCTGAGAAAAAAAAGTGAAGTATTTAATCTGTTTTGTAAAGTTTGTTAATGACAAATTCTGGCTGACAGATTGAAAAATTAGGTCCACTGTGTTGGGGTGCATTCAGTTTAAAAAAGTGATTAACTATATGCCAAGCTGTCAAAGAAATTTTGCATGAAAAAAGAGAAGTTGTTAACATTATGTCTGTGCCCAATGATTTCATAATGTCTGTTTTAAATATACATGGAAAAAAATAAATCAGCAGCATACAGCCATTTTCAAAAAAATGGAGTTTTGAAACTATCAAAAGAGAAGCCTGAAACAGCTTTTTTCCTCCCTCACACCCTCCCCCAATTCCCACCCCTCCCCCCGCATCTTTGACTTTAAACCCACTTTCATTTTCCCTCTAAAATTTTAGTTACATCTGTTTGCTAATTGAACTGAACACAGACTTTGGCTTTCCTGAAGAGCTCCCCCTTATTTTTGCCCTCCCATCAAACCACAGCAGCATCCTGGGAGACTCTGTTTTCCAGTGCAGCTGGATTCGCTGACACAGGCAGGTCATAGCCTAGGATGATTTAGAAGTCCCACACTTGCTAAATAATTCAACCTATTTTATGGCTATTTGCTTAATATCCCATTTCTGCGGAGTTGGTAGAGTGTCTGACAAAAGGTCAAACTGATTGCGCAGCTTCCCTCTGTTGAACTTAACTTCTGCTGCTTCCTGGTGCTGCTCTCGGTATGTCTTCACTTCTGAGTGATTTTCTTAATTCAAAAATTGACAGAAAAAGTCTTTTCTAATGAAAAGCATGTTTGTCAATATTCTCCACTCCCTCTATGGATTTCTGTTACGTTTTTATTTTGATTACTAGCTCCTGACCTGTTTATATATTCTGGTTTGCTTGAAAACCCAAATCCTTGTTCTCCATACAAAATATCACATTGCCTCTCATCTTCTACATTCGCACCATGCTCTTTGGCGAAAGGCATCATTTCATTCTCAAGATCTTTTTGTGAGCAGATAGCAGCCTCGTGTTGCCAGACCAATAGAATATTTTTATATTCAGAAAGAGAAGAAAAATAACCTTTTGTGAGCAGCAAGTCTTTATTCCTGGTCAGAGATGAATTCCCAGATAAAAGGATGTATTTCTTCTTTGCCTTGTGACACAAAGTCAGACTTAAAAAGCCTTCTACTTGTTCAAAATGACTTGGAGGCTGAAGAAGTGACACTGTGTAAGACTGTGTATGACACACAATGCTGCTGTGTGCTTGTTCTGTGGATTCAAAGTACCCCTTTGGTTCTTGAACTCTTTTTAGTTTGATAGAAAACCCATCATAATGTTTGACTATTACAAAGCTTCACCATCACAGATGTTGAACTTTACCTGACGTTTGTATACATCATACAAGATGTACCAAGTGAAATTGGGTTACAGACGCTGTTTTATGTTGTGGTGATGAATTATTTCTGTCACTGATCACCACACCAGTACACATTTTCACACTCCATTTGTTAGTTCCAATATTGATTTAATCTTTTTCAGATAGACCATTTTTTTTTCTTGGGCGTACTTTGCTATTAAATAAAGCAACTTTGAGGTTTCCTTTATTCAAAGAATAATTTTTAACTAAAAAAATCCTATATTTGAGGGAAAAATAGCACACATTACCCAGTCCTCTAAGATTTTATACAACCGAGCTTATCCTCTCATTAATTTCATTTGCCATGGTTCTGCATTGCCAGTGTGACAGGCAAGCTGTTGAGGTGAGACATAATTTGAATGCGCTTGCGACAGAAGCACCTGCCCTCCTTTCATTCCTTACTGTTGTGCAAAATACTGGTCTCCTGGAACAGCAGATCTAGCAATGGGGTTTCCTCTGCTAACACAGAAGATCATTCCTTGCATGGGTACCATGCACCCCTTCTTCGTCGGTTTTTCAGCAAAATACTGCCAGTCAGGAAGAAAAAGTCTTTCACTGCCTATGGCGCGATATTTCTTTTTCTGTTCCTCTAATGCGCTGAGCTAGCATTATGTGTCAGAAGGATGTAAAGTGAGACTTTGAACTCTGAATTGGCATGGACGATCAGATTTTGGTTGATCAGGAAATCTCTTCCAGCAACTCTTTGATGCGAAAGGGAAGTGAGTTGGTAGTCTTCCTTCTTATCCTAATGCATTGTATTCAGCATTGCTGGGCGTCGAGTGGATTTTTCTGGTGCAGTGAACAGGCAACTGGTTCATTCTGGAAGACTTAACCCGTAGTTGTGCCTATCAGTGTACCAGTTTTCTTCTGGTTTAACTACAGCAGTTCAAGGTGAAATATTGTTAACAAATTGCAGACTGCAAACTAGTCTTATTTGTGCTTATAGCAATACAGCCATAAATGCACATTGGAAGCTATTACATATTTGGTAAGAAACTTCCAATGAACTTTTTGAAGTGCAAAACTTCATTTTCAAAAATTTTCTGAACAACATATCCAAAAAAATTCTTTTGTAACTCAGAGAAAGCGCCACTAACCCAATTAGTTGGGATTTAACAACAGTACTTCCATAGGCATTAGCTCTCCGTGGTAATTCTCATTGACCTAAATCTGTTCCTACTGGAATCAGGGTGAGTTTTACTTCTGATTTCCAGGAAGTCATGGAAGTCCCCAACCCTTCTCAAAATATTTTGTTTTCTACTGTCTGACTTAAAAGTGGCTCATATTCCACAAAATGCTTGCTGGGTGTTGAAAAACCTTCAGGAATACTTAGAAAGCTGATACAAAATGGTAGGAAATGTCTTGGTAGCTCTTCTAACAAAGTTGGCTAGCAAATCTTCAGGTGCTTAGGCATGTTCTCTTCTTTCTTAACATTACTGCATTGGCTATTCCCACAGACAGTTAAAAAGAGTAAGTCTTAAAAGACTCTGTGGCCTGCAGTGTTTTTTTAAAAGAATTCTTCTATTCATTAGTGTTGCAGAACATAAAGAGCAAAAGTTGGTGGAAATAAGTGCTATATACTACTGTCTATTCAGACCCCGAGAAAGGCTTGCTTCATTTGTTATACAAGAACAAAATTCCCTGTTTACACTCGCTGCCTGAGCTGAGCATGTCATGGAAGAGAAATTGCAGGGATCTGCAGAGCCACCATGCATACAAAACCCCTAGTTGTTCTTAGAGCAGTCTCCCCCATGGGGTTACCAAATCAAGAGGGAAACACGAGTAAAAACACAATAAGAGATTGTGACACAGGCCCGAGCTTCTGAAAAACATCTGAGGTTTTGTAGTACTTGCAGTGCTGTTTCATGGTAACTTCAGTGTCGCAAACCAGAAAATGTTAGTAGAGAAAAGGGAAATACTCTGAAGTAATCTCTGTCTGCATATGTGTAGATCGTCAAGCTGAGGAACAGCCAAAGGTGCCCAAGGAAGGTTTTACTAGGAAAAAAACCACAAACACACAACCCAGTATAGAAACCATTACCAGATTAATCCAGTAAATATTTATGTGACTTTAAATGAAACAATCTTATTTCTGCTTTGTACAGCAGTTTATCCTGTGCGGGCATCCTGTTGGCTCACTAGACGCATTAAGGCGAGCACAAGCTAACCCTTAACTCTGGCCTTAGTGCGGCTGCCTTGGGATGCTTACAAATTTCTCTCTCCTGAAAAACATAGACTTGAGTGTTGATGTTTTTCATTCAAATTCTAAAGACTCCACTTATTCGCTACGCTCTTGATGTTTGGAGACGATTTAAATGACTCTTGAAGAGCCAGTGTGAAAAGGATGGGAATGTGCATTTGCGTAGATTGAAGTGAGGTTTTAGTTCACAGCGAGTGTGGTGAGGTTCAGCGTAAAACCACTGAATTGCGGTTCTGAGGTAACCGTTCACGTGCTGCATAGGCAGTAGAAAAATCCCGCACCTAACCTCCTTTCTCAGTATGCCAACTTAAAGGCAGTTTTCCTTGAGTAAGTATTTCTGGGAAGCCTGAAATACATTATAGGATTTCCTTCTACTTCTCCCTGTCCAAACTCTCAAATTTTGCACAGCTTCAGTATACAGTAAGTCAAACATCAACAGAGCACTCGAGGATTTGATCCATTTGAAGTGCACAGTAATTTTTGTGATTCAGAAAAAGTATGTATTCTAACAACAGGAAGGGTATACGGGTTTGGAATGAGAATCGTTTTCTTCCACTTTCATCAATCAGGTTTATGAGATAGGATCCCTTTATATAAAGATAGCAGCCTGTACAAATGTCGCATTATTGAGCCACTGTTTCATGAATATGTGGCAATCCATTTTAATACCAATCATTGATCTTGGCAACGAGAGTGAAATCCCTTTGAATTTTATTGCTGGGTTAAATTTCTCCGTTAAATACACTGCGCAATTGCGTGTGTGTTGTGCACTGCTGCAATAGATGCGATCCCTATAGGGAAGCAGTTTTCTTGTCTTTTCAGCAGAGCTCTCCTGAGATGGTGATGCATATTAGCACGTTGAAATGAAACAGGATGGCCATTCACAGGATTTCAGTGAAAGAGAACATGCTCAGACTGCTGTGTAATTAATTACCCCTTGGAGATATTATTTCATGTGGAGTAGATTTTCTTCTATTAAATTGCCATTTATTCGTGACCTTTAATTTATCATAAACAGTCTTCTTTCTCCATCCTAGGCAGCAATAGAGAACAACAATAAATGGTTGCATTGCTCTCCTTAAATGACACTTACGGCTAGGCAGAGTTACAGGGAAGCTAGTAGGTTTGCCATTCAGGAGCTAAAATAAAGGGCTTTACAATGTAATTTTCCATCCTTTGCCCCCAGCAAAATTTTACCTCCTTGAATTTTTAGAAATACAGTTAACTGTTGGGTTTTTTCCCCTTCCAAAAGCTGCTGGGAGAAGTAGCCGATTGCATCCTCTTTTTTATTATTCCTGCCTTGGCCTCAGCAGGTGTTCAAAGGCAGTTTCCAATGCTCAACCTCTGAACCTGCTTAGCTACTTTCTGTTTCTTCCCTGTGTCCCCTTTTGGGGTGAAGTTGAGGGCAACCCCAGTACTTACGCCTGCCCCAGGGAGCACAGGTAAACCCAGGGAAGGCTGTTAGAAGCCGAGCCAGTGATTTTTCCCCTTCAGACCCTGAAATGTCGCTCGCTCTTCCTTCCTCAGTGCCTACACTGTGTCCTATAAAATCAAGCAAAACTGACCTCAGCTTCACTGTGACATTTCGAGGGAAGACTGCTGGAACGTGCACTGAAATTTTATGCCCCCCCCAATCAGTAATGGTAAATATTAATGATAGTGGATACTAGCTACGCGGTCATCGTGATTCAGAGAAGGGGGGCGGCTCTTGGTAAGTAGAAAGGAGCCATTTCTTTAAGATCTGGATTGAATATGGAATTTAAAGATTAAAGGCTGAAATGCAAGCATCTAGTCCCATCCTTCAGCCTTTTACCTAAACGTTGGCAGCAAATAATGAAGGCTGTGTGTGCTATGCCTTTTTTTTTTTTTTTTACATTAAAATGGGTATAATAATCACGTTTAGTTTCATTAAAAACATCGGGAAGGGAAGGACTCACTTTGGAGGCCAAGCTGATGCGGTTTGGTCACGCGAAGTGTTTGAATACGAAGCTCATACTTACATGAAAGACAGGGAAGGCTATTTTTCCTGACAGGATCTTTGTACACAAAATAATAAAACAGTTGTTTTCCTCCAGTGTTCAGATCGCACAGGTGTTGACCAACTGGAACGGGGAGAATGGATAAGGCACTTCAGCCAGAAATCCTCGGAAGCAAGTTAAGTCTTTCTGACTTCCTCAGAGTAATTGAATTGCCTCCCCATTTGCACCGCACCGAAGAATGACCGTCGTCTTTTACAGGCGTAATTACATCCACAGGGGTCTTGGATGGGGCTGTAGGGATTTGTCAGGAATATCGCTTGAGCCTCCTTTTCCACCTTTGGCACCTCGGTCCTTGCCCCCAGACCCCTCAGCCGTTGGGGCATACCAAGAGTCTTGGCGGCATGCAGCTGGAGTCATCCTGGACATGAAGTTGGCGCTTGTGACGCCCGTGGGAGCCTGGGAGCCCTCCGTGCTGGAGGCCAGGCCAGGCATTTGGCCTTTAGCTTCTGACCTTGCCATTCATTACACGTCACGTTTACTTCCATCTATACGCGCTTCTAAAAATTTGAGCGTAAGTTTTATTTTCTAGATGGCTGTGTATTTAAGACAAAAGTTTCATAGCCGCAGGGCGTACGGTCTGTGAAGCAGAAGTAAGAAAGAAAAATAAAAAAAACCCCCACCTACAGCCCCAAGCACACCGCTTTGTATTAGGAGAGACTGCTGAAGATAAAGAATGTGGCTTTTCATTAATTCGGTGTGAAGTTACGCTAGGCCGAGTAGTTTATGATACGCTCTAGTAGCATATCCACTTCCACTCACAGTTAGAAACCCTGAATAAAAATACGGATGTAAGAAGATTGATTGGCACTCGGGGGGCGGAGGGGGGGGACACCCCTAAAAATCTATGGCGGGGCCACGGGCCGGGGCCGGCGGCATCTGCTGGGCTCTGTGCGGC
>NW_009259316.1:597435-618379 GCF_000687185.1 Egretta garzetta | reverse complement strand
AGGAGGGATGCTCAGCTCAGCTCAGCTCAGCTTTGAGGAGACTTCCCGGAGCCAAGGCTGAAGGGGATTCATTCACAAGTGGGCGACAAAGGTAAAAGAGTTAAGGGTGGGTCGGTGGCGCGGGGCCGCCCGCTTGCTCGGGGAGGAATGAGGGGCTCCGCCAAAAGGCGCCGGGCTCGTGTCGGGCGCTGCTTCTCGGCGGCTCGGGAAGGTTTTTGGAGCTCGGAACGCTTTGGACCGGCTTAGGCGGCGGCGGGCGGGGAGCTTAAGCGCTGGCTTCTCAAGTCCACGTGAAGCGGGCGCTAACTCGGCGTACACATAAGGTAAAGATGCCTAAGAAGAGCAAGAAAGGACTTTTAAAAAAAAAAAAAAAAAAAGAAAAAAAGAGGGAGAAATGGGTACTTTAAAGTGCATTAAAGACAAGAAAGTAAACGTTCCTCTTTAGTGGAAGTGTCTCGTTCCCCACAAGTGCTTCACGTCCTTATTCAGCAACACTTTGTGGTTTTCTTTTCCTTGTTTCAACTTGTCTAAAGCAAAGATTTAACAAAATAAGTAATTCCACTGAGATAAAATAATTTGGCTGATCTTTCTCGTGCAAAAATGTGGGTTTTTCAGATGCATGCTTTGAGCTTACGGACCTGTTGCTTTGTGCTTCTACCCTAGAAAATATTCTCAATAAATACTGTGTACTCCGGTGATATCTCTCTTTTTCAGATTATAGTCTCAAAGGGGTAGGAATGGGATTTGCATCTCTTATGATTATGTTTAACCTTTTAAGTCTTTAGGAAGCTTTTCAGGTAGATTTTTTTTTTTTTTTTTGTGTGTGTAGATGGGTCAGCTAATTTGAAATTCATTACAGAAGATTAGTGAAAATAATGCGTGGTTATGACCTCCTAATTTCATCTGCTGCTGCTCAAGTCCCAGGGAAATGTGACTGACTGTTCAAGGGATTAAATAAATCAATTTCATGGGAAAGTCAGTTACGTGAAAAAGTCCCAACAGCCTTCTCTGACACAGTTCTGGATAGTTGTTAACAGTTTATTTACTAGTTTGATCTGTTGGCTGAATTCAAGTGAAATACCTAAAATACAAAGAGAACCACCAGCACCACCGCCCCTTATCTAGTGCTTCCTACCAAAAAAAAAAAAAAAAAAAAAAAAAAAAAGTTTTTTAGAGCACTTTGGTGTTACATATTATTTCTGACTCAAGACTCTGTTGCTGTGGCGTGCTACTGTTCACTACTATTCACTACGGATTGCATTTGTCAGATTAAGTGAATAAGCATGTACCCTCCCAAAGTCCATAGTGAATAACATATGCGACTTTGAGGGAATTCTCTTCTGATATAACCATAACTGTTAGTTTTTATTACTTAAAATTGGAAACAAAAAGATTTTCTAGATCAAACTAGTTTAACCACTTAATCTTAACCTAAGGGCTGGTTTTCTTTTTTTTTTTTTTTTTTAACATGTATTCCAGAGTATTTAGCATGAAAAAAATTCTAATTCAGGTGTTCTGGTCTTTAATAGACCAATAAACTTTCTTTAATCACTTCAAGATCAGGAACTAATTTTATGTAAGAAAAAAATAAATTGGTAAAACTAATTCAGTGTTTGACTCAGTTGTTTAAATCCTTTGCACGATTGATCCAGTCTTGCTCCTAGTTGATCCAACTAGTGATTTTAACTAGTTCATGTCACTAAACTGGTTTTGATAAGACTGCTTAACTTGTTATGTGGTACTGTTGAATTGTGGTACTTTTAAGTTGACTGTGGTGTCTTAAAGCATGCTCTGTGGATTCTTTAGCTTTCTAATTGCATGCGATTTACTTTTAGTGGCTTCTGAAGTCAAGTGTCCAGAAACTTGTTACCTTCCTCTTCTCCCCTCTGAGATGTGCTGAGTAAAGACCCCAGGTAGTCTTGGTTGTGGGAAGAACATTAAAGGGGCTCGGAAACACTTATGAAGGGACTCGTGAAGCCAGTGGTGACAGAGCAGTACCTGAAGTTGTTTCAGCAGTTAATTCCAGTCTCCTTTTCTAAAGTCCTCTGAGTCAGGTGTAGAAATAAAAATTCAGTGAGGTCCCTAATAGAGCGTGCTCTCGGTGGAACCTCCTGCGGTTGATAAATATTTCATGAAGCTGAAAGTTAGTGATACATTTTAAATGCACTGCTAAGCTGAGATACTTCATGGTCCTTTGCATACACATTTGCATTATTCATTTGTACTGTGCAGGTAGATAATGGGCCAAATCTATCTTTGGTATTACTCCGCTGATTTCTGAGTAACTGAACTAATTCAACCGTACATGTACATCTTGATTTTTGGAAGTTCAAGGCAAAGTTGGAATTACTTCAGTGATTTTATTATACAGGTAATAGTTGTTTACGTACTAACTAACGATGTTCAGTAGCTTAGGCATTCTTTCATTAAAATAATTGTAAGCAAAAGGTATAATTTATTTTTTCTTCTCCTTTTTCTGGAAGAAACGTATTCAGCCTTCTAGTTGCTGAATCCTAAAGTGACTGACAGAGAGGTACGATAAAACATCTTTCTGTCATTGGTATAAATTCACCTTAATATCCTACTAAAGTAGAAGTTCTTGACACACTTTTTTGTAGCATGTAGAAACTCTCTCTCCGTGTTTCAAGCAGCCTTCTGTACAATGGGTCCGTGATACTAACATGTGCTACGTTTGTGTGTATGCATGTGTACGGATGCGTATGTGTGCAAACTGTATGTATATATGTACTTTAAATATATTAGGGACTTGCTTTAACCTATGAGGAGGGGCTGAGGTAACAGAAAATGGTAAGTCCTGAGGTAACAGCATGCACTAGATTTAAAACGCTGATACTGGGCAGGCCATTCAGATGGCAGAGAATATGCTATGTTTGATGGAGGCTACTATCCCTACATTTAAGTCTGGTATATGACAGCAGTTTTTGGTATTTTGTGGGAGATTTCTTGGTTTTATTTACTTTAGCAGAGGTTGATGTTGTAGGAAATAGTTGGGAAAATTTTAATGAGGAATTGAAAATATTTCTTTTTGAGATCCAAATAGATCCTTTCAGAAAACTCTCAGCATGGGGTTCACGCTGTTACAAATAGTTTCTGCCAGAGGTCAGGACCTTTGGATGACGTTCTCAGAATGATCGTTCCATTAATTGGCTTTTGAAAAAGCTAACCCGACAATTAAAGCAGGAACTTCGTCCTCTCAGCCGTGAACACATGCAACGCATCTCTGTCAATCTTGAGTGCTGCAAAACTGTGCTGTTCTAAGGATCTGGAAGAAAAAGTAGTTGGAAGCACAACCACACGTCAGTCGAAGTAAGGCTCTCCTCGGCACACCCTGTGTCTAACGCTGTCTAATGTCGGCATGTGTGGCCGAGTTGTTCAGCAAAAGCTGAGTTATTCAGCAAAGGTCCTTGATTTTGTGGCAGTGTGGGGGAGCAAATCAGAACTCGCGAGTCCATAAGACAAATGCCTGTACATTTAGTGTATTACCTGGGAATTATTACAGTTGGGTATAGTTTGTATTTAGGCCAGTTCTAAAAGATTTATTCGCAGTGGACTGAAACGTGTTGAAGCCAAATAACTTTCACAGCTTTAGAAGTTGTCAGAGAAGCTAAGAGTTGGGACGCCTCTCCCGTCTGTGCTGGGAAAGGCTGTAAAAGTCTGTTGAGACTGCAGTAAGCATTCACCAACAGTTTCTGCTGAAACTACAGGCAGAGAAATACTACTTGAACTGCTGAGTTATAACATGGCATCATTTGGTGATCAACAGGCACTCAGGCAGATGTCATCATGTTGGCTTTTTTTTCTAGTTGCGGCCTCAGTTTCCCTGGTAGGGATGAATACTGATAATTTTTGTTTAAAGGAAAACTTGCATTCTTCTAAATAGCATTATCACTGAGCATGTGTGCACCATGTGCTAAGGTATCCTGATTGTGTAATAAATGAATACTGATTATTACTATTCTCTTAGGATTGCACAAGTTTTGTGTAAGGATATCTTCATCTGGAGTGGTAGCAGATCCCTCTGTTTGGGAACAGAGAGCAGATGCCTTTGCTTTCTAGTACGTACAGGCTCTTACTCTGGCATGTGCTCAGGACTATTTCAGCTGCAACATGTACTCATTCCTTGTTAGACTTGCTTGAACAGTGGCTTGAAGATGATGTTGACTGCCATGGTGAGAAAAAGGTAGGCTACTTGTCCAATGGGCAGGGTGGCCCAGCAGACTATATCGGAAGTAACAGCATCTTCATTATGACCTTGATTGTGCAGTTGCTCATTTCTATTTTGTGAAACCACTACACAGTTGGAATTGGCGGTAAATCTGAAGTCTAACATGGTCAAGTTAGCCTCTGCTGCTTGCCTTTTCCTTTTTTTTTTTTTTTTTTTTTTTTTTTTTGAGTGAATTTATTGGTAACCTTATTTCAACAGTAACAGGCAGTTCTATTTTGATTTCTTACCTGAGCTGACTTGGTCCAGTAGCGAGTTTGGTTTTCTGTGTTTCCAACTCTTTCAACTTTTCTTAAGTGCCAGAGTTTACAAATGTACAAAAGGGACGTGCCAAAACCTGATGGAAATTCTCCTGCATGGAGGATTAAGATTAATCCATCACTGATAGTATCAGAGGGGCGCTGTTGACTAAAATGTAGATAACAACATAAAAGTAAAGGGGTGATACTACACACTTGTAGTTTTTTGCTGTTGCTTTAATGGCTTATCTTCAGAAGGGTCAGTATTTTATCACTGGGCCCAGTCTAGCATGAACCTTCTAATGCTTTTTTAGACTGTCGAAGCTGTTAGTTCTCACAAGCTGGCCTTTAAGCAATAGAAAAGTCAGCCCATTGCTCAAACCCTCTAACTTAAAAACCTCAAAAATTCTTCTCCTGCAAGAGATGATTAATTGTCAATAGATAAAGACAAAGAATTAAAATAAAAAGATCTGATAGCAGAGATTTTAAGCAAACAAAAAAACCCCAACAGAAACCCAGCAAACACTTTGGCAATTTTTTCTTTCTTTTTTTTTTTTTTCTTCAAGGTTGCAGTGTTATGTGACTGCCCTGCCCTGTTTTCAGATTAGATTCCTTTTGGCTCCACAGCTGACTCTCCCAACTGGCTTTGGATGTGCTAAAAGTTTAACAGCCAAATTTCAGATTGAGAGTCAAGCATAGAAATGGCTCGATGTCAGCTTTCTGTGAGGAGTGAGTTCTCATATATGTGCTTGGGCTGTGTCCCTTTTCTCCAGCTCACTCTGCACAGTGGCTCAGTTATTTTTCATTGTCCATCTCCCCCTGACTTTCAAAGCCATTACCTGTGCACAGCCCTATACTCCTAGGCTATGGCTCTTTTATTTTGGTATTTTCCTTTTTTTTTTTTTTTTTTTTTTTTTTCCTTTCTTTTCTAATTAAATTGATGACATACAGTAAAAGCTGGAACAAGTTCTGAGATGATTTAAAATGAGTGGAACTTGGCTGACTTAGAGGAGGTAAGTCTGTGCTGGGTTGCTTTATGGTGCCCTTGTAGTTGTGGAAGAGACCTACTTGAGCTTCCAGAATTCATAGGTTTTGGCGTGCTCTTGCTGAAACTAAGTTACGCGACTGCTTTAAGTAACTTCAGACGTAGTAAACTAAACTGCATATTGGCATGTCCTATGGAGGAGGTGAAGTGTCACCAGCTTTATGAAAGTAAATAATGTTTGAAATAATTTGCTTAGAATGATGTGATTAAAAAGAGGAAAAACACCGCATATATAGACTGTGAAAGGCCATGGGCTTTCATAAATAATTTTACAGCATCCTGATCCTATTTGCTCCCTTCTAAACAGAGAAGGTTCTCTCTCATATGTTATTAGGTTAGGAAGGCTATGTCTAAGGTTAGGCGTTGTGCTGGAAGGGCATGTGCTCGATATTCATAAAGCTCCAAACACTGAAATATTTTTGGTTTAATTTTTACCGAGCACAGATGCCTAAAGAATAATTCCTAGTAAATGATATGGTGGTGCTAGGATTAGATGAATAGCTTGCTTTCCCCAAACTATTAATTGAACAAACATATATAAAAGAATTTAGAGCAGTTTTATTTTAATATAATTGTTTTTAAACAAGATTAATACTGCATATCAGTAAGGAGTAACCCCTGCATTAATCATATTTCCTTCTTCATAATTTTTTTTCTGCCTCAGTTCACTTTAAGCCTATATGCTCTGGTGCAGCAATGCTGTGTAATTTTCATCAGAAATAATAGAGCTTCTGTAAGAGAGACTGTGTATTCACTACCAAAATATGAAACGTCGTGAAATCGTAGTTACAGAGGTGGGGAATTTTCTTCAGCAATAACATAATGGAGTAGTATATAGATTTCTCATCCATTTTTGTCATAGGACTTAGGCTTTAGATATTTCTCACATCCATTTTTAGAGTAGATGGGGATATACCTCCAATCTCCAATTCCTACAGATAGCTGTATTCACTGATGTGCTGGCAATCCGTGGTTTTTTGGGTTTTTTTATACCATTGCTCCAATTTTGTTTCATAGATGAAATAACTACTACTTTGTAGCTTTTCAGCTATAATTTTGCTATTGCTGTAGGTACCCTATGTATTTTATTTCTAATAAATATTTACCACCAGAAAAAGTTGGCTTTTTTCTTTAGTGTACCTGTAAGCGGGTTTCTCAAGTGCCACTGTCCTTCTTAAATAACCTTCTGCAGTTCTTTAAAAGCCCATGTATATATACATACAGTCCAGAATTGCATAAACAACGATATCAAAATTAGCCATGACAAAATCAGCTCTGCATTTAAATAGGGACTTTATCTAGAACATGCATCTGGATACTCTCCCAGTGTCCACTGCACAAGTTGCCTGTCTTTGGAGAATGTTGTTTTACACAGCAATATTCCTAACAAACTGTTATTTTCACAGTACCTTTTACTTTGACAATCTGTGTTATTTTCACTGTGTTTAATAGTAATTTAAAGTATGTCTTAAAAGTAGTATTAAATTATCATAATGAACCTGCATAGCATATCAGAAACAGAGCAGTAAAAATACGTAGACAGGCTGAAGCAAAGATGAAATCGGGAAGGGTTACAGATCCATCACATGTTGAATGAGACCCAAAACACCTTTCCAGTGTCCTTGTATACATCTCGATAGTAGGTTCCACTGGAATGGAATGGGCCAACAGACTGGGGAAAAGTTAATCTTTTTCCTCTGGACTGTAGCAATACGCTGTTTGGAGGATTACCTGCAAATACTCCATAAAAGTTACAGGATTTCCTTTCACGAATAAGCTCTTGTGATAACACCTTCCTGCAACATGTATCTTTATGCTGTCGTCTTTAGCCCATCATGGCAGGATTTTTTACAAATTTGTCAGTTTATTCATGTGTCAGTGATGTGCGTACAAACACAATAGCATTGCTTCAGAGCATGCACATTATGTGTGAGAATTTTTCTCTTTGCAGAAGATGCCACCTGTACTAACATTCTGGAAACACCAATAGTCTACTAATTGTATGAATTCGTATTTATACCCTTATGATCTGGAGAGATGCAAGGCATCTCAGCCTTGTGAATGTGCTTGGTGATATGCTTGGTCATGTTTGAGAAAAACAGGGGGAATAATTTTGGCTGTGGCTCCTTTGTCATCCGTTTCCCTGCGGGTGCATGCATTAAGACACAAGTGGGAGTGTTTCATAGGATAAGGTGCTTGCTGTTTTAAATAGTAGCAAAATTCTACGTACTTTGGACTGCAAGCTATTGTTGCCATGTGTAGACAAGCTAAGTTACAAAGCAGCCCCCCATCACTTGCAAGTGCTCACCATAGCAGAGGACAGCAACGTTCAGCTTCCCGCGCAGCTCGAGGCCATTTCTCTTACTACCTGGATGCTCAGGTAGCAGGCTAGTAAGATTGTTTGTAGCTGAGCTTAAAAAAATTTTATGTTCCTGACTTGAGTTTGCGCTTCTGCACTTTTCTAGAAAGTACAAATCCAGAAGCAACTTGGCACGTTGGGTTAGTCTGCTAAGCGGTCAGCGTTTCTGGGAGCCAGGTGAGGTTACCTCCCAGGCTAGATCTGGTCCTTGGAGTGCTGACCGGCTGCCTCCAGCATAGCATATGCAAGTTACAGGTCAGTAAAAGCGTGTTAAGTCTATCAGGAGGGCATGCTGAAGAGGATGCTGTATGAATTTGTTCATTTGTTCTCAAGCAGTTTGGGTATATGCAGACCATGTTTTGGCTCAAAAATAGAGGACTGACAAGGAAACTGTCAGTCATTACCATAATCCATAACAAACGACAGCAAGGCGAGTAAAGGGTAGGTGTCCAATATACCGTGTGAGCACAAGCCTATCCTTAGGGCAGCTGTCAAAATCATATTGGGGTTGTTTAAGCGTTCTCACATTTGAAGTGTTCCCGGGGTTGATCAGACCGTTGTGGAAGGCCCAGGCAGTGGGGAGGGGGTCTGCTCTGGCAGGCTGCGGGTGGCCTCACTGCCATTGGGTCTCCTGGCGCTGAGACTTGTCTTCTGTGGCTGATGCAACTTTCAGAAACGCGACATTTTCTTTGATGTTACTGTCACTTTGGGTTTTTTACTAGCAATAAAGCTTGTTGCATTGGGAGCAACCAAGTGTGGCAATGATTCAGGCAGTGCCTTTTTCTTCCTTCTCTTAAACCTTTTGCTCAGCGTTCACTTCTGCCATCCTGTCCTGTTGCGGAAGAGGCTTGCTAAGTACTCAAGGCTGCTCTGGCTTAGGGGTGTCATTCTCTTACCTGATACTATGTATCGAACCATATGGTATGTTTTTCATTAGGCGCTGCATGTGCTTATCTACAAGCAGAAGTTATTTTCTAACTAAATTCTAAGTTCTTCTTTAGTTGTTGAAGGGCTTAGAAATTGAGCATACGGCTGCGCTAAATGCAATACTAGAGATAAGTGGACTCATTTGCTTCGAAACAGAAATGCACGCACAAATAGTACTTGCATTCCCCTGAGTGAGTGAGGCTTTTATTTTGTCTGTATATGCATGCGGATTAAAGTGGGGTTTGGATATTTCTGATTTGCGAACTTTTTTCAAACTGTGATTTATTTATGTATTTTTTATTATTTCAGATATTATTGAATGCTGCTATTAATTATTGGGCTGCTACCAATCAGTGTTTTGAATACTTAAAATCTTCTATGATCCTCCTTATTTGACTGTCAGTATGCCTTTACCCTATTTCTTTCTGTAGTGTCTTCAGAAATCATGGGGCTACTGCATGGCTTCAACGCAGAAAGTCTGGCAGCAATACTCTTAACTGTTGCCTTTTCTTACATTTTAGTTCTTCAGTATCAGTGTTCTACTGCCTCAAAATGGAAATGAGCTTGGATAAATGTAAAGGCAAAGTGTCCAGACACTGGTTTCTGGAAATAACGTCCTTCTGCTAATAAGTCGTACAATAGGGATGGCTGTGGCATGGCTGCAAGATAGAGCAGACAAAGAAACTGCCTGGTCAGCTGAGACCTCCAGATAGACTCTGGATATCTGTTTGCACAAATTCTAAAAGGCTTTATGGTTAAATATTTTTTCCTGCTGGGGCCTCCTGCCCCTATCTTTACATTTCTATCACAGGAAACGGACTGAACCTAAGTTTCAATTAATACTGGCCCTTGAAAAACAGAAATGTCCATAAAATCAGTGGAATTCCTATTTGGGCGTACGCACATTCCCCACGCCCTTACACAACCTACTTGTGCAAGTTTCTCTCTTCCCTTCCTTTAAACTTTTATGTTTAATGTTTCTGGAATGCTTTAAAAGAATAGTTAGCCATTGGTTACCTGGGCAGAAAAATCAGGTGCAGAATTGAGACAGGCAGCGTAGGGAATTTGCATTTTCTGATTGATTTTTCTGACTGATGGAGTAGGTTTATTTAAAAAAAAAAAAATCAACATGCTTTTCCATCTAAAAATTAGCATATCTTGGAAGGGAATTTGGAAAAATGAAATCCATACATTGTGAAGGGATTGAAAGTGCTTCTGGGGATGGGATCCCAGCCATTATTGTTTGCTAACACTGTCCTTATTGCTTCAGGGCACCTTTCTGTCATGACATAGTGCTTTTTAATATATTAGAGAGTTATTGTTTGATTTTTGTCATTCACCTCGTTCTGATTTCAGTTAATGTTTTGAAACACGCACGAGTAAGGCACAGTATAACTGAAAAACAGTGTGTTCGGGTTTTGTTTTTTTGTTTTTTTGTTTTTTTTTTTTCAAATTAGGTTGAAAACTAATTTAAAAAAATCAGTTTGGCCCAGTTTACCAAAACATCTGCAGGATTCACGAACAGCTTGTTGGATGAGCTCAACAGCAGGAGAAGCTGTAGTCGATCAGTTCTGCCCTCTTCAGCAGGTGTAATACCAGTTGATGGAAATTGCAATACATGGTTTCAGGGGACATGTGGATAATGTGTCCAGATGACAGCAACATCAACAAAGTATAGAAAAAAAACATGGGCAGATGTTTGGCTTATTCTGGCTACATGGATACATGGACTTAAATTCACTCTAATGGAGTTTATCTACTGTCACACTGTGGTTTGCTCTGTTACAGAGGAGGATTTTATGGTAGGCTGCTAATCTCACAGAAAGAGTCCACCTGTTGCAGCAGCCATGTTTTGCAGTGTCTTAGCTGCAGATTTTTTTACCTTCCTTTTTTTCTTTTGTGTGGTTGTTTTTTAAATCTTTCTTCCCAAACATATTTGAGTGCTAGGTTTGACTACAGTGGGATGAATTGCTCTCTGGTTTTGACATATAGCAGGCTATTCTTGAAGTGAGACTGGATACTTACTACCTTCACAGACAGAAGGAAGATAAATTACACACTTTTCAAACCTCACCCTTAAAACAAAAATACCTCTAGGCTTCTCTAACTGAATGGTTTTTACTTTTGGTTTTGGCTTTCTACTGTGTATGCCAGGAGTATTTACTGAAATAGAACATTGACTAAACTTGATCAATAGACTATTACAATACATGGATAATTATTAAAAATATTTAGTCAGATTTTTAAATTGCTTAGGGACATGGTTTAGTGGTGGGATGGCAGTGTTGGGTTAACAGCTGGACTTGATGATCTTAAAAATCTTTTCCAACCGAAACGATTCTATGCTTCTATGAAATTGTGAGTTGTCATTCTTCAGGTCCATTTACGTATAAATGAAAGTGGTGGTGAATCCAGCTACCCTGTAATCAGAAAGTCCTGTTGTCAGTAGGCAGATATGGATAGAGCATCCCATGTCTGTTATCTGCTCTGGTCTCTTCTCTCTTCATTCCCACTACTAGAACTTTAAAATTCTAAATCATTGCAGCTTGCAAATTTAGATTCAGTGCTTTGTAAGATTAATTAAAAAATGTATCAAACTGTAATTTTGAAGCTGATGTGAGCATTTAAAGAAAAGGGGTTTTATCTGTTATTCATTTAATGCAGCATGAAATTAACATCTGAATCAAACAGCAAAATTTTAGTAAATCAGATCCAGCATCTATTATGAGGCCTCATTATTCCTTATACATAGTAATATTTTCAAAGTGTAATTTTTTTCTTCTTCCTAAACTGCTTGAAATGTTTCCCTGTTTTTCAACAAGGCATTGTGTGTTGATGTTTATAATTAGATCATTTGCATACAGTGGTCGTCATTAAAAAGTTAGCATTTTCAGTAGTTACAATGTCATGGTATCAGAGTTATCTAAAGCTTTGCCATCTTTAAATATTTAAAACTGTAATTTAGGTCGCATAGTTCTTATCACGCTAACTGTTATTTTCAGTGTTATTTCTCACATTACTTGCTTCTTAGGCTCAAGTTTGTTTCACTGTAAATAATTTTGTAGTCTCCATTCTAGTGTGAGCCTAGCTGAGGAGTATTTTTTTTAGGTAAAACCTAGTTGCAAGTTATTTCCCTGAAGTCCTGTGTCCAGAGCCTGGAGTACTCAATTGCTCAGAGATACCTGTCATCCCCTCTTGCCAAGAAACAGACAGGTGAAGGTGGTACCAAACATGCCCACAGTAGTGGTGTGCATAAAACTGTCTGTAAACTCACTACCAGGTACAAAGCCTGTTTCACTGGACTGAGAGATATGCTCTGTAAATTCAGGAAACGAAATCAAATTCTAAAAAAAAAAAATGGTATCCACTTGGGCACAGCTCCAGGAGGTTATGCTGCCCTCTGTCCCGACAATCATCAAGCCACCAAACTTCATAACAGAATTCGCATTGGTTTTCCAGGCTGCCTCTTGGCTGTAGAGACTGAACTTCACGCTTACGGTAGTACTGAATCTGAAAGGGCTCCTGGCTCCTCTCCTGTGTCGAACGTGAACTGGAAGAAGGAAAGACAGAAACTGCAGTGTGGAGATACGAAGCCACTTAAAGGGAAGGGATTTATAAAGGTTAAATTTTCAAAATCCTTCTCTCTAAGTGGTATTACACTGTTGTGGAGGGGTTTGCTCTTCCAAAAAAAAGATGTGGGAAGTGGTTAGAGACACTTTATATTCCGATGATGCTGTCAAAGACATCCCAAACATTGTTGCAAGGTCTCTGCCCGCTTTTCATGAATGTATTCAAGGGAGGGAATGCTGTGTTTCTTTCTCTCTGTCTTTCTCTTTCTGACTTTGCTCTGCAGTGGACATGAGCCAGAGAAATGTCTCTCGCGGTCAATGCAGTCTCTTGTTGGAGGAAATAAAGTAGAGTGACTACAGCCAGTGCATCCCATTAAATTATTTCTTTCATTCTAATTCCAGTGACTTTGCTTTTTAAATGATAGACACTTTACCAGTCATGTAATATTAAAAATCAGTCTTTACCAAATAGAAATCAAGCTTTAGGAATGGGAAGGTAACACAATAATAAGAAAGCTTCAGTAGAGGTGAAATTTGGCTTAAAGTCCTGACTTTGGTACGCTAAATATGTACTCTTTGTTTTTAAGCCATGTACTTTACAAATTCCCAACACTTGCCAAGCAATCAGTTTGATGTCACATTTTGCATGTCGGGTGGTTGGATAATCTAAAATATGCAAGGAATAGGCAACAGAACAGGCCCAGAAAATTAAGTAGTCTTTCTTGTATTCTTACAGTTTAGCATTGGAAATGTTGCTGGTACTTGTGTATTCCAGGCTTCCAAGACTCCTTGCGAAAGGGTCTGAATCAAAGGAGCCAGGCTTATTCAGGAAAGAGGCTTCTCAGGGCTATATCCAATGGTGCTTCTTCGTTGTGTGTGAAAAGCTGTTACTGAAATTGCAGAGTGTCTGTCAACAGAGAGGAACGAACCTTGCAGGATAAAAGGCGGTCTATCCATGATTAATTCAGAAAATAAAGTAATATTCTCCCATATACCTTTTAATGTAATTGGACATCCTATCCATTCCTAGCCCTCAGGCACACAAGGAAAAAGTTACACCTCTCACAACTGGTCAGAATGGGAAAACTCATAGAAATTCTCTCTTTTATTCCAGAAGTGTTCTGGGAGGGAAAGTAATTTCAATGGCACAGAAAGTTACCTAGTTCTGTGTGCATGGCAACTGTCTAGGCAAATTTTTCTGCTTGTGGGGTGACGTGTTTGCCTCAGTAAGCTTGGTAATGCTAGTTGCAGACAGGGGTATGCCCCTTAATCCCAGGCACCAGGACATGCTGGGGGCCACCCAGCTGGCAAGCAGCTCTACAGAAAAGGACCTGGGGTTCGGTGGACACCAGGTTGAACCTGAGGCAGCAGTGTGCCTGTGCTGCAAAGGCGGCAAATAGTGTCCTGGGCTGCATTAGGAGGAGCATTGCCAGTGGGTGGAGGGAGGTGATCCTTCCCCTCTGCTCAGCACTGGTGAGGCCACAGCTAGAGCCACTGGGTCCAGTTCTGGGCTTCTCAGTTTAAGACAGATATTGGAGGGTGTCGGGAGGTGATCCTCAAAGATGATGAAGGGACTGGAGCATCTCTCCTATGAGGAAAGGCTGAGGGAGCTGGGACTGTTCAGCCTGGAGAAGTCTGAGGGGGGAATCTCATCAATATATATGTGAAGGGAGGGTACAAAGAAGATGGAGCCAGGTTCTTTCCAGTGGTGCCCAGGGACAGGACCAGAGGCAACGGGCACGAACTGAAACATGTGAGGCTCCATCTGAACATGAGGAGACACTTCGTTACTGTGAGGGCGACCAAGCGCTGGCCCAGGCTGTCCAGAAAAGTTGTCGAGTCACCCTCCTTGGAGACATTCAAAAGCTGCCTGGACACAGTCCTGGGCAACTGGCTCTAGGTGGTCCTGCTTGAGCAGGGGGTTTGGACCAGATGACCTCCAGAGGTCCCTTGCAACCTTCACCCTCCTGGCATCCTGTGAAGATGCCTGCCGTGCATGGTTAGGGCCTATGGCTGGTGCTGATACATTGCATCGTGCTTTGTGAGCAGGTTGGGGTTTGGAAGTAGCCAGAGTGATCTTGCATCTTTGATACGTTGTGCAAGCATAGATTGTAGTTCCAGATTCTCATTATTGCAGGCTAGCCAAGATCATTCAGAAGTGTCACACTTTATCTCATTTCTGCCTCTGAGACATTCAGCTGTGCAAATCATACGGCTTTGACAAAATAATCACAACACATACATGGTCCTGAGAGGCTAAAAAAATCCAGTTAAAAGAGTTTGGTGCCACAGGTTTGATGTTAGTGATCTGTGAAGTAAAAATGAGGTCCTCTTGTGTTGTTTAAATTCATGGCGAGTGTGTAGCTTTACTTCCCCTTAACCAGGGAGTGGCCAGAAGCACATCTGCTGCAGAATGGCAGGCAGCGTGCTCTCGGAGGACCTGGGAGGGGAGGAGAGCTGAGCGCTTGCTGGCTGTCCCTGCTCTCCTCCCACTTCCCTGCACAACTGGGCGCTCGAACCACTGTATGGCGTGAGTTGGAACCACAGCAGCTCTCATCAGACACGAAGGGAGGTTTCCACGCTACGTGATGCTGCCTGTACCTTTGATTCCCCCCCCAGGCCTCGTGGGCTGCTTGGTCAGCTTCGCTACTGGCCCTGATTTCTCAGAGTGCCTTGTCCAGGGAGGTGAGAGGGGAGCTTTGCTGGGGCCCGTGGTTCTCCTCGCCTCCCTCCCTGACCAGTTTGGAGTGGTTTTGCTGGTGCTGCCATGGAAACGGTGCCTGCAGTCGCAGAAGAGGGAATGTGCGTGTGGCATTCAGCCGCTGCCAGGTGTGGGGAGGAGAGAGACTGCACTTTACCCAGTCCAAGTTCCCACTGTGGGGAGAGACATCAGTTTTAATATGGGGGGCAGGGTGGAGAACAGATACGGCTTGGAACCACAGCTCAGAAACCATGGCTGGAAATCAATTCGAACCCCCTTTCTGCTACTAAATTTGCTTAAAGCACTAAATTTCAAGTTCATTATGTGCTGGCTTGTTTTTATTTACTTTGCCGTTCCTTTTCACTACTGTGATATCATGAACCTGGCAGTTCTGAAAAGGGAGTTGCAAGTCTTCCCTGCTCGTTCTGCACTCGGGGCCGAGGGCTTTAGCGATGTGCATTGTATGTGCCAGGTCTTGAACAAAATTGTTGGGGTTATCAACGCTGCTAGAAGGTTCCTGTGCTCATCACACAGGGATAGACACTGTTTTGATTGCTGTGTTTTGCTGTAACAAAGGTTTGAATTTCAGATGACTTCCACAGTAATGTCAATTAAATGTCCTGATTGCGGTTACGGAACAAGTTGATTAATTATTTTTTACCCTCTCTCTCTTTTTCCCCTCTCTTTGCCTTTCTTTCTCCTGACTCAGTGAAAGTAACAATGATTCCTAGGGCTCTCTTATAATTTTATCATAGCTGTAATTCTGATATTCCCCCCTCTCCCTGTAGAGATGCATCTGTCCACTCTAATCTACTGATAGTTTCCTGAACAGCATTTTGGTGGCAACTGACCAGTCTTTGAACTGAAATCTGTCCTGTAATTGTGGAAGCAGCACCATTATTTTAGTGAGGCTTGGTAGTTCTGGAATGCAGCAAGCATTGATTGTGTGTTTGATCTCCCAGAGCCATAACCGCAAATCCAGCCCAGTATATTTAATTCTTTTGTTCCATTCACTGTTTTACTTAGAATGAATAGTGTGAATCTGGGAGCCTTTTTGTTGGTTTATTTGAGAACTCAATAGCAAAACTATTTTCTGTTTAATTGGAGGAATGGCCCAGACTCCCAATCTGGATATTTTATGGATGAAAATCTGTTTTTTTTTTTAATCAAAAACCTGATCCATTACGTTTTCTGTTTTGTGGCAATAAATGTATGCTTCACTAATGAGAATAGTTGTTGTTGGTCAGACAACTTGTTTCCACTGATGAACCTAAATATGTGCTGAAGGAAGAGTGAGAACACAGCAAGAAAATATGATGTTATCTCCTAATACTCAAAAGCCACCTGTTTTCAGATTTCCATAGCCCCGTGAAGTTATATTGTGCTTAGTAGCCATCAAAAACATACCTGTTACTTACAGAACTATCTTTTTTCATCTGTTTTCTAGTCTGTCTCTTATTTGCTTCATTTGATATGTCCTACTTGTTTTGGAAGAACTAGTGAATATGCCATGTGAGATTTTGTAGACCTCTGCCATGTCCTTCCTAAGCTGTCTCTTTTCCAGACCAGACTGAAGATTCTCAACTTCGTCGTTTCTTGTACAGAATTGATTTCATACCTTTAATTATCCTTGTAACCCTTTTTTCTATCTTTTCAGTTCTGCCACATCATTTCAGACAGGGGAAGAACAGAACTTCACACAATTTTCAAGGTGCTAGCACACCATGATTTTATTCAGTGGTGTAAGACTGTTGGTGCTTGTGTCTTGGTAAGAAAGCTGGTGACCAAATGGTAGTGACATGACACTCCTGTGGCAGCCCACAGGGCTGTTCCTAGGATGGCAGAGGCATTGACCAGCCGCAGCTTCTGTGGGGGGATGTGGTCATTTGGGTGAGGGACAGTGGGGAGGGCCTGGTACTCCTCGCTGTGCTGAGCATCGTGGGGACCTCACCTGTGGGACTTAATGCTGGGTGAGTGAGCAGGAAGCTGAGAGGGTGTCAAGCAGTGATGCTGCAGGGGCAAAGGCCGAGGCCTTGGTGTGCAGACAAGAGAAGAGCAGAAGCAAGCTTAAACAGGAAAGGAATAGCAATGCACAAAAGGCGGCAACCCTGGAAGCTTGCGACCTGTGGCAGCAAGGCAGCAGCTCTCCCCTTATCTGGAATAAAATCAGCTGAAGAACAGATATGGAGACCTAGGAATAGACTGGAAGGGTGAATACATTACCCTGGAAGAGACAACCAGGCCAACAGCTCAACAGGTCTAACTCATCAGGGAGAAGAAGTACTGACTATTAACAGCAGGAGACTCCCTTCTGTGGGAAACGGAGGGTACACATCTGCTGACCTGACACTGCTCTCCTGGAGTCAAAATACAGCCAAAACCCTGCACAGATAGACAACCAAGACTCAGCAAGTCCAAGGACTTGCTACTCATCCATGTGGGCACCAATGATACCGCAAAGTGTAAACTGGAAAAAAAAAAAAAATTAACCAGGACTGCAGAGTCATTGGGGTTAAAGTAAAGGAGACAGGTGCTCAGGTTGTTTCCTCCTCAGTCTCGCCAGGGAAGGGTGCAGGCAGAAGCAGGCATATTGTTTAGGTCAATACCTAGCTGTGTAGCTGGTGTCACTGACAGTCTTTCTCCTTCCATGATCAAAGAACTACCGAGCAATGAGATCCACTTCTCAAAGAAGTGCAATGATGCCTTTGCGAACAGACTGGGGAACCATGAAGTGGACTTTAAATGAGGTTTAGGGCAGAGGGGAGACAATCAAGGCCAGAGAGGACAAGGTGAAAGCCTGTGTGGAGCAGAGCCATAGGGGAGGCTACCGCACTCCCCTCAGACAAGGAGCATCATCTCAAGTGCCTGTGCACCAACCCTCATGCTCTGGGGAAGAAAACAGAAGAAATGGAGTCCTTGTACAGTCATGGAGTTACAATGTCGTTGGGATTACAGTTACTCAGTGGGAGAGCTCACGTCAGTCTTGAGACCTGCAATGGGCAGTTAAGACCATAAGGAAAGACAGAAAGTGTAGAAGATGGGTAGAAGAGAAGAAAGGGTTGTGCTCTGTGTAAAAGTAGAGTTCTAATAAACAGTGTTCAGCTGTGGTCTGCAGAGTGCTCTTGGGTCAAAATCAGAGCCCCTGAGAGAGACCTCATGGTGTATGCTACAGACCTGGATCAGGAAGAAGAGGCAGGTGTAGCCTTCTTCATTTACCTCCAAGAGGCCTCAGGCCTGCAGGCCCTGGTTCTCAAAAGGGAATTCAACCATCCTGAATTTTACTGGGAAAGCAACACAGCAATGCATAAGCAGTATGGGACATTTCCAGGGTGCGCTGAGGACAGCTTTCCTAGTGCAGTCTGTGGATGGGCCAACTAGGAACAGTGCTCTTCTGGTCTGAACGCTTTCTAATAAAGAGGTGTTTGAAGACACGAATGTCAACAGCACTGCTGGCTGCAGCAACTGTAGGAGTGTAGAGGCCAAGGGGCTTGAGGAGGACAAGTGATAAAATAGAGACCTGACTTCAGAAGAGCAGCTTTCAATGCACTCAGGGAACTGTTAGGAGGGATCCAATGGGAGTCTGTCATGGAGGGCAAAGAAGCTCAGGAATCTGGGGAGATTTCCCAATACAGCTGCTTCTTGAAGAAGAACAGCCTATCCCTCTAAGTAGGAAAGGGATTAGGCATAAAAAGAAATCAGTTGAAAAACGCCAAGCTACTAAGAGAACTCAAATGAAAAAAGGAGCACTAAAGGAGCAGTGCAGAAGGGGGCAAACTCCCAAAGAGGAATATAGAAATACTGCTTCAGCGTGCAGAGATGCAATTAGGAAGGCAAATGCTCAGATGGAGCTCAAACTAGCAAGAGATAACAAGAATAGTATAAAAGTTTCTTCAGGTATGTTAGTAGGAAGGAGGAGTACATAGAAGGGTGCAGGCCTGCTGCTGAATAGGGCCAGCAAATTTGTAAAAAATGTCTCAGGCAGGGCTGAGGCATTCAGCCTGTCTTCACAGGTAACGTCAGACCCCAAAACTCTTATGTGAAGAAGCAGCAACGAAGCAAATGGCAAACCAGTGATACTAGAGGAGGGTCGAGTGAGGGACCATCTGTACGAATTGGACAGGTACAGCTCCCATGTGACCTGATAGCAACTGAGGGTGCTGCGACAGTTGGCTGATATCACAAAACTACTTAACATCTTTGAAGGGTCATGGAAGTAAAGGGAAATCCCGTATGTCTGGAAGAGAACAAATCTTACAGCTGTCTACAAACAGGGCAGAAAGGTGGATCCAGGAAACTACAGACCAGTCAGCCTTATGTTTCTGGGAGAAAGTGTGCAACTCGTGGAAGCATTTCCAGGCAGTTGAAGGGCATGTGAAGTTAGGATTGGTTTTGCTCCATGAGGATCACCTTCTTCTTAGTTATGGGGAATTTCATCTGCCACTTTGTATCCTGCTTTTTCAGGCCGTGAAAACATCCTTCTATAATTCTCTGTTGTTGCTCTTCAGCCTTACTGTCCTGCATAATTTTGTATTGTTGCCAGACTTGGTCACCCTGTTGTTCACTCCTTGTTTCAGGTTATTTATATATGTATTGAACAGTGTGGAACACAGAACCAGAACTTCACTGGTGGACACCTTCAGCTGTGAGAATTTATGACTTATTCCTGGTTTTGACCTCTTATTTAGGAAAGTACTTATCCATACAGAAACCTTCTGGATAAGTAGCTCATGTTTATGTCGGTGTCCACTAATTCTGTTCCATGTTATAGGCTCCACTAATTTGCCTGACAAAACTGTCTGGCTTGCTGCTATGTAGTCTTCTAGATCTCCCTGGAAACTGGCATTGCATTCAATGTCTTTCAGTTCTCAGGTACTACATCTGTTTTAAGCTATGCATTTTTTAGTTCCTTCAGAACTCTTCAGCGAATACCATCTGATCTTCCAGTTTGTTACTGTTTGTTTTGTCAGTTTGTTTCATGACCTATTCTACAGTCACTTCAATTTCAGGCAGATCCTCGATAAGACTCCCTCAGTGAGTTCTTAGCATGGGAATTTCCCATGAAATAGCAAAAACCTTTCTGAAGGATTCATTTAGTTTCTCTTCGATGAACCCATTTATATCCTGATCACCCAGTGGCTCTACACTCTCCAGGCAGCTTATTGCTCCTGATGCATTTGAAGAAAGATTTGTTCTTTGCTTTGATGCCTTTGGCTATTTGTCCCTTAGAACCATATTGTTCTATCTTGTGTTTTCATATTTAACTTGTCATCATTTATGGTCCTTTATTTTCTTCATTTGAAGATGATTTCAGCTTTCAGAAAGAACGTTTTTGTTTCTAATGACATCCTTTGCCCTCCCATTTAACTGTGCTAACTTCTTTTTGTTACGTCTTAAGCTTTTCTTGACACACTGCATTGGCTCTGTGCTTTCAAGATGGGGGCATCAAGTAGTTTCCGTACTGCCTATGAGGACTTAACTCTTAGCTTTAAACAAGCTTTGATTTTTTTTTTTTGTTACATGTTTTCTCTTCTTATATGGCTCATAACTGGCCTTGTGTAGAGATGTTGGATCTGAGCACAGAATGATCGCTTAAAGAGTGGCTTCTCAGCTGTAATATGTCAAACCAACTTTTGTGCATTACCTGAGACCAAGTCAAGAATTGCATCTTGACTTGTGGGCATCATAAGCAGCTGTCCATGATAGTATCTAAAATTCAGTCTATGTGTCATGTCTTTCTGTCACATTTTTTTTGGACTGTACAAACTACAGCGGTAATTGAAGACTCCCAGCACTATCACATTTTGTACCCTTCTTCCAGAATATGTCTCTGTCTTGATGGACAGCCGGTACTGCCAACTCCA
>NW_009259316.1:578228-597346 GCF_000687185.1 Egretta garzetta | reverse complement strand
CCTATCTTTGCCCATACTACAAATGTTAGACTGAACTGCATGTTCCTCACCTATTTGTTTTCAAACAGGTAATTTTAAGACTGTAATTTCATTATGAAAACCTTTTTACTTTGTTCAAAAGATGAGCTATTCATACTAGAAATTAGGAGAATAAGATCATAATGGTACTTCTTAAAACTAACATTTTCATTACTAATTGCTTTTTTCTTTCATAAGAAACAATATGAATCTGTTGGGAATTTCCTGAATCTGTGGTATTTCTGTAGGGTAGCCAGAAAAGGAATGAATTGCCTAATTATTTCACTAGTTCTCTTCTTTGTAATAAAAGATGTAATAAAAGAGGAAAGATTCAGAAGCATAGTTTGGGCTATTAAGGTTAACTGCTACTGCCACAGAATCATCTTGAGAGAGAAAATGTGCAAATCTCGAGGGTTTGCAGTCCTTGAGTTCAAGTTTTTTAGCCCAAGCTGTTTGAAAGCCTGTTTTTTTTCCTTAATAGTAGTTGGAATAAGTGAATTATTTGACTAATCAATGTACTGTCTGCTAGAATACTAGAATTTTTTGTTTATGAACATCCCTGTATTTGTGCTGAATTTCCTTACAATTTCATTGTAATCCTCTATTTATTTGAAAGTCCATCCACATTCAGTTAGTGTAGCAAACTGAGCCTGGCAAGCAAGCAGAAAATCAAGATTCTATGTTCTTAGTTGTAAGACAAGAAAAAACAAAATCTTGTAGGTATTAATTTGCACGCAATAGGTTGCCCGAAAAAGAAATAAGCTCATCTTGCTTTGTTAGATAACTTCTGAATCCTTTGCTAACGTGCTAATGACTAGCTCTTTAATAGCTACTCATGGCAATATTCAGATCTAGTATCCTAATTAATTCAGAGATTCAAGGATAATTGCAAATTATGGAGTCTGTTCTTGGATATGCTGCACTGACAGTCTATGTATGGATTGAGAAATCAGTCTCTCTTACAAGGCAAGGAAAATGAAAAGAGAAAATCATTCAGCAGAATAATTTCTCCAATGGAAGCAGGAGGAGAGGAAGGGACTAGATGTCTCTAATCTCTTAGACCATTCTGGACAAGTGTAAAGCTAATGATTTATAACGCTGGCTCTCTGTCTATACACAGTGCTTAGGATGACGTGTATCTTAAAAACTCTGGAAGGGAGAACTAGTTTAGAGAAGTATAAAGAGGGAATTGGAGAACCCCATGAATAAAATGCTGGAGAAGACTTTAGATCTCTAAACATGTAGATAGACTGCACAAGAAGTGTTGTGTGTTACTGGTATCCACATATGCTGGTGTGTATACTGACACCTCTGTAGCTATTGCTTGCATCTTCATAGAATCATAGAATGTTTTGGGTTGGAAGGGACCACTAGAGGTCATCTAGTCCAACCCCCAATCTTGGCATAATGCCTGTCAGACCACAGATCAGATCAGAGAAGAAAGGGAGACTGGAAGCTGAGTACGTTGTCAGAATGAAGAAAAGTTTTCTTAGTGCTTCAATGTCTTGAATATTTTTAGAAGTTTCACTTTTTTAAACCAGTTGTTTCACTTTCTTAGCTTTTCACATCTTTAAACCACACAAATATTTGTTACATCATCATAAAGCATCTTCCAACTGCAGCAGGACTGTGTTGCTCTGTTCAGAACAAAATTACCCTTACAAATACTGAAAAATCAAGGTAAAAGGCATCAGTCCACAATTCTGCCTGATATATTAGATTTTCTGAACATGCAAAGTCAGGCTCTAAAAACTACTACTGTAAATGCAATTACCCTTTTCTTTTCCACTTAGACATAGTAAATATTTGTGCCTGGACAACTGAGAAGTAAATGAGAATTACAAGCTCGGGCCAGTGTATCAATGAGGAGTCAGGGGTTGGTACTGAACTCCAGCTCTGTTTCTCTCACTCTCTTTGGAGAAGATCCACCATGTCTGAGGTTTTGTTTTGCTCCCCCACTGAGCTTTACAATTAATAACAATAAGCCCTAAAGCAAGTCAAAGCTAGTGAGTTAGAAAGTCAATTTATCTTATATCCTCCTTAAATTGCTGCTGCAGAGGGTGGAGAAGGAAAAGTATGAGATAAGAAAGCTCTTAGTAGTTCTAATCCTGTCCTAACACTATAAGGTTTTTACATTTTATTACTTTGGGGACTGAAGTAGTTTGCATGGGAGGAAGTGGAATAGCACAGCAATCATGGTGGGTGATAAACCGTTGGGAGTGTTGGCAAGGGATGCAAAAACTAGTGAGAAGGAGAAGAAAGGAGTGAGCTGAAAGACTAAAGCTGAACACAAAATGGGAGAAAAAATGGGATAAAAAAAGGACCAGGCAATTTGTAACCAAAAAATGGAGATAATTTGAATAACTTTGGTGATTGTGCTGGAGAAGAAATAATACAATTTCCCTAGGAACAGAAGTCCAGGCAATTGGGCAGTGTGCCTTCAGAGAGCGAGGCTTGCCTGTAACAGAGGAGCAGGGCAGTGTGCCTGGAGAGCCGAAATGTGCAGCTGAATGCAGTTGTGACCTCATTTGTATTGGGGTCCTAAAAATAGAAAATAAAATAGGGTCTGATTTCTATAAAAGTTGTACAAGGCATGAAAGGGACTTCTTTGAAGTAATCTTACATGAAAAAGAAGGAATAGTTTATTTCTAAACACTGTAATCAGCCAAACTAGTTCTTTACCCCATAAATAAGCCATGTGCATAATAGCCCAGATGTCATGCTAATCTCTTTTAAAGAAGCAGATCAGGTGAGGGAATAAACTAGAGAAATACAGGTTCAGGCTGATAAAATACTAGCACTTACATAAAGTCAAATATATCTTTATGTAAGCATGATGATGATCAGAGAGTTTGATAGCCACTGATCTCTAATCCATAATACAGATTGGCATAAAGCCTTGGAAAAATTTCCAGAACTCATCAGTTCTAGGATCATAAACCAACTAAGTTAAAAGAGACCTCTGGAGGTCTATTCCAAGCAGGTCTAGCTTCAATGTTAGATCAGATGAGCAGTTGACTTTCAAAATCTCCCAAGAATGGAGATTCTACAGCCTACCTGGGCAATCTGTTCCTGTGTTTAACCAGCCTTGCTGTGTTGTTTGGTTTTGGGGTTCAATGTTTTTTTTTTTTTCCTTATATCCAGTCAGAATTTACCTCATGGCAACTTGTGACTGCTGCGTTTGTCTATTTGCTGTATACTTCTGACAAGAGTCTGGTGATGTCTTCACTATAATTCCCCATTAAGAAGTAAAGGTCTGCAATTAGGTCTTCCCGAGACCTTCTCTTCTTCATGCTAAACAAACCAAATTCCTTCAGCTTCTTCTTGTATGTGTGCTTCAATCTTTTAACCATCTTTGTGGCCCTCTGATGGTCTTGCTTCAAAATCTTGTCATGTCTCTTGTCCTGGTGGCCCACAACCAGGCACTGTACTCAAGATGCAGCTTCAGGAAAACCAAATAAAAGGGAATAATTTCTTGTTCTGCTGGCGGCTCTCTTGCTGGTGCAGTGAAATAGGGGGTTGGCCATCATCACCACAAGAATGCACTGCTGAGTCGCAACTTGTTGTCCACCAGACCCCCAGGTCCTTTCTGTGGAGATGCTGTACTGTTACATGAGATTCTGTCCTCCGTGCAGGACTTTTCATTTTTGTTTCTTGAGCTTCATGACACTATCTTTCTTCCACCTTGCCAAGGTTCCACTGAATGGTAGTCCTGCCCTCCAGCATATGAATTGCTTCCTTCAGTTTGATGTTACCTGGAAACTTTTAGTTGCATATAGGTGCAGTCATAGCTATCAACAAGCCTTATTCTTTTTCAATCTTAATTCTTTTTTTTAGCCTTCATTAGGATCCTGCAACAACATATCCACCACTGAGTTTCTGAATTTGCCACCTCTCTGCTCATCTGATTATTACACCTTGTTGTGAGCTTTTTCCCTCGCTCTTGTGTTATTCAGTGAAAGGGAAGAACGAAGCAATCCAGTGAAAAAGGATAAGAACAGTACAAGTGAAAACACAGTCCAACAATGGAGAAAGTAGAGGAGCTGGAAGAATTGAACGATACATTCTAGAGCCCAGTTTTGAAGCTTCTGAACAACATTGAGTGTCAGATGGGTACGGGCATTGTTAGTGACGTTTTTATCCAGTTTGAAAGCATCAAGACATTTTGTCTTCCTTCTAGTTACAGGATGGGCTGTCAGGTCAGGTTTGTGTCTGATGCTGTCCCTAGATTTTCACCGAGTTAAACTTCCCTAGGTTTTGCTGTTTTCCTCAGGAAGCATGTGCCCCAGTTTTAGCTGCTCATGTGTGCCCGGTATGATAGGTTGACAACAGTGTGTTGCCAACATCACTCCGAGTAATGGCATTTACTTGGAGTTTATAGACGTGCAGTATATGGAATTATGCATGATGCTGTAGGATGTGCATAGCAATATACACGTACTAGTGATGTTAATTGAGGTACAGTTTTTCTTATTTAATAGGTTACAAGAAGGTAGAGCCAGTGCTGTATGTTTCTACAGCCTATGTACTCTAGGAGGTTCTGTGGTTTCTAAGATGAAAGTCTATGAAAGACTTCAATCCAGGAGATGATTTATTTGTTTGTGTAGCTGTAATCAAGCTTTCTCTATCAATCTCACCAGGGATTCCCAGCCTTACCTCAGTGCTGTTATTTGTCTGTATTTGAAGATTCAAATGATCATCAGTGCACCAATTTGTTTTTATATAGCATATTTACAGTCAAAAGCTAAATGCTTTTCTTCTTTTAATGTTATGACCTTAAGATTCATGGGAATTCAATAAATCCTCAAGGCTGTTCTGCCTAAATTTAGATACATTCTTTTTTTTTGCATCAGCTGCTTTTTACTATCTCTACTGATTTTGCTGTCTTTTGCTCAGCATCAATACACTTCTCTCTGTGAAAGTATTGAATACAAATATCTTAAGGGCAGCTGTGAGGAGGATGGGGCCAGACTCTTCTCAGTGGTGCCCAGTGACAGGATAAGGGGCAATGGGTACAAACTGAAACACAGGAGGTTCCATCCGAGTAAGAGGGAAAACTTCTTTACTCTGAGGGTGACAGAGCCCTGGAACAGGCTGCCCAGGGGGTTGTGGAGTCTCTTTCTCTGGAGAAATTCAAAACCCACCTGGATGGTGTCCTGTGCAACCTGCTCTAGGTGAACCTGCTTTAACAGGGGTGTTGGACCAGATGATCTCCAGAGGTCCCTTCCAACCCCAACCATTCTGTGATTCTTGTGTGAATGAAGGATTACTTTAAGACTGTAAAGGACAGAGTGAAGTGAGATCAGCTGTGAGTATCAGCCAAATTTCTTTGGACCTTTTTTACTCCTCCCAACATTCAAATGGGTCAATACCAACTACCCAGCAGATACAAAGCATAAAAATAGCTGAATACCCTCTTACTTGGTGTGCCCTGAGCTCAGGAGTTCATAACCTGTCCGAAGGCTGTGAAGATTTCCATCAGGTTTACTCAGTTTCTGGACCACTGTGAAACATATGACCTGACTCAAGTGGCTGCAGAGGGTATATGAAACATAAATCTCATACTGAAAAGGCAAATACATCCAATTACTGTCTATGGAATAATTAGTATTTTTTACAAAAATCTCATGGTAGTGGACAAATAGCACTTCTGAACATAAATTGCTTCAGGCCCTAGCAGATACATAACTCCTTTTAACACTTCAAAACAATTGTTAAAGTTATCATGAAGGTCCTCCCTTTCCAAGATGCTCTCTTGAGTGATTTCTCTGGATTACTCTCGCCTTTCTGTCTAATCTCTCTGTTGGCTTCCCACTCCCACACCCTCTGTACTAGGGACTGCCAGACTGGTCATTTCACTTTGCAAGTGCCTTTGCATGTGCACTTGCTTTGGTGTCGTTGCCCTTTGTAGCACGGTCTGTGAACTGCACTTGACGTGATGTTACTTAAATTAATTTTGATGTTGCAGTATAATTTCTGCGGTTCTTCATTCTGCAATGGTCTTGACAACCGATTTGCATAATCAGTGGGTAGGAATTTGTTTTTAATGTTGATGTTCCGATTAGCTCGATTCAGATAAATAATAGAAGGTTGTGAAGATAACACAACATGGCATGAACTGGTGAAAATGATTGTAAACAGAATAAAGAAGACAAATGACAGTCAGGTTCCATGTTTATTTTTATAAAATGTAAGCAAATACTATTTCTAGTTTCTGTCTTCTTGCACTGTGACAGCTGCTTGAAATTTAAACATATGGATTTATTCAAATATTAGTCACTCTCACTGCTTCCCAAACAAAGAGAAAGAAGCTTTTTAAATTTGTTTTCTGCCAAGCATTCTTGATACAGCAGGGTAGCACTTTCCCAACTCTTACTTGAATTCTTCTTTCCTTCTTTCATTCCAAAGGCAACCTTGTGGACCTGCATCTTTGTCATCACATGAGGGAATACCTAACACAGGTTTTCATTAAATTTAATGTAGAGGATAATTCTGACGTTTGGCTCTGCCCCTTCGTGTATCCCACTCCCCTCCCCCTTTCATCTCCTTTCTCCCATCCTTAACTTCTGATGGCAACCGACAGAAGACAATTAAGTGAGAAACAGCAGCAATTAAATTGAGCTAATAATGAAGTTACTGTTTACCTGTTCCATGCATTAGAAACCCAAGATTATTTTACTGTGAAGTGATACAGCACATTTCTGTTTCCTGCTTGAGGAGGAACATACACACAACTGTCCTTTTCCAGTCATCTCTGCAGGGCAGGACTTAAATAATGTGGGCAGTGAAACCAGAAAACATTAATTTCTACATCTTAAGAAGAGCAGACTTTCCTCAATAAGGGACCAATTAGAGAGAGAGGCTGCTTAAACCGATCTTTTTAGGGCATTTGCTAGAGTACCAATTTGTATAGTAGGACTGAAAGAGATTAGCGGAGGATGAGTCATGAAGCATGCTAGGAAATGAAAGAAAGATTGAATGCAGGAGAGGACAGAAAGGAGGAAATAGGAAAGAAAAATAAATGGCACAGTCAAGAGTAGAAAAATACATTTTGGAGACTAGAATCATGAGCAAAAAGTGTTCTATAGGCAAAGTAATCATGACATAAGGGTGTTAGTTGGGAAAATGCAGAAGCGTCAGAAAAACAGTCAACCAGAGTGATTAAGTGAAGGAATACGAAGCATAGAAAATACATGAGAAGATACACAATCCAGACAGCAGAAGAAAAGAAAAAGGCAGAATAATATTTACTTTTAAAGCATTTAAATAAAATAGGTTTGGGGGCATTTCTATATTTAGTTGACTTGGGATAGCATGGACGAAAGGGAGCTGGAAGAGAGGTTGTTTGCATACCTACTAGAGTAAAAGGACACAATGAGCCCTGCTTGTCTGCCTGGGAGAAGGCAAATGGCAGCATGGACAGTTGGGAGCGTGAGCTCCTGAGTCCTTGGTTCTTACGTTCTCGTAGTAGCGGTACGAGGACAGCTGCACCTTCTCACTAGGCAGGTAAAAGAAGTGCCCTCTTCTAGGCCACGGCAAAGAACGTGTCTGACCTGCCTCACCTGGGACGGTGGGAAGTAGAGCTGGCTGGATGAAAACGTAAGCGTCAAAATGCGCATTGACGTCATTGTCATGATAGAATTGAGTAACTTTAAAAATGCAGTGGAAAAGAATAGCTGTTAAAGCTTTTGCTTTTATTTTGAAAGCAAACTTAATTCTCTGTTCGGTTTTGTTTGGCATTTTATACTATTAAAATTTCTCCGTGCTTACATGCTTTGATATAAGCGTGCTAGCATAGCAAATACTGTAGCACTTTGATTTTATGTTCTTCAGAACTTTAGTAATGCTTCTGTTACAATCCTTTCTGCAGTAAGGGTATTATTTTATGCAGACAAGGGTAGGATTTGAATAATAACTTGGAAAGTTGATCAACGGTCTCTTCAGCTTTTCAGACAATTTATTCTACTAGGTGAGAGACAAATGCTGTCTGTGAAGTAGGCATATCTGAAATAGGTGATTATTATTAGGTGATTTTTAATAGTCCTATCTACAAACAACAATGGAAAAGACATTTCCGAGTACTACAAAAACGTGCAGAGAATATTATTAACTATGATTACTAATGCACTATTAACATTCAGTGAGCAGTGATGTTTTGCTCTTTAGATCAGTCAGACTCTTGATGGTATTCTTGTACTCTGGATAGTCTTGCTTGGAATAATGAATACAGAATTAAGTAGGCTTTGTCAAATAGTCAGTGGCCATTTGTACACCAACTATTTCATGCTATACATAACTTGCGTGGACTTCCCCCCTTACTCATAGCACAGAACAGAAGTTGTTCCATGCCAATAACAAGAGAAATGAAGAGGACCGATCCAGCTGAATTGGGTAGAACAACCACCAGCCGTTTATTTCTTCCATTTCAGTTACGGTTTGCCTTGTTTCAGAGATTTGAAAAGTTCAGTGCCTCCGTTTACCCTTGGCTTCTTGGTCAGAGGTGTTAGGTAGCAGATGGGACGCAGACTTTTGAATCCTTCCCTCTACTCCTACTGTTTATTCCTTTCTCTGAAATACTGAGTTTTTCAGTGGCACTTGGTGGACATAAGTCATGACCCAAGTTATTTCCAGTGCTGTTTTTCTGCTAGGTAAGACATCATTGGGGAGTTATTCAAGGGACCCCCTCCCATACCTCTGCATAATGGGGCTGTCTTTTTTGAAAGAAAAGAGGGAGAAGGAGATGATGGGTGCATTTGTGTGGACACAGGACTAATTTAACAAGTGGATTCTCAAAGTATTTCTCCTTCAGCCTTCAACAAACCCAAAGAAAAGGGGCAAGAGAGCCATTTCTGTTTACTTGTGAAAATGACTCAATGTAAATATGACCAAAATGAAAGGGTGGCAACATCTGGCAAATTTACTGCAAACATAATTACCTAAAAGTGTTTCAATTTTGTATTTGATAAAACTACTGCTACCATATGTAGGAAATGTAGCTCTCTAAGGAATAGTGGGGATTTTGCTTGTATTGGTTTTGCTTCTTTCTCTTCCTTTTAATTAAAAAAAATAATCTCTTGTGATAAAAACAGAAACTCTTTAGAACTACATTTATAAGCTCTGTGGATAAATCTTATCTGGCAGGACTGGTTTGGCTTCCTTGACAGAATATAAGGCGATACATTCAATTAGTGGTAGGATTTTTAACATGGCTTTTGTCAAAAATGACTTGAGTTTCCCTTCTGTGCATCATTAAATGCAGGAATTAAACTGTGTTCAGTCCATAACAACACACGTTCAGTTTAGTTTATTTGACTAGTATGGACTGTGACGGTTGTCTTTTTGAGTACAAAAGCTTTTGTCGCCACATGATCATCTGCAGAACTTTGCATCATTTTTTAAGTAACACAAATTGATCTCATTTGTGATCATAGTTACAACAGCTTGTTATGAATACACTTGTATGGTACTAAGAGGTCTGTGTGAACTATGAATGATTTTGACGTAGACCTAAATTGTTTAATGTATTTGGAAATTCCATTCCTGATAAACCGGCTCATTCTATGACATATATCATTACAGTGAATGAAGGAACAAGTAGGTGTTACTACAAAAATGTGAACTGTGAATGTGTTTAAAAAGAAAAGAAAGCAAGCTTTCCTGTAAGATATTATACTAACAGTTCTTGCACAATTTATAATTTTGTGTACTTAAATTCCTTCTTAATCTCAAGAGAAGTCAAAACATATGGTTTATTTTTTCAGGAACTGCAGTTTGAAAGACTGACTCGAGAACTTGAGGCTGAACGTCAGATTGTAGCTAGCCAGCTGGAGAGATGTAAGCTTGGATCAGAAACTGGAAGCATGAGCAGCATTAGGTAATGTACAAATTGTTAATTTCCTTGTAATGTAATGAATTTCATCGCTGTTATGAATTACTGCTGAGAACAAGATTGATCATCTTGTAAAAAAAATGTACATCAGGGAGCATGAGGTTTTAGTAGAGTTTGACAATTCGCATTTTGATCTGCTTTTTAAAAAAAAAAATTCAAGAAGAGACTAAATTTCATGCAATCTGGTATCTGGTTTGTCCAGTAACAAAATAGTTGTCACATTCGGAATTAGTTGATTTGCAGTAGTCTGAATGGATTAACAGCAAAACTCCTGTTTCCACTACCAGTACAGCTGCAATTTTCAGCCAGAGCTATTTAGCTATGTATTTGCAGAGATGTATTGATAAGTTTTGTGAACCTGTTTTACTATAATTTCATCATTCAAGGTATTAGAGATGCTGACTGACCTGACATCAAAATGTAATGATAACATATGAATCGCTCTCTTTTCTTAAACATTGGCTTTCTTCAATTTAAGAAATTGTTCTGGTATGTTGTTCGGATGGTGACGAGATTATTTAAGAAATGGTTACAGAAGGAACCTGATCTCTTGGTCAGTTTGGTGCGAGTAAAGATTTTGTAGTTTTGAGCTTCTTGATACTAGTTTCTTTGTTTTCTCAGTTGAACCTAAAAAATGAAAGATGATAGTACTTGAGTTTCAAGGATCAAGGAAAAACTGTGTTGTGTAGACATATCTTCTGGTTTTATCAGTGGAAATATTAAGTGTGATATCTTTTGAATACATAAGATTAAGTATGATATGCCAAGCTTAGTGCCAAGTTTTGTGTGGTACTAGTAGAAAAAATACAAAAATACCTGTCACTACTGGAAAAAACTCTTCCTCGGTTTAAGCAATTCAGAGTACACTTCAATCAAATAAATTATTGTTTTCCTTGATAAGTAGGAAATAATTATTCAGTAGAATGGCAAAGATGCAACAAAAATACTGATGTAACAGTTAAATTAAAAATGGCAGAAGTCAGAAGAATCTTTCACTAATTCAGCAGATGCTATATATGAAATTGACTTATATATAAATGTTCTTAATAAATCAAGTGATAATTAACTCCCTAAGATAAAATCTTACTTCATTTTATATAATCTTCCCCACCAACTAAACTTATATCAACATTAGAGAAACTATATTACTTAGAATTACTTAAGCACAGGGTAGATAATGTTTGGCAATGCAGTACAGTATTATATTTACACCTTAAGTGCACTCCCCCAGCACTTTAAATTTTAAGTATGGTATGACTGCATTTCAAAAAAGCTGCCTGAACTATGTCTGAATAATGCTGAGCTATGTTTGAGTAGTATTATTATTTTAGGATTATTCCAGCCAGTGATACGGAGGCTGGGATATTTCTTGTTTGGAAGGAAATGTTTCCTTGGTGAGCTTCTTCCCTATTGGTAAAGTTATACTTTTGAGTCATCAGCAGTATCAAGGTCACTCAGCTGTTTTTTAAGAGACTCCAGTTATTTGAGCAGTTTAATATTTTGACTACTAATCTCTCTGTGGAATAAATTAGTACCTAGAATAACTGAGATGACTTTATGCAAATTTTTGACATCTGTAACTTGCCCCAGGAAAGTTTTACATATAAGAGTTTAAAATTTCTAACGTTTCAACTAAAAACATTTTAAGTAATACTTGAAACACTGTTGTCCAGGAGAGAACATCGAAAGCTTACGGTTAGATAGCTGTTCTTAGACTTGGCAAGTGATTTAAAAAGGAAATCAATAATAATCTAATGTTGTTTGTGTTGGGTTGTTGTTTCTCCCATACATATTAAATGATCTTTAATTTTCTGTTAGTTTTCAAAATACTAAATCATTATGGGAGGGGGTAGAACTAACACAAGTATTAAGTGAAGTCAAGTATCAGTCTGACTGCTGTGCTGACTTTCCAGTGCTCATCCAGATGTGGGAATATTCCTTTGACATAGTATAGCAAGAGAAAAGGTTGGAAGATAAAGAATTATGTAGTGGAATAATATGTGTTAAGAAAAAAAGTATCTGACTTCGTAAAGTCTTTTGGAGTCTGTGGGAGCAGAAGAGGCTTGCTTAAAAATACTTCTTTTTCATAGATTTGACCTCCTGTGACACTAAGCTTTTTAGACAGACCTGCTTTAAAACAAGGCAATTAATTTTGTGGGGAATAGTAAATGCTTTAAAAATAAGTTTCTTCCTGATACAGAGTAATTTGAGGATTTTTCCATCTCTTATTTTATTCAGCTACTGAACAATTAATTAATTGGTTTAAGCATACTTTTCTGGTGGAACATAAACTAAAATCAGAACTTATAGCTGTTATTACTAAGCTTTTATTGGTAAAGAGCTTTTAAAAACAATCTCTAAAACAATTTATTTTAAATACTGTCATTACTCAAAGTGAATTCCTACCTGTAAGTCTCCAGCAGAAGTGAATATACATTCTTCAGTGATGTCACTGTTGTCTGATGACATGTAGGTTTATTATTCAGATGCTTTTCCTTATCAAGGAATAATCAAACTGGACTGATTGTAATCAGCATATTTTAATATTGGGAAGTTAGGTTTTTTTTTTTTTTGCTGCTTTTAAGTAATTCATTCAAAATATCTAAAAGGAATTTCTCTTGTTAATATTTGTTACTTATTCTGTTAGTACCCAAGTATCTAAAACCAGTATGTGGAGCAGCTATCCATACTTGCAATTTTATTCCAGCTAAAACAGCTTATAGGGGTGTTTTCTGCTATATCTTGTTCTAACATCTTAAAACAACTGCAGATATACACAACAAGTACTTACAGTGCCCTGCATTGTGGAGATACCACGAAAACTGATCTCAGCTTTACCTCCTTGGCATAGTAGTTTCATGGAGTCTTTCTGTATGTTGTAAGCTTGTGCCCTTGAAACCAGGTTTTTAAGAACACGCTAAAAGGCTGCTATTTCTGGCTTCAATTTTGCTTTCTGTACTCTTCTTGCATATTTAACGCTTGGCCCATAAGCAGTTGTGTATCCAGCTGTACCCTGAAGCTCCATGTGGCTCAATTTTCAGTCCTTAAGGCCTTCCTGTATAACCTTTTCTTGTCCTAGAAATCAGGATTCAGAAAGTAATGTGAGGTGAACTTGCACAGTACAACGCAACTCTGCACAGAATTATTCAGCCTAGATCCGTAACAGGAATCACTGTGTCTTACACTGGTATAGCTCCACAGCCCAGATTGATCAAGCCTGGTGAGAGGCAGGTCTAAGTAGCCAGGAAGCAATCTGGCATTCCTAATTTCTGTTATACAAAGCGGTATCTCGGTAGTGTACTTTGCCTGTAGATGTGCCAGTTTGTTCAAAAGAGATTGGATTAGCCAGAACTGACGGCTCTATCCAAAGCTCTGATTGCGACAAGTCTTGCTCAACTGAAGGGACGCAAACACTGTTCTTCCACAGGACCATTCACTAACCTTGAAGAATTGATTTTGAACATGCAAGGAAAACACCGCAGCTTTAATAATGTTCATCATTTCTGTGCCTGCCTATCTCTCAGCCAGGCCCCATCAAAATAGCCAAAGTAAATTTTCTTTGTCATATCCTTGATCAGTAGTCATTTTTTAGAGGGTTAGGGCGCTATATTCACTAGGAATTGTACCAAAAGGACTTGAGTGCCATCTCTTCAGGAGCAGGTTCTTGGCCGTGAATCAAAGAAGGAATCAATGGCTTCTGATAAAGCTGAATAAAATGCTTAGACCATTAAGTAGGACAAAACTTAGGGAACTCTTCTATGCCACAGTGTTTCCTGCTGGCAAATTCTGACCATTTCCTTACTCAGCCTGAGGAGTATTAAAATTTCAACATGCATTGCCTAAGGAGCCAAGTCATATTCTATACTGCTCCATCCCTCTGGCTGAGGTGCTTATTCCTTCTGAGTCAGATCCATCAATCTGCCACTCCCTTTTGTACAGAGGGCAGTTAGATGCCTGCATATCTTAAATCTCTAATAATTTTAAGCCCATATTAATGTGTTTCCAATTTCTGAATTTCCCATGACTACATCGTGGAGTTCCTCAAAACAAAAGCTGATGAAAGTGAGAGTGTTTTTTCCTTTCCTTCCAGAGATGAAAACAAAATCTCTGAGGCACTTTGAAAATTCAGCTACGTTTTCATTTTTCTTTTGAAAGAATTCTGACAAAATAGTGCCACAGAATGGAAAGACTCAACAAACAAGAAAATAGATTGCATGCATATACATCTAACATATATGAAAGCTGTGCCTTTACACAAACAAATATCCTTTGGACTTTGTTGAAGAACTGTACTTACTTGTTAGTAAATCCTTAAAACTTTAAAATAAGTTTCTGTTTCACATTCTTTATCACTGTTTTATGTGAGCAACTTATGTTTGTTTACTTATTTTTTGATGGAGCCTTACTGTTTGAACTCAGGAATGTAGCTCAAGCATAGCCTACTCTTTTCTTTGAATATACAGTTTGCAGATTGGTCAGGCAAGAGAATTTTTCTCAACTGAATTTCAACCCCCCGTTGAAATTAGTGGAAGTGTTTTGCCATTTGCTATTGAAAGTCTCCTGAAAAGACTGGTATTTGTGTATGAGTGACTCAAGCAACACACTAAAGTTTCTGTATTTTACAGGTAGCAAAAATATAATCTAATTTACTAAATTGCATGGAAAGCTTACCTGCTTTGTATATGTTTTCTTCAGTGTAGTTCTCTCTCCTGGAGATGCGTATGTTACTCACACTTTATTACTGTGAAAGTGATGTTTTACATAGGTGGATACAATTTTTTGCAAATTATCTGAAAAACCATCCAGCAAGTCTAACTGATAACCCGTAAGTTCTTTCATGTCAAAGAATTTGAAGAGAGAGAGATTAAATGCATGGTGACATAGGTAGACAATTTATATTGTGTTGGTCAAGTAAATAAAATCACAGTTATAGTTTTCCTTTACAGCCGTGGGCATTAGGTCTAATTTAGGCTACTTATTGTAGAAGTATATATAATAGTCTTTGTAGATATTTAATATTGGGTGTTGACAAATCCAGTAGCCCAATAGAGGTGATGCTGCCACAGGCTAGAGCAATGGGCTTAGTGGAACCTCATGAAGCTGAAATTTACTCACAAAAGCAAATGCAAATTCCTGCATCTAGGATGGAATATCCCCATGTCACAACCCAGCCAGGGGCTGTCTAGATAAAAAAACAGCTTTACAGAAAAAGACCTGCAGACCTCTTCAACAACAAACTGAACATGAGTCAGCAGCGTGTCCTTGCAGCCAGGGTGGCCAGCTGCATCCTGGGCTTGCAGTAGCAAAAGTGTAGCCAGCAGATCAAGATCAAGTGATTGATATGTGAGGCTACATCTTGAGTACGTATCCAGTTTTGGGCTCCCTGGTATGAGAAAGACATTCGCATGCTGGAGAAAGTTCAGTGCAGGGCTGCCAGGAAGGTTGGAAGCTAGAGAGCACATGGTGTATGAGAAGAGGCTGAGGGAACAAGGGGGTTTAGCCATAAGAAGAGAAGGGTCAGGAGGGGTCTGTCTTCTGTCTACAGAGGTTTTAAGTCACTTAAGCAGAATGCTTTGGGAAACGGTGTCAAAGGTTTTACTAATTTCCAGATACATTACCTCTACAGCCTTTCCCTCATCCACTAAGTGGGTTACCTTGTTATAGAAAGAGATCGGGTTAGTCAAGCAGGATCTGCCTTTCATAAACCCATGTTGATTGCTCCTGATCACCTGGTTGTCCTGTACGTGCTGCGTGATGGCACTCAGGATGATCTGCTCCATGACCTTCCCTGGCACCAAGGTCAGACTGACAGGCCTGTAGTTCCCCAGATCCTCCTTCCAGCCCTTCTTGTGATGGGTGTCACATTTGCCAACCTCCAGTCAAGTGGAACTTCCCCAGTCATCCAGGACCGCTGATAGACGATGAAAAGGCACTGTCGTGGTTTAACCTGGCTGGCAACTCAGCACCATGCAGCTGCTCGCTCACTCCCCGCCCCCCCTCAGTGGGATGGGGGAGAGAATCGTAGAAAAGAAAAAAAAGTAAGACCTGTGGTTTGAGATAGAGACAGTTTAATAAGAGAGAAGAATAACAATAGTAATAATAATAATAATAATAATGGTAAGAGAATATACAGAATATGTATAAAACAAGTGATGCACAATGCAATTGCTCACCACCTGCTGACCGATGCCCAGCCCATCCCGAGCAGCGACCACTCTCCCCGCGACCGACCGACCGACTAACCCCCTCCGAGCATGACGTTATATGGTATCTGAAAACATCAGTGTGTTATCAACATTCTTCTGGTACTAAATCCAAAACACAGCACTATGCTAGCTACTATGAAGAAAATTAACTCTATCCCAGCCGAAACCAGGACAGTATGCACTTCTGGCAGCTCCCTCAGTACCCTTGGGTGGACCCTGTCTGCCCCTATGGACTTGTCTATGTCTTATCTGCCGAGTAGGTAACTAACCATTTCCTCTTGGATCATGAGAGCTTTGTCCCTGCCTTCTGGCTCAGGGGGCTGCATATCCAAAGAACAGCTGACCTTGCTATTAAAGACTGAGGCAAAGAAGGCATTAAGTACCTCAGCCTTTTCCTCATCCTTTGTCACTATGGTTCCCCCTGCACCCAGCAAAGGATGGAGATTCTCTTTGGCTCTCCTTTTGTTGTTAATACATTTATAGAAACATTTTTTATTATCTTTCATAGAATTGGCCAATTGAAGTTCTAGTTGGGCTGTAGCCCTTCTGATTTTCTCTCTGCATGACCTTGCAACATCCTTGTAGGCCTCCCGAGACGCTTGCCCCTTCTTCCAAAGCTCCTAGACTTTCTTCTTTTTTTTCTGAGATCCAGCCAAAGTTCTCTTTTCAGCCAGGCTGGTTTTCTTGCCCTCTGGTTCATTTTTTGGCACATGGGGATGGCCTGCTCTTGCGCCTCCAGGATTTCCTTCTTGAAGAGAGTCTTCTTGGGCTCCTTTGCCTTTCAGGACTGCCTCCCCAGGGACTCTGTCAACCAGCCTTCTGAACAGTCCAATGTCAGCCTCTGGAAGTCCAAGGTGGCAGTTCTGCTGACCCCCCTCCTTACTTCTCCAAGTGTCCCAGGTGTCCTCCAACTATTATATCACCCACAAGGCCTCCTCTGTTCGCAAACAACAGGTCCAGCAGGGCACCTTCCCAAGTTGGTTCATTCACCAGTCATGTCAGGAAGTTGTCTTCCACACACTCCAGGAACCTCCTAAACTGATTCATTTCTGCTGTATTGTACTTGTAGCAGACATCTGGTAAGCTGAAGTCCCCCACAAGAACAAGGGCTAGCGGTCGTGAGACTACTCCCAGTTGATTGTAGGATATTTCATCTGTCTCTTCTTCCTGGTTGGTATCTGCCTCGCTGGCCTTTCCCCTGGTTTTTACCCAAAACCACTCAGCCCTATCATCACCATCATTGAGCTCAAGGCAATCAAAACATTCTCTAACAGACAGGGCTACCCTACCGCCTCTCCTTCCTTGCCTATCTGGTAGCCATCCATTGCAGCACTCCAGTTGTGCGAGTCATCCCACCAAGTTTCTGTGATGGTAATTATATCATAGTTTTCCTGCTGCATGATGGCTTCTAATTCCTCCTGTTTGCTGCCCATAGTGTGAGCACTGATATAGATGCACTTCAGTTGGGCTAATGATGCCACCACTGTTCTGGGGGGAGAAGTCTTAATTCCTCAGTGACTAAGCACCACTCTTCTGAGGGGAGAAGTCTTAATTCCTCAGTGACTAAATGAGAATGATAGGTGATAAACACCAGTTGGAACATGGAAAATTCTGACCAGATGTAAGGAAAACATTTTTCACCATGAGTTTGGTTGAACACTGGAACAGGCTGCGCTGAGAGGTTGTAGGGTTTCCATTGTTGGTGATACTAAAAGCATGACTTCCCCTTCCCACCTAAGTTTTTCTGTGCTTTTTATTTTTAATCCCACATAAATACTAGGAAAATAGTTATGTCAGAATTCTATATTTTTTTTACATCAAATTCTGTAAGTATTTCAGAAAAATCTCTCTATACACTGATGAACCTATGGTTTGCTTTTGCCTGTGAATGTAGGTATTAAAAAAACTAAGGGTGAACAATGTGTGGTTAGTGTGGACTCTAGAACAAAATATGGGCCAAAAGATATTTTTCTATTATATTATGAGAGCCAAACAGTTGTTTGTAGGCAAAGAGTTTATCAACAGTCACATTTAGAAAATTATGCAACTTTCAAGTAAAATTTATACACCATCATTACTGGAAAACTGTTTGGCCTGCCTTGCTGTTCTTCATCAACTTCATCAGTTAAATGTGTTAAACTTTTTCACATTGCTTTGGTTACAGTAATGTCTCTAAGGACTACTGGGAAGCTTATAAATTGAAAACAAAAATAAAGAAACCCTTGTAATTAAATATAAATTAGAAAGTTAACTTTAAAAAATGCACAACAATTATTTCAGAGTAGAAATAAAAAGGACCAATATTTTATCATTGTTTATGAAAATGCCAAGTGTAATTTCTGTACTTGCTTGCTTACACATAAGCCGGCAGCATGATATTAATAGTCACTACATTCAAGAAATGAAGTCAGATTTTTAAAAGTTACATTCTTTAGGAAGATTGGCATTTTACCAGTGGACAGAGGAGATTTAGACTAAACTTCTGAGAGCAAATGCTGTAGGTCAGAAATTCATCTCATTCTGGAATTTGTGTTTGCTCACTAGTTCAGAAACTGAATGAGCTTAAAGTTTTGTCACACGCTGTTGCTCATCTTCATTGTGGATTGTGTAAAGCCTAACAAGTCATGCTTGGATGAATTTCTGTCAACTGAATTAATAAAAAGGTTTATCTGAAATAAAATAAAAAATGGCAATAAAGCAGGTAGGTTTTTGAAAATGTGAATTACTGCAAATGTTCCTCACAAGAAGGACATGGAAGTGTTGGAGCGGTTCCAGAGGGGGGCCACAAAAATGATCCGGGGGCTGGAGCACCTCTCCTATGAGGACAGGCTGAGGGAGTTGGGCTTGTTCAGCCTGGAGAAGAGAAGGCTGCAGGGAGACCTGATTGCGGCCTTTCAGTACCTAAAGGGGGCCTATAGGAAAGATGGGGACAATCTTTTTAGTAGGGCCAGCTGTGACAGGACAAGGGGTAATGGTTTTAAACTAAACCAGGGTAGGTTTAGACT
>NW_009259316.1:547177-574611 GCF_000687185.1 Egretta garzetta | reverse complement strand
CCTCACCTGGAGTACTGCGTCCAGCTCTGGAGCCCTCAGCACAAGAAGGACATGGAACTGTTGGAGTGGGTCCAGAGGAGGGCCACAAAAATGATCCGGGGGCTGGAGCACCTCTCCTATGAGGACAGGCTGAGGGAGTTGGGCTTGTTCAGCCTGGAGAAGAGAAGGCTGCGGGGAGACCTGATTGCGGCCTTTCAGTACCTAAAGGGGGCCTATAGGAAAGATGGGGAAAATCTTTTTAGTAGGGCCAGCTGTGACAGGACAAGGGGTAATGGTTTTAAACTAAACCAGGGTAGGTTTAGACTAGATATAAGGAAGAAATTCTTTACAATGAGGGTGGTGAAACACTGGAACAGGTTGCCCAGAGAGGTAGTGGAGGCCCCATGCCTGGAAGCATTCAAGGCCAGGTTGGACGGGGCTCTGAGCAACCTGATCTAGTTAGTGGTGTCCCTGCTCCCTGCAGGGGACTTGGACTAGATGACTTCTAGGGGTCCCTTCCAACCCCAAACATTCTATGATTCTATGAATTTCTACAAGTCTGTGTATTTAGCCATGGTAAGACAGCATTTTTGGGGGGAGTTACTTTAGTTTTTTTCTCAGTATCTCACAATGATTTTATGTTGCTATAAGTGACCAGGTCAGGTGGAACCCTTTAGAAAGATGCAGAGATTGCTCCATTCCTGAAGAGCAACTAAACTTACTCAAGAAGGGAAGATGTCAGAGCATTCAGGGTACAGCAGCAAAAAGAATTGCAGTCAAAAGCAGGGAATCTCCAGTTTGTATATAGACCAGCAAGATAAATGAGTTCATACACAGTCTGCAGTGAATGTGAGAGAGCAGCCAGCCAAAGCTCAGTGTAATGGAATGAAATTTCTAAGGGCCAAGTGCGACTGTCTAGATTTGCATTGACTCAAAACATTCTTCAGTTGGCTAAGACCAAGTGACAAAGCAGGGACCCAGCTGTGAAGACACTTGGGCTAAAGAAGAGTGGGATATAAACTTTTCGCTGTCTGGAGGAGTGTGTGTGTGGGTTTTTTTTTTTTTTCCCTGAGATTTTTCTGAATAGACTTTAAGCTTCGATATTTTACTCTAATAAAAATTGTGGGGGAAAATAGGGGTTCTGTAGAAGCCTTTCAGTTGTCTTCGAAAAAGATCTTTGTGTACATCCTTCTCAAAGTTCTGACTAGTTTGGTATCCTATAACAATGCAGAAATATTTAACAGCAATACATTTTAAGGGCAGTGTCTATTCACTGGTTATTTCCTTCTTTAATTTGAGAGTATATGACAAAAAAGAAAAATTCTGTTCCTCAATATTTTACTTTCTCTTTTGCAGTCAACAATATTTTAAAAGGGTTTTTCTTAAGGTGTTAAAGTGTCCCCCCCCCCCCCCCCCCCCAAACCTGTAATAAACATGCTATCTTCCAGTCATCAAATTTTACCCTAGAGCTTTGTGTTTAACAGGAACTGCCAACAGCAGAAGAGGTGTAAGTACAGCATATATAATTTCCCTCCTTCTCAGGAAGTATTATGCAGAATCCATGGAAAGCAGTGTGGGTATACGTGAAGAATCATTTAGAAGTAGATAAACCGAGTCAAATGAGAAATCGGAAAAAAGAGACTTTTTTTTTTTTAAATGTTTTTTCTTTATTCAAACCTCATCAGCTTATAGCTGTGTCTGCATTAGCAGGAGTGCAGCACAGTTTTTGGGGCTCAGCTGAAGGAAACGTGCTTCTGAGAATGCAGCATCCCTGTCATAAGCGTTTTGAGGGGATTTATAACAGACTTCAGTTTGGTCCTATGGATTAGCCTGCCGTTAGTCATTGAAGTAAAGCTAGGCTCCTGGAGAGCCTCTTCCAGGTTAGTTTGTGAAAACATTTCAGTTAGTGTGCCATGAGACCGCTTCATGATGCAAACTAAAGCTTGGGAAGTGGAAAACAGGAGGTTCGCTTCAAAGATGCACTGTTACTTTGAAGGATGGTGCTAATGTCGGTGGAACCAATACTGAACATCATTATCCCTTAGAATGCCTCTGTCTGGGGCAAGCAGAAGGAACATGTTGCACTGGACCTGTTGATATTCATTTGTGTCACCTGATTCATGTCTGTACTGCATCTTATTTGATGGCTGTTCCATTTAAAAAACCCTGAACAGGTACAAAATTGATATTGGGTCTTGAGTAGGAAACTTAAAATGAAAGGTGGGCCATATATACAATGATGTTTTGGCGTAACTGAAGTCTCGCTACACTGATGAGGAATGTTTTGTCAATCCTAAGCATCGTACTATCTGATATATTTCCAGACCTTGTATAACGCTTATCATGTGTAATTGGGCTTGTTGTAAACTGGAATACCCTGGTAAAAAACATGTTGTAGGTTTCAAGCTAGTAGAGATAAAAACCCCAAACGTTCTTTACTAGGAACCCAGCTTCCTTGTTGAATAATCATGCGTCTTTGGTTATAATGTTTCTAAGCCAGCATAAGAATGAAATGAGCTGGAAGGAAACATTCAGTTAGATCAAAATGGTGGGAAAATATGCAAGTGTTTATTGTATCATAATGTTTTCTTTGAAGTCTTTGAATTATTTGAGTTCTTTGCGATCTCTAAAAGGCATTAGATCAAAAAAACCACCCCCCTTCCCCCCCAAAAAAACCCCCACAACCTAACAAAAAAACTCAACCTGAACAAAACAAAGCCAGAGAGATTTTCTTAGAAAAAGTTGAAGAGGTGGTATTTTTGTTGCATTCAAAATCCTTAAGGGAGTTCATTTGGATAATCTTAGAAGAAAAGAAACGGAAGCAGCCTTTGTCAGACCACAACAAAGAATGAACAGTGTGGTTTGAATATTGGCCACTTCATTGAAGTGGTTTTTAGTCTGTAGCTTAGCTAAGTCATTTAGTGATTCTCCCCCATACCATTCATCTTCTCCAGCCATCTACTTACCTACCACAAAAATCACTGGTGACTTTCTGGGGATTGGGTTGCTAGCTGATGGAGGGTGGTCACCGTGCTAATGCGTGTCTGCTAAGTAACAGGTGGAACCCAGCACTTCTGAAAATCAGACTATTGATTTACATGCCTAAACACAGCATTTAGGTACTTCTGAAATCTTTGCTTATAAATAAGAGTTTTGTGAAATACAGTAAGTTGTCAAGAAGTGGAATGGACAGATTTTGCTTGTTGTGGCAACTATTGCAATGTACCAAGCCTAATTTCCTATGCCAGTTTGACATCAATAGTTGATGTTGCTGGCCTTGTGTACCACCGCATTTAAGCGTGTTTGGGTCAGAGAATATGTTTCAGAAGTAAGAGGAAGTGATCAGGGAAATACTGAGATTAGTACTTTTAGTACTCCTGTTTTGCCTCGTACTTGCTATCTCTTGATCTTTTGGCTGTGAGACGTAGAGACCTGAAGGGTGATGAACTCTGTATCCTATTAGACTTGGTCAATAAATTAGTTGGAGACCACTACCAAGAATAGAAGATGTGAAGAAAACAATATAGGAAATATATTGTGGTTGGAGCAGTTGGTGCAATTAATATTAATAATGTGATTAGTTAATTATATTATGCAGATTGAAAGTTTATTGGATTAAAATATCACACTTGTGATCTGATCATTCAGAGCAAACTGATACAACGTTAAGCTTGAGCCTGTCTGTACTCACTGTATGAAAGTCTAGGATTTAGGGAAACGGTTAAAAAAAATGCTGAGAGGAGAAGTTGGTACAAAAGCAAGAAAATGAGACAAAGTAGAAGGTTGTACAACTTTTTGCATTTCCATTAATAGAACAATTGTGGGGGTTTTGTGCTGGTTCTCCACAATGAGGCACATCAAGAAAACAGATTAGTCCTGTTGATCCTCTACAGGGAACGAACTGGTTTCACAGTTTCTTAGCAGATAAGCTTCTGCTGCTGAAAGGCAAATTTCCAGCAAATGTCCAAGCAATCAGGTCTGGTGTAATTTTCTTTTTTACAGTACATCCATATCTTTTACAATAGTAATATGGGTCGTATAATTCCCAGATAGATAGATCTCTGAAGGCACCAACTCCGACAAGACTTTTAAAACACCCCCTCCACAGATGCTCTCCCTCTTCTTTTGCTTGCCAAGTACTCTCCTGAGATATCACCTCCATGAGAGCAGTAACTCAGTAATGTTCAGCATTGCCAAACTCCTAACACTGGCATGTTTATGAAATTAAGGTATCAGATTTTATTTTAATCTCATCAAAGTTACTGCAGAGAAGCTATGACAATAAGGATATAGATATTTTTTTCTCTGGTGCCCTAAGGGTCTCATAGGCTGAAAGCCTTATCTGGGGCTGTCAGGTGTCACTTAGATTCTCTCTTAGTTAACTCAAGTCTTTCATTAGTTCTTTTGTTTCACTAATACCAGGAAAAAGAAAAAAAAAAAAACAAAACCACATAAAAGAAGAATTGCAACAATAGAAAAAACAGCAGGTACTTTACATACAAACATTTACTGATACGTAAGGTGATGAAGATTGTACCTAATACTGTATTCTCTACCTTAGTGCACTTCTGGCATGATACTAAGACATCTGAAAATTCTTTCAAATTATTACATTCCCAATTTAAATGTGTTATTGCAAGCCTGACAATCAACTGTTGCACTGATTTGAAATAAACATGGAAATACTGGTCTTAGGAAATACATTGTTGTTAATGTAAAACTTGGTTATGTCTTACAGAGAGAGGTTCTGTGTTCAGACTACTTTTGACAAGCCATTTGTTGAAAAATTAGAGCAATACAGTTTACCATTAAGGATGAATAAGCACTGTAATAGATTGCCTAAGGAGACCGCAGAAACTATCATTTGAAGCTAAAGGACATGCATAATATCTATCAAGAATGGGACACGAGTGACAAGACTATTTCTCTACAGCCCTTCTAGCTCTCCTTTTTATGATACCTTGCTGGGCTCTGCTTTAATAATTTGACAACATTTCTTTTTGTCCCCATCCTTACTTATCAGATGTTGAAATCGTTTTGGATAGGTTTGGAGGAAGACAAGACTGAGGAGAATGCTGAGAAGTGCCTTGCTATTATAAAGTTCTTGAATTTAGAGTGTTTGCAGGGAAGTTTGATAAAACTTGTCCAGGAAAATTCATTTTTAGTGCTTACTGCTTGTGGGTTAAAGGTACTCGATACCATTTTTGGGATATCTTAGGAGTAGCTAGTTTATGGCTGAGAACAAATTCTGTCACATGGTGACGGTATTTAATGGCTGTGGGCAATTGACATCAAACACTGAAACAGAAGTAAGGTATCCAAGGTGCTTCAGGGAGTCAGTTCTTGAGGAATCATGGACAGAGACTGTAGTAGCATCTGTCATTAATGTTGCCTGCTGGTTTGTATTAAAGCAAGATTTCAGTTGTTCTTTATTTTGCCAAGCTTCACCTTCCAGGTTGAATTTTTCCTTCTCAAGATGCATGTGCTGAGGTTCTGAAGGAAATTTCAACTAATCATCATCGTTGTTGTTATAGATTTGTAACAAAAGGCCTTGCTATTAACAGAGGAACTAAACGTGCCTTTACACAGAGATGCAGAGTTAAATCCCTATTTTCCTATGGCGCTTGTTGCTGTCTACCTAATTTGGTGTACGACGGGGCAGAACACTGGGGCTGGGAGGAAAGTCTCTTCAGTGTTATCCCATCCTTCCCTCTGTGTTGTCAGGGTAGAGGGTCCTTCCTAGTCCAATGGCAAGAGGTCAAGAAGCAGACTTCCAGGTGCATTTAGCATCCCAGTTACGTGTGTGTATGGGGGGAAGAGTTAAGGAGGAGGAACCTTTGTTCAAAACATGGATGAGGCATCTGGAGGAACCCCGATTCAGTCTATAAATTGAAGATTTGTATTTAATGGTCACACACCAGAATCAGAGGGCCTGAGAAATGAAGTGTGGGATGGAGCAGTTTGAGGAATATGAAACAGGGGCAGAGTCTAGAGAAGAGCAGGACAGGAGGATAAGGCAGAGGAGTCAGGGGACCATATTATGCCCTGCTTGACGGTTGGAGGGCCAAAGCCAAAAGTTGAAAATACCCACTTATCCTGGCTACTCTATCTGAGAAATCTAGGACTAATTGCTGAAGAGATCTTACTGGCTTAGTTTGCTGCTCTGAGTAGTCATCACATCTGTATGTCAGTTCCTGATCTGGTTGTTAGGATCCCTGTGTATCTGGAAGGCTGTACAGAGAAATGAGAAGCAAAGAGTACCTGACAGGGATACAAATGAACACAAACAACATGAATTAGGCAGCAGAAGTTGGTACAATTCCATTGGATTGCCTTCAGCTATTATAAGCAGATAGCTAGTTCTTTTCCTGATGCACATTTTGCAAGTTATGAAACTCCATTGGTCCTGTGGACAACTGCATCCCTCCACACAAACATGATTTATCCCCAGAGCAGTTTAGAAACAGCAGTTGTGTAACATTGCATTTGTACAAGGAGTAAGTCAAAATGCAGCTAGCTGAAGGCTTCCCAGAACTCCAGACAAATGAATTTTCTTTTTGTTCCGTAGGTGAAGACAAAGCCTATCTTGTTGCTGTTCCGCAGGAAATAAATTCAATTTTGTGTTGAGTTTCAAAGAAATATTTCAGTCAGGCGCAGTAGTTTCTCTTCCTTCACCACCCCTACCTTCTGCATCTCACTGTCTCAGCTTGTGTAGGTGACCTTGACTTCTGTCTTGAGCATCCTCTTTTGATACCCTTCTTCTTCTCCATTGCCTAAGTTTATATTCCACCTAACTCACTAAACACTACAGTTTTCCAAAATAAAGCCCTTCCCTTCTGCTCTCAGTGCTTTCTTTCTTTGGCAAGTCCTGATCACCTTTCACCAAGCGCAGATATGGCAGCAGTTACTGATGCTTCCTGCCAAAACCTCATCCAGGCTAGTTTATCTGTCCCTACCAAGTGACTAGGTTACTTTTGCATTGAGCTGGCCTTATTTGGGTTCTTGGTTTTAATAAAATCATAGCTGTTTTCCAGTGAGGTCTTCTGAGAAACTGAGATTTTCAATAGAAATGCATAGTTGGAAGGTGTAGCCACCTCATCAGTCATAGCTTTCAAAAATACACTCCTCTCAACAGCAGCAATTTCAGCTGTCACATCGAAAGTTGATCCTGTGTCTTGCCATGATCTGTCTTGATAAAAAAAATCATTTTTGTTGTATTTAGCTGTAGTGTTTGATACAGGAAGTTCAAGACTTACCAATCCACTTTGGAAAGATTTGGGTTTGTTATTTTTTCTGGTCCTTTCCCCCTTTAGAAATTAACAGTGCTATTACTCTTAATTAGGTAATCTCTCCTTGTTCATATGTGATAATTTGCACAGGAGTTGGTCCTGATTTTCCTTCATGTTGTCTGTATACTTCTTCTGAGGGACTGACATAAACATCTTAATGGTGCTGCTACAACTGTGATGGCTCTGTAGCAGAAACTCAGCTATGCATTCCTTGATACTTGAGTATATCGAAAATCAAAAGTGCGCAGGAAGTATTGCTAATGTATTTAGCTGAATTCCAGGAATAGCATGAATGAACACAGTTCTGTTTCCACAGGCATCTCACAAGTGAATAGCAATGTACTTTGAATGGCTAATGTTATATGCTCTCTAGGCATGTTGCCATTTCAGCAGTTAAGGAAGATTTTATAGATTTTAATACGTTAAACTTAAAGGGACTTTTAAATCCCTCATGCTTTCAGCTCATAGTAGATGTAGTCTCAGTTACTGCTAATTGTGAATGAATATTCTGCCTCCTGCTGGCTTTCCTCTACGCCTTTTATTTCCCCTTTGTTCGTTCACACTGCTCATTTGCACAAAGATTGGGAAAAAAAAGAAAAGGACTCTTACACACCAGCTCCCTACTTCTTCACTCTCTATAGAGCAATTTCCCCCAAATCTCTAGGTATTGAGAAGGAAGATCTAGTACAACTTTTACATTTCTATTCGCTCTGTTATCTTGAAACAGCTAGATCAAGATTAAATAGTTGCACTTTGTTTTCATTTAAATCTTCCTTCTGCATTTTATTTTGAAAGTCTTCAAAATAAACCATAAACGTTGTCACACAGATGGCTGTGAATATAGCTGCAATAGGTTTAGCATCAAACTGAGTACAGTGTGAAGTTTGCCTAATTTCAAATAACCTGTGAAAGTTACCTTAAAGGTTCCCAGTATAGCTACTGATTTTTTTTTGACTGTATTAATGAATGGCTAGCAGGAGACAGTGACTGCCGTGAAAAGAAATATCTAGAAACAAATACTTTCTTCAAAGCTTATCAGAAAAAAGGAAAAAAAAATACAGGTCCCAAATATGGTAGAAATATTTTAGCTTCAGTGGGGGCTTCAGCTAGCTTCGCAGCAATGGCATTCCTCCCCCCAAAAATCAGACAACAGTTTCAAGAGGACTAAATTGGTAGCAGGTCCTGTAGATTCTGGCCAGAATGGTGTTTCTGCACCAGCCTCCCTGCTGTGTTAGAGCAGTGCTCTGCAAACTTTTTTTGATCGTGCACCCCTATCAGTAATACATTTCTGAGCATGCACCCACAATATGTGGAAGTTTATTTACTTATAGATTATATACATGTACTACTGTACTAATATATTATGAACATTATAAAACATAAACAAACCCAGATATTAAAAAAGGATGAGATAAAAATGAAATAAACACTTTTTAAATTTTCTTTTATGTATTAATGGTAAAAAAGTAATTTTCTTCCTGCACTTCAGTGACCTGTCTTGTGCAATGCCCGGCGTGTGCGCACCCCAGTTTGGAGACCACTGAGATGGAGGACTACTAATCTCACAGTGGTAATAATTTTTCTGCTGAGGTGTCTGACTGAAACCTGGTAGAAGCAACCCCCGCTTTAGGTCAGACCCTGCAAGAAAAGGAGTCAAAGACAGCATCGTTGGCATTATACCTTCTCTGTCTGAAAGCAAGGAAGCTGTAGGGCCGTGAGGAAAGGATAACGCTGGTAGGTGGGAGTTTCCCCCTCATCTAGGCCATCTGAAGGCTGCAGTCTTCCTTTCACAGTACTGGGCGCTGTATGGAGAATGCAGCAGCAACAGTCATACCAAAGTTGTAGTTTTCTTCTTTTTCCCCTTCTGTCACTGCCTTTTTTCCCCAGTTTTCCAGTGTAAAAGAGAGACATCATTAATCCTTAATTCTTGGCTCAGGTTTGTGGGCTTACTGAATAATACATGCACAGTTATCTTCACAATAAGTTAGTGTTGCACCTGGGGTTTAGCTCCTGGTACTTATGTGATCTTGCCCTCCAAGGGCAAGTAGTTGCCTGTGCTGGAATACCTTCCCTTCCATAAGCTGAAGCATATAGAGTTGGGATGGCATCATGCAGTTAATCATTCCTTTTTACTTTTCTGTTACTCATTGTGAAATTTGTTTATTCTAAAAACCAGTTTGTAAGTTGTATTTTAATCTAAACCCATTTCAACCACTTCAACCTAATACAGTTAACAGCATTTCAACAATATTGATCTGGAAGCATTAGTCTATATTGAGTCACGTCTAGTCAAAATGCTAGACTAGTAGATATAGAACATTACACGAATTTTCTTTATTACACTCATACGACTGATCCAATTGTAATCAGTGCTTTGTAGTTCAGCTATCCAATTTTCCTCTTCTAGTTGATTAACAGAAAGCTCTGGCAGATCTTTGGAAGTTCATGGCCAAATAATTTGTCAATTAAATGTAGGGTATGTAAATTGATAAATGTAGCTGTTAGGAGGAAATAATCATTGCAAGTTGCTGATGAGAACAGAAGACCTTATTAATAATTTGAAGTAATCATCACCTCCACTTTCTATCCTAGTCTGCTAAATATATTACATCACAATATATTGCATTTTTCTTCCTAGGGATATGTAAACGTCAGGGCATAAGTGACTTCATATTTGAAAAGCGCTTGAAAAAATCATTCTTATTTGCTCTGTCCAGTCCATGTTAATCCTGTTGAAGAAATGAGCAGAAGAGATATAGCTTATCCACACATAATGGTGTTTATAAATCTGCGCTTGAAGAGGGAGGTGTAGCTTTTGCAGTAAATTACAGAAGTCAGTCTGAAACAGGATCTGTAGCAGCACTTACGTTTCCCAGAATTTTTTTCTGAATTAAAAATATACTTGAAGTTAGATGTCGAAAGAGTAGTACTTTTAGTATTGGGTATTCTTCTCTCATCTGCCTTCTCTCCCTTCCTTTCCTCTCGACTTCCCTCCCCCTGGTGTTTTCAGTTAGTCCTGTAATTAAGAAGTCAGTAGCATTTACATTTGAAGTTAAAGACTTTTCAAGGCCCTCACCTGCCATGAGTCTTTATTTTTGGCTCTAATCAGAAGTTACAGAGATAGCAAAAGGTTGTGTGCTCCCTTCCTTACCACTATAAGAATCTGATTGTACTACAACTCAATTTTGTTTGATTCTGAACGGGTTTTTAAATCCATGTAAATGTTGCTACAGCCAACTTTAAAATCTTAGTCTTAGCACCCATGAAATGAAGAATTAACCAAAAATCTTTTTCATGCCTTCTGCTTTAATTTTTACATAGGTTTCCACTTAAATCACTTTTGCATTTACTGTTCCATATTGCAGAGAAGGGAACAAAATAAAAATAAAAACTGTTAATGCCTCTAAATGTATTTATTTTAGTGGCCCAGGAATGCACAACTGTTTCAAGATTAATCTCTGTTTCTGCAGTGAGGCACTGATAATAGGTTGCTTTATTCCTTTGCAATGAATTTAGATGACAGTTTATATTCAGCTTAAAAAACCCAGACCCCAACAACAGAAAGGGATATTGATGTAGTTACAATAAATGCCCTTGTTCATGTTACTAAGAGAATCTGTGACATGAACCTCCTAACATCAATGATGTTTAAATAAGAATGATTTTTATTCCTTGATGAGTAAAAGTTAAAGAAAGCCCTGTTACCATGGATAATATAACCCTTGTCAGGTTTTGATTATTTAAAGCATTCGCTGAAAATATAGGCTATGGATGACTTTTGTGTTGTTTAAAATAATGCAGGATATACTCAGTGGAGAGATACAATTGTGGCTAGTCATTTAGAAAGATAATATGGTTAATGTACAGCTTTCTGCATTATTGTCGACTTTAGTGAAAAACAGTACTACATTTACTTTAGTATTTTAACAGTAGCACATCATTAATTAAGAGTGCAACCAGCCTGGGGTACAGATTTTTTGATCTACTATTTTTTTTCCTTTTATCCTGTTATAATTTAAAGTTATATTAAGTGATGCTAAGCAGTAGTAATGCTAAATAGCCTTAATCTAATCATATGATTAAGATAGGATTTTAAAGGTTTATTTTGCTTTTTTATTCAGATTCAACACAGGAATAAGTTGTTTTGATGTTACTGTTTTGCTGTTCAGAGTTCAAGTGGCTTGAATTTAGCTTGTGAAATGTGACAGTAGGTATCCGTCATCAGAGAAACTGTGAGAAGCATTTCCTGTTTCCTGGTGCGTGATGTAGGATGAAGTCTGACACAGAGCAGATTGGTAGTTGGATCAGGACTGGTTATGCCAAGACAGATAGTAACTGAAATGACCTTGGGTCGAGCAGGACCATCCTGCCCCAGTGCCACGTGAGCTGGTCACGTTGACATATTCTGGCATTACAAACCTTCAGCAGGCATCTATGTGCTTTAGTTCTGAGCTGCTATTTTGTTTCTTATGCAACATAGCTGATGGTGTAAACAAGGAGGAATTATAATTAATCTGCTACAAACTTTTCTTTTTTACCAAAACATGATTTGATATTCTTAATATCATTTTATGGCCTTCTTGCAATCTAATATTTTCTACTGCTTCCATGTTTTTCTTAACATTTCAGTTCTGATTTAGCTTCTTGTCATATTTATACCTGTTCCTTCTCTTCTTCCTTATTTATTGATACTAGAAAGGTGTAGGTCTTTTGATGAGCAATGATCTACTCCATCTGATTCAATGGTTTTGCCACCCTGGAATGTCTGATGAGGTAAATAATTTATTTTACCAGAATGATGTCATATTCATGAGTTTCAATACCCATGGGCCTTGAAGTCTTAATAACTAATTCCTTACCAATTAACCCTCTCTGAAAAAAAAAAGATGTGTCTCAAAGGACAGAGATTTTTCTTTGTTGATCATCTCTGGTTCTCAGCTGATTGAGGAATAGGTACAGGACTTTCCAATCTACTGTCTTCAGTTACATCTGAATCCCCTTCTGACTTTCTCTTTTGGCTTTTGGAGGTATCTCATTCTAAGCTTCTACAGGAATAATCACTTTGTGTCCTTAAGCTTTATGATCACTTCATGACGATGAAAAATATGTACATAGTCTCCTATGTGTTCTGCTAACATGCTCCATTCCATAATGGTTCCCAGGTCAGAATCTGGGGCTGAAAGACTAGAGGTAGTAAAGTTTGGAAAAGTTGCTAACTCTTTCGTAGCTGCTTGCAGTCTGAGTGAATAAAGTACTTCCATGAAGGTCTGTCAGAAATACTACATGCTATATTTCTTGATAATAGCTATAAATAGAATATGATATGCAAACACATGCACTTAGGGCAGCTGACATTTTATCCATTTCGATGAAATGTGCTTGCCTTCCTCCCTTAGGCTCCTTTGAATTGCTCAGTCTGAAAGTATTGCACCAATGTTGCTACAGTTTGTAAGTAATCTATTAAAAAAAAATTAAATCATTAAATCCATTTTGACTGATGTTTAATTTTACTTCAGCCAAATTCAAAGACGAATGCCGTGCAATGTGACGTGTAAGCAGGCAGGAGGCCTTTTAATGGAAGATACAAATCCTGCAGCTGGTCTTTAATTCAGTGACCTCTCATTAATTTCAAAGGTATTGCTTGGGTAAAGAACTTAGAAAATGACCTTTGATTCTGCCTATTTAAATTGCTAGTGGAGCTGTTGCATCATCCTTATGGAAAAGAACTATGGGAAGTAAAAATAAAGACACTAAATGCATAGTTAAAAGTACATTCTGTAGATTTGCTTCCATATTGATTTTCACAAGCTTGGCAATATCTGCTTTGACTTAGTATGCCATGGTTAGAGGTTAATTTCAAAAAAACCCAACCTTACAACACTGGCTTGACATTGGTCCTTCTCGTAAGATGGAATTGCAAGAGAACACAGAGCCTTTGAAAAGGCCAATACAATCACAGCTAAATTTAAACCATCTGTATTAGATTACAAGTTCTCTTTTGTGGAACTTCAGCCCCTTGAAAATCTGTAGGAATAAGGTTTTGAAGAGGCAGAAATTCAAGGTCATTTTCTGTTGGGCCATTTTTATACCAGAAAGGTGAAATCTTAATTGCTTTTCATAACACAGTTTGTTCAGAGAAAAATACTGAAGTTTTACTTTGTTGAATTGTCATGCTTCTTTTTAAAAGGATGGGACCTAGATGCCATACCCCGGGGACACAAGTTGATTTCCTTCTTTCAGTTCTTCCGTTAGATGGTCCCACATGTAGGGGAATGGGGGGAAAAAAAAAAAAAAAAAAAAAAAAAAAAAAAAAGCAGCTTTATTTGCATGGAGGAAGGGAAGATTTCAGGGACTGAATGAAGCATTCAGTTCTGCCAAGGCATCCATTCTCTTTGGTGGCATCAGTGCTCTGCCAAGATTGTCACCCTGTGATACCTCCTTTATTTTTAAGTTGGAGACTTTCTAAAACTAGGATCTTTTAGGTGTATGGGTTTGCAATATGATAGCATGAATTCTGATGGGAAAGATTCGCTGTCAACTACTGCTCAGAAAAGCTTGGTCTATTCTCTTTTGAGTAGAAAGCTTGCAATGAAAGAAATGGGGAGGGAAGGAAGGAGCAATGAATGTGGAATAAAGTTTCTTTACTTATTTGACAGGACACTATGCGCAGTCAGTGTGACTTTTCTTACCTCTTCCACTGTCATCTTGATGGCCTTTTGGTAGCATCAGGGGGCAAAACTATTAACATTAAGAAAAAAAATATTCAAATACATGAGGACAAACAGGTTCCTGTGGTAAATATGGCATCCAAAATGGCATTGCTTACTTTTTGGACTCAGTTCAAAATGCCTTCAAATGCCAGTTTCAACTGCGTTGGGTTTTTTAAATAGTGCTGAGGTTTAAAAAGACATATAGGAAAAATCAATATTAAAACAGACTCACTACATTATTAGAAGTTATAGCAACTGGAGGGATTTCAGAGTATTACTCTAAGAAATGTTTAACTGCTCAAGTTAAATTTGTTTTGGTGTTGCAGCATATGAAATTCTCCTATTTCGGCTAAGTTCAAAAGCTATAGAATAATTATGACAGGAAATATATTTTACATAAATAGCTGCTTTTTTTTTATATATTTTTCCTGGAATCAAAATCATACTTTTAATTCATGAAAATAATATCAGGTGTTGCTTTAAAAGGGTATTGTGAGTCCTTCAGTGATTTCCAGATTTCCTCTGAGATTTTGAACATACAGTAGCTAAAAAAGCTAAAAGCTCAAGTGTTCCAAATAATTTATAACTACTAAAGATTATGCTCAGTTACATTCAAAGTTACAATGTTTTGGATTCTATGAATTGCTCCACTTATGAAATATTACATTTAATCTGTCTTAAAAATACATTTTTTTTTTTTTAATTTAAGGGATTACAGTAAAATATCTTCCATGTGGAAATCATTGGTTTTAATTACTAGTATTTTGCATGTAGGCCTTTAGAATACTCCATTCTTGAAATCCTAGGTCATGTGGCAGTTTAGAGAGAAAATTGAGTTTCTACCCTGCAGAGCTGAACACTCGGAGACTACCTGCGGGCTGCATGCTGATATGGTACTCTGATTTGGGGAATAGAGTGGTCAACCACTTAACGGTTTCTGTAGTCTCTGGCTGTTATTTACCCTGCAGGGTCACTGTGTCTCATTGCGCTTGTCCATCGCTTGTCCAGACATGCAGTTCTGGGTGTCTGGTTATAGCTCCATCGCTGTTCATCTAGCCAAGTTTCCTTCACGTGGAAACCAGGGTGCGTGGGGTCATAGCACACGCTCATGTCTCATTGTAACCGGTAGTCTGGTTGCCGTCTGTCTCAGCAATTAGGAAACACTCCTGGGTCCACAGGCTCTGATACACCCCTCGTTTCTGTGGTTTTGTGGGCCTCTGAAACTGTCCTTAAGTATTAAACTGGTGTTCATCATCCCAAAAGTGCTAAAATCTCTCCTAACTTCAAACTCTGCTAAGAACACCAACTGTTCTTTTTGGTTCTTATTTCAACTGTGAATTTTTCATTGTTTTAATCTGTGTTTTGCACTTGAAACTTTTAAGTTACGCTTGTTCTTCTACAGTGATAAAGAAATATCAGTGACAGTTATTGTACTGTAGCAAGGCACCAATCATTGCTCCCTTGTACGTAGGATAATTGTGTAATAAAATGTAAATGGTGTTAAGGAAAGATCACTTTGCAATGGAAGCTACTGACTGTAAATATGAGGCTTTGACAGACATTTTTAGAGAGTACATTTAAAGGAGAAGAACTTTAAATCAAATGAAAAGGCCAGGAGTTATTTAGTGGGGACTGTTTAAGTGTTCTCTGAAATAATTAGACCTGAAAAGCCTTTCTGAATGTATTCCAGTGCTTTGCCTGCAGAAATTTATACTGCTCTCCTGATAGATAGCGTTGTCAATTTTTACCAAGCATTGCAGCCAAGTGACAATATATTTGTTCTCTGTGAGCTTTGTACGAGATGACTGCACTTGCAGACTGGCTGTGAGAGTGACAGTGACACAGAACTTGCTTTTCAGTTTGCTTATGTTACTCTATAAATGTACAGGCAGGTTGTGCTTGAAATGAAGGTGTTAACATCACATTGCTATACACTGGTATCTTTAATGCCATTTCCATTTCATTACCCTATCCAGGGCAATTTAAGTTACCTATGATAGCGTTCTTTGTCTGCTGTCAACATAGTATCGGTAAGGTGTTCAGGGGCCAGTGGTAATAAATGAAGAGCGTAGGTATTCTTGCCCCGACCTGCAAGATAAATTTGCAGAATGGTGAACTAGTAATGCTCGAGTTTCTAGAAAACTTGCCATGTCTGTCCTGTGGACTAGCCTTCAGCCAGAAAATGTATGACACTGAGACCAAATGTCAGTGTCCTGAGGGCACAGAACCATTTTGTAGGTGTACCTGTTTCCAGTCCTGTCTCCTGGATGAACATTGAACACCCATGGTAGGCAGCTGTGTCTCCAGTCCTGTGTATGGCCCTGTCACCTGCATGGACTTTGGGCATATGTTATAGGTAGCTTGTCGCCTGGATGGACCTCTTGGACATCCACTATAGCTTGTCTTCAATCCTGTCCCCAGCCCCATCTCCTGATGCTCATGACTGACGACCTGACAGATTGCTTCACTGTTGATAGACTCTGTTACCACCAGTCTGCTCTGCTCAGTTCCTTGGCTGAAGTGAGGAGCCTTGGCACAGTGCAATGTGGGACACGGAGCAGACCAAAGATGTGTCCCTGAACGTTTCTTCACAAGGGTCTTCTGTGGGGTTCAGCAATGCTGGAAAGTTCACTCTCCTTGAGGACTCTCCCATGTGGTGATCTTGGGTCTGAGCATGTGGGTATCCAAATGACTGGAAAGCTCATGGCTTTGTTCCCATGTGAAAATGAGCTCAGGATCTCTGTAACAGAGACATGTCTATTTTGCTACCCCCAAAGTCTGGTGGTTGTTTGGGGTCTTTAAACACCAGGTCTTTCATCTTCCTGAAGAGAGTGCAGCACCTGGTCAGCTCACACATTGCCATATGAGAAGCGCTAGAGAGTAGTTTCAAGCCCCTAAACCCTTCAAGAGCCCTTTGGATGGCATATGAACGTTTAGCGAGTATTTGGTATCTGGAACAACGTTTTCAGCTAAGTTTCCTCCTAAAATAATCTAGTTTGCACGCACTGTAGCTATTCTGCAAACTGAACCAACATGTGGTAGGGGCATTACTTCATGGATTCGCTACAAAACCATACAACTGCTTCGGACTGAAAGAGTAACACAGATGCAGCCTTAGGACATGAAGTTCATATTATGCTTAGTTTGCTCTAATGACTGCCACTGAAAGGAGTGATAGCCCTCTCGTGCTCACGTCACTTTCCGTGTGCTCCTTCTGCTTCCTCGTCTGAGTTTGACTTGGCACGGTAAATCTTCCCTGCTTGGAGGGAAAGCTAACTCAGGAAAACCTGTGAGCTTTCCCTTTGATCAGCAAGCTGATGGGAGTCACTATAGAGTTGCACAATTGCTAAATTTAATGCAGGGAAGAGGCAGAAAAGCAGGGAGAAAGCAGGTCCACCCCCTCTGGCCTCTGCCTGCTGTTAGATTGAATTTAATATAATACGAAACTACACCCTGAAGGAGAAGCATGTAAGTTTATTCAGAGAAGATTATCACTGTTGCTGCTCGTTGAGAATTCACACAGCCGAGGGTTCACTGTTTAAAAGATGTGGTGGAGTTCCCCATATCATTCAGGGCATTTTTCAGCAGATAATAATTGTTTTCAAGGTGTCTTGTGGAGGTCTTTCCTGACAAATGGACAAACACTGGATGTGTGTTTGGCTGTCCTCATTTTATTTGTTGACCTTCTCAGAAGAATGGAAGAATTTTGGAAAGTAATAGCAAGCTGTTATATATCAGTATGGTATTCATAGGCAGATACAATAGCAAATGAACCACTAAGTTTATGCTTCTTTTACTGGTCTTTCTAAGATCTTTAGATCCGTTTTAGTATGAGGTCAATTCTCTTACCAATTTTAATTTGGTTTTGTCTCTCTATACATAGAAGATGATAAAACTAGAAGTTGTACATTGGATTTTTCTACCTATACTTTACAAGACTCATATTTCTTCTTTCTTTCCAATCCGTTTGTCTTTTTCTAAGGAAAAAAAACCCTACTTAAAATACCATATTAAAACACATGATTGAACCCAAGCCTTCTGCTGGAACTACTCTCACCTCACTTTAAAATAAACATACAAAAAGGCAGGAGAGTATTCTATTCCCTAAATATACATTTTGTTAGAAATAGGGTTATCTAATTAGAGCATGTTAGTTCTGCGAATTGGGAAGTCTCAGTGCTGGTGTATAGGCAGATGGAAGTTGAAGTTCTAAAATCAAGCCTGCCCTTTGTATTCATGTACCGGAAGTTGTTTCTTCCTGCTTGTACGCAAGCAGCTTTCAGAGATTTTTCTGGGTTGCATAGATACCATACAATCCCTCTAGGCTCCCAAGGGTTTGGGATTCTCCCCCCACTCCCCACCCAAGAGTTCTCTGCAGTATGGCTGAGGTCTGCTTTCTGCTCTGAGCAGAGCCTCTCCCCTCTGCATTTCTCCCTCTCTGCCCCACCCTGGAAGCCTTTCCTCCTCCCTCTGTATAATTGCTCTAAATCCGAGTGCAGCAGCCAGAACGATAGCTAACCAGACACACTTTTAGCGAAAATAGCAGATAATGTTTATGCATCATGTTCAACAGTACGGTACACCCAACACACTGTTAGAGCATTCAGGAATGAAGCAGATACCAAGGAAGATCCTTTGGCCTTAGTTATGTCCTGCAGTTGTAGAGAGCTTGTAGCTAGGACAGTCCAGATTTAGTACTAGGTTAGTGTCAAATGACTGCAACTAAATGCTTGGACAATTTAATGTAGTTGATGCTTATTATATCTATTATATTAAACATGCTTTAGGAAAGTGAAATCTGTTAAACAAGTCTGGCTTCTGAAACCTTGGCTGATCTGATATTTCCACGATTACCATTCATGAAACCAAAGTGATTTATGTCCAGGGGAAAATATCCATGCTAGGATGTCCAGCAAGGTTGTGACAGGTTGTATCAAAGTATTTTAGTTTGCGTGATGGAGCTTTACACAGGAACTACCAAGGCAGTACTTCTGAAGAACGCTTAAGGATTGCGCTAGAACAAGCATTAGAGTCATCGTATGTTTGGATTACCAAAAAAACTCCCCTGACGTGGTCATCATTTACAGAGAATTTGCATACACAGCATTTTATCAGAAGCTAAATTTTGCCAACTTCAAGGAAGACCCATGTTTGTTTGTGACTGGTACCCCCTACTCCTGATCCCTGGTGCCATCAGCATTCTCCCTGGGATCCCCAACAGATCTGTCTGTCCCCATAGTATCAGGCGACGCTACTCTAAGGTCCTCCTCTGGTTGCTAACTTCTGGTTAGCCAATTAAATATTTTAATTGTCTAAAAGTCCAAATTAATTAAACAAGAAAAACCTCATCTAAAATATCTTTTAAATTTGTACACAAGAGAAGCTTTCGAGTAGCTGCCCCTTCACTGTGCTGCCATGTGCCTTCTTCCAGTGTTCCTCTGGGTCCCGGGGCTGACAGCGTCAGTCTTTCTGGAGAGGAAAGAGGGGACAATGAGAACGAGTCTTCAGCAGCCCGAGGTCTTTGCTGGGGGAGGTTCATGGTGGGGGCCCCTTTCCCCTCAGTCTCGGCTCTCTTTGGGGGTATTTTTATGGAATGTCTAACCACAGCCTGCTTCCTTCTCCCTGCTTCCCAGGCAAAGCCTGAGAGCTGCAAGCTGCCCTCTTCCAGCCCCGTGACCCCGGTGGGGCTGTTTGTCCCACAGTGACTACGCAGGGGTGCCAGCCCCCTGGCCCCGGGTGTTCACAGAGCAAAGCCAACGTAGGGAGACCACAGGTGCATGGCCACCAGATAGCCGCTGCTACAGCTAAAACCAGCTCCCAGCGAGGCAGGGCCAGACACGTCCTGAGAGCCTGCGCTGCCAGCTGCCCACCAAGCCTCTGGCCTTGTCCTAGTGATGGCAAAAATCGTTACTTACATAGCTGTGGGAGAAAGGCTCAAGGAAAAGGTGAAGATGCTGGAGTTATAATCAAACTGGAAGAAAATGCTTGGAAGTGAACCTAAACCTACATGTTGCTATGCAGGGAGATGGGGTCTGACACTCCCCACCCCGAGAAACAAATAGCAGAGCCAGTTCAGTGTACAGAGTGCTTGCGGGTTAAGAAGTCAGAGCTGGGGAGGAGGTAGGACTGAGAAAAAACAGCTTGGCACTATAAAGCAGAGGAGTTCAGGCTTGGAGAAGAGGCAGAGGAACCTTGTGGAGTAGGAACAAATGTCCTTCTAGAGAGGGAGGTGGAGTCCAGGATTGATCCTGCACATTCCCATTCCTTGCTGTCAGCAAGTGTCTCTTGGGAAAGTATGTCCCGTCCTGATACAGGCAAGAGCGTACCAGCCTTTAAATCTGTCAACTACTCTGTTAATTCGAAATATTGCAGAGCCGATTTAGAGAGCCCCATCAGGCTGTTGATCTGCATGGATCTCAGCATGATGCCGTATTTATGGAGTCAGTCGTGCAATAGGTAGCATCTGTGTTAAAGGTTACCCAAGGTAACAGTACTTTTTACTGTATAAGTCACAATCCTTAATAAGATGGTCAGGTGACACTTTTCTACAAACATTTGTGTCATTCTGTAAACAGGATGGATCAGCTCTAAGAATGGTTCAAAATTATTATGCAGTTTAACGTATTAAGAAATTAAAAATAAGTGGGTTGTTTTATGCTAGATATTCTCAAAAATGAGTTCCTAATCATCTTATATTTATGTCTCTGAAAGCATACAGACCTCTCCACTCCCGTTCGCTTGCAGTAGTAGATTTTGATGTGTCACATCAAGGCGCCTGTAAGTTACAATATAATGAAATGTGATATTTCACCTGTGCTTTTGTTATATTTTGGATATACTCAAGAGAAGACAGTTGAATTTGGCATTCAGTCTGTGACAGTAGCCTCCTGCTGTTTTCTTTCTAAGAGTTGAAGAATTTATCAGTAAAAATATTAGATGAGGAGGATGAAGCCAAAACGTGTTCATAATGAGAGGAACGAGTTTTGTGTTGAGTCTACAGTGCAGCAATTTTGGTTCCACTGTATTAAATGACTGGTAAAAGTAACAATAATTTCGTTTGATACCAGTATTTAATTTAGATGCATTTTTATTATCTTTCAGAAAAGATTTCGTTTTTCAACCCAGTTGTCAGTTTAACTTACCAGTAAATTGAGCTCAAAAAGTGTGACTCAGTACCCACACGTGTTTTAGGTTCTCTATGAAAATACCAAGTAATATAAGTGACACTGATGGAAAGGCTTCATTGATTTTTTTTTTTTTTTTTTTTTTTTTTTTAAATGATAAAGGTCACTGCTGTGCCTTTTGGGAAGAAATCCTAGTGCATATACAGCTTTCTTTTGATGGTTTGATTAATCTCAAGGATGCTTATTGTGGCAGAGTAAGTGATTCAGGGATGACTGCTCAAACTCAATACTTAACTCTCCAAAGAGGACATGTACCTTGCACACACCAGCTCTTCCCCTGCCTAGGTCTTTTTGCTCTGGGAGTGGAAAGCACAGCCAGGCTAATTCAGCTCCGCAATTGCAGAAAAAATGTTCCTATTGAGCTGTAATTGAAATGCCAAGATCAGGGGAAGGGACCAGGAAAGGTAAAGGGGAGGGCGAAAGTTTAAATTATAACTCAAAATCTATTGTGGCAATGCTTGAAGGCGTTCCCTTTTGCTGACCTGCTGCTCAAGCACTCAAACTGCTTGCGTTTGGGGGGCTGAGGGGCCCCCTTTCCTAGGTGGCGGCTGTGCCTTTGTTTTGAGCTGGTGGGACCGCCTTATTTCTTCCCTGACCACAGAAACACCACTCTCGGTGAGGCTGGGCTTCTCTGCGCTGTGTTTCGCTGTACTTGCTTTAGCTACAGCGGGAGCGGAGGAGCCGCAGACCGTTCTGTGAGGGCAGCGAAGAAGCAGTTCACAAAATCATCTGAGCAGCTGTTTCCAGGGCTCTGCACCTGTGGCTCTGGTTTTATGCTTTCATGGTAGGCTAAGAGATGTATCTAAATGAGCACAAATGTGTTCCAGTGGAAAAGCATGAAGGACAACTAGTTGGCCCATATTTTCTCTGATTTCGCCCTTCTCCTTTTGTCAAGTCGTGCTTCTAAGAACTTGTGCATTCCTACCATCACTGCGGGAAACAGAAGTTTTGATGCCTATGTCAAGTACCAGGATTTGATGTGTGTATGGTGTTATTTTAAGCTGTGAACTAACAGAAGGAAGAGAAGAATATATTCTGTTATCTTGTATGGGGCAACTTTAAAACTGGCAACTCAGAGTCAGAAAATGCAAATTTGTCAAATTGTTCACTTGTCGAATGCCAGTGTCAGGATAGGGGGTTATCATCAACAGTAAATGTTAGATACTGTGCAGCATTGAGTGTCCTCAGTAGATGCTCAGGACCACAGAATCACAGAATGGCGGGGGTTGGAAGGGACCTCCGGAGATCATCTAGTCCAACCACGCTGCCTCTAGGTGACTCTTTATCTGATAAAACTGTTAAGAATTTAAAGTGCTCGGAATATTTTGATTGAATGGAACAGGATTTTGGAGGCTATCTTCATCTCTGTATAGTGTGTTAAAGCATATCACTTGTTTCCTTGCCAAAATTAGCGTATTTTCTCATTAATGTTAAAATTAGCTCAGGATGGAGGAAATCTTGTACAGGTTTCTTGTGTATTTGAGTTTGCTTTTGATGTCATTCAGACGGCAATACCGTAATTCACTGGTTGTGTTCAATTGCTGTTTAACTGGCCCAGTACTAAAATTTGATCCCCAGAAGACTTCCTTGGTGATCAGGACGATCAGGCATTGGCAGTCTGTTCCTGTCGTGCGGGGTCATCCTACACCACAAAGAGTTGCGGGGAGCCGAGGTTCTTTTTTGCTCAATGTCAAGCTGAAGGAGTATAAATTCTGCTTTTGAAATGACTGTTTGAGAGGTTTTACTTTGCTGCTCTGCCAGCATCCCTTACAAAGGCTACAGTGTTTGAGTACAAAATAGTATTTCTTACCACTTAACAGGATGCTCTTGGATTCTCTTTCCAACTCAGCAGGGCTCTAACACGGTGCCAGGCCTTTATGTTGTGGGTATCCGGTCTGTAGTCCCAGTTCCAGTGTTACCGTCAGCCCCAGCGAGGGACGGCTGTGCCTTGGGGGGTAGGGAGCCGGGGGCAGAGCATGCTAACAAGCCCGGCAGAGCCGGGGACTCGCCAGCCGCGGCCCCATCCCGCAGGACCCAAGGAACGAGATTCAGAGAAGAGCAGAGATCACACAAGGTTCAGCGCAAGAGGTCAGGCACGTTCGTGGGGATGAGGCAGGTCTGAGGGTGAAGCCGGGAGCACAAGTCAGCGAGTCCTGGTCAAGGTAGGCCCAGGGTCAGCCAGTGCCCAGTGCTCACCAGGCATGATGGCAGTGGCGAGGCAGGTCCCAGGTCAGGCTGGGAAGTTGTCCGGGTCTGGGGCAGTGGGCACGTGGCCAGGCGCAGGCACATGCCGTGCAGCCGCAGCATAGCTCAGGCGAGGGCCGAGCACGGCAACCTCAGCTCAACAGCCGTTCCTGCGCAAAGGGTAGGGAAGCCGCTGAGTCTTCTTCCAGCTTTCTCTTGAAAAGCTCTTCCAGGCTGGCCAAGGCCTCTCAGAGCTGGCCTTTGCCACGGGAAGCTGGACTGGAGTGCATTGCCGTCCCGACAGTCACTGGGAAGTCTGATCTCTGTGTCCTATATAATGGTGACTAGAAAATACGCGCTTTTTAAGCTAACGTTTAACCAGGTAAGAACATCCCTGATACACTTCCAAAGACAATCTACAGGGATACCTTCTGTAGCACATGAAATGGGCAAGAACTATTCAAAATTTTAAAGCAACAATACAGGAGAAGTATATTCCTGACTGTCCATACTGTTTGTCCACAAATCTATGGCATTTGGTCTCTGCTCTGTACGATCACAGAGGCAGACCATGCACATCAAATAGTGACAAGGCAGACGTGAAACTCTGTTTCAGAGACTGACATTTTCTTTCAAGTACCTGTAGGCAGAGTAGCTTATTCCTGCCACGGAACAAATCTAAAGGAAATATTTTTAAGATCTTCAGCCCCCTGGATGTGCTTTTATCAGCAAAGGGATATCTTTTCTTCTTACAGAAAATTGGTATCCATGGACCACCCCTCCGTCTTCTGCCAAGGGGAAGGCAGGAGGTAGGGAATGGTAGAAGGCAAGCCAGGTGGTCTCTTTGGGTTGCCTCTGTTAATTGCTTTCCTGACTCGTGGAGGTCGAGTCAACCCATGAAAGCTCAGGTTAGGACAGGGACTCCTCCCCTCTCCTATTTACACTCCACATACCTCCAACAAAAAAGTTTCTGTAAATCATTAATGGACCTCAAATATTGAATTTACTGGATCTGACACAGATGCTGACCTTAGGATTAGCAGAAGTGACATCATCCATTCGTGTGGTCTGAAACAAAATGCCAAAGAGATGAACGAAGGCTCCCTACACCTTCATTTTTTAGGACTAGCCCTCCAAATCCAATACCGTACTAGTACAGTGTAGCTGTGGCGCAGCAAAAACTCTGCAGGAAGATTTTTCAAGGACGTGCCTTGTGGGCATTTAGAGCAGACCAAGTTGACTGCGATGCCTTGCACTGCTGTGGGCAAGCTGCACCTCCCATGCTGTTCCTTCTGCACACTAGCATTAGGAAGGGCTTCCCGTTCCCATGACTGGGAAGCATGACGTAGTTTTTCCCTGCTGTGTGGGCTCATCTGCTCTCGGCTCTCCTGACTGAAGATTTTTGGGGTCTTGGGCATAATTCAGTGGGCAGACTTTCAGAGGTGGAACAATACCTCTTCTGGCACTTGCTGACAAGTGTGACTTGCCTCCGGGACATAACGGAATAGATATTCAGTGTCATGTTTTTGTGGACCTCATTACTCGAATCAAGACAGTGTTTTATGTAAGGCCTGTGCAAAGCTTTCTGTACGTAATGGGGACATTCAGCAGGGAGTCTGCAGAGAACTGGTGGGGTATTTTTCCACTTCAAAGTTTGCTTGGTGTTCACACCAGCTAAAGGCATCAGCTGCTATTAAGGCTTGGGTTTTTTTCTTATTTTCTCTGCTTTTGTTTCTCTGCAATTAAATAATTACCGTAATGAGAGATTTCCAGTTATTCTGACAATGTCTTGGGACAATGTTGAACTGCTGTGATCAATGGGAACTCTGGCAGGTGGTGGGATCTATTTTGCTTAACAGCAGCCCTTCTGTCATGCAGAAAGGTAACGAGAAACAGCCAAAACCAGCACAGAGCAATGACACAGCACAAAGCACTTCAGTAAAAACACAAAGTCCTTTAAATCAAAACTGCCTGTATGTTCACTGAAGACTTACAATGGGTGTCTCAGTCGTTTTTGTCTACTTGGTTTTATTTATTTATTTTTCTGACTAGATTAATGATGCACTGGAAAGGAGCAAGTATGAAAAACTGGAGGTTATTTCATAGTCAAGGAAATAATTTCAAGATATTTATATAGTACAATTTACTTTGATACTTAGGTTAATACATACTTGTCAGGAATAAAAGTTGGACTTTTTTTTTTTTCCAGAGGCACAACAGGGCATGAAGAAAACCTATTTGTAGCTGTAAAATTGTTGTCTGGGTACTTGTTCTGAGCGGTACGTGGTTTGCATGCCAAGTTAAAACATTTATTACTGCGTGTGGGGTTTTTTTTTTCAACTGTTCCACTTAAGTACACTTGGAAAGTTTTGAAATGGTGAGTGCATTCAAGCAATGCTGATAAATTCCAGGATTATTACAGTTAATACAGAACATTCTGTTGACTTTAATTTATGAAAATGGTGTTTTAGCAGTTTAAGAGTTGTTAAGGGACATGTAGCCTCAATTATTTTTGGAAAAAAATCTGCAAAATCTGAAAGTGTTAGGACACCCAAATGATTCATAGAAGTAGTAATTCATTGTCAAGGATAATGGACCTGAAACGCATATACAGGATAAAGTCTGACAGTGAGGTGATACCACCCCAGTACTCCAGCTTCTGTTTCATAAGAACCTACCACCCCATCTTTGCATTTGCAGCTTCCTAGAGGAAAAGGCATTAAGCCAAAAATTATGTGGTAGCCGGTTTGAAAGCTACGCGTCAGAACAGAACCTTGGTTTTACTGAAGTTATCTTGCTGTTAGAAGATGTACATTGTAGGAGGCTGTGACAAGATCTTGGGTGAGATGAAGAAGCCTAGTCTTCTTCCTTAAAATGTGCTCCCAAAGAAGACCAAAAAGGCTTTTAAATGCAGAAGGGGGGGAACCTAGAATTCTTATCTTTTAAATACAGCCAACTCTAAGTGACTAGGAGAAACAGCACTGAAATGAAAGTGGTTCCCACTGTGTTGTGGTACAGTGAATTAGTCCTTCTGGGCTTGCTTTGTGCCAGCTAGTGACCTTGAGTTGTAGGGATGTGAGGAACTGTGAACATTTCCCACCCGCCCCCCACCACCATGGCTTGCTGCATTTCCCACCCGACTGCTCCAGGGTCCCTCAGGCTCCCCCTCGCCCCCCTGCACCTCGCATCCTGCCCTGGCCTCCTGCCCCACTGGGCAATCTGACTTCCAGCTGCATCCCTGGGCGTCCCGGTGGGGAGGCAGAGCCTCTGGCCCCCTGCTGCAGCCCCGCTACCTGGCCAGCCTGGCCCCTTCAGGGAGCTCAGCGTACCCCCGGGACCTCGAGCCCCGCAGAGGTAGGTGATGATAGTTTTCCCCAACAGCCGCTGAATTACTTAGCGTGCAGCTGCTTGTTGCTTTCCAGCAATCGCTAAATCACAGTTCAGGCCGAGGCAAAACAAAGCTGCCCTTGACTTCAGGAATAACAGGCTGCAGCCTTAATTATGCTTGAATTTAAAGGCCTACTGTTAGCACTAGACAATCAACGAGAAGAACACTTTAATACTACTCGTGATAGGGGTTTGCTGGTAACTGGCACTTTATAAAGCTGTTATTTCTTCATTTGAGCAAGCTACCCTAGTTTTTTGTGTAATTTCACACTGCTTCTCCAGAGACAATAAATGGGGGAGGAAAATTCCTAATTCTGAGCACAGGATTAGGGGAGGTTTTCCGCAGCGGCTCAAAGCAACTCGGACAGCCTGTCTCAGTGGCTGCCCTCTCCATGGTGTTAGACCGCATCTGCTCAGAAGGGCCTGTGCGGTACAGAAACTCGCTAGTGCAGGGAAATGAGAAAAGGTGCCCTGTGCGAAATGGTTGCTCGGGTGACTTTCCAGAGCGTCTCACCAGACCAGGCAGAAGCAGGATGAACGGCTGTCGGGACTGCGGCTTGATGGATTTTTCACTAAAAAGCTGACTGACATTACATATTGAATCTGTTGTACTTCTTCACAAGTTGAGTAAGATGAGTTTGTCAAATACCCATCCAGTAAATAATTGGTAGAAATACTTCAAGTTGCATATCTTTTTACCT
>NW_009259316.1:534988-547145 GCF_000687185.1 Egretta garzetta | reverse complement strand
GAGTTTGCCTGTGAGCAAAGTGACTGTTAGTACCCCCATTTTTGTCTGCACATTTTCAAATCATTAGTTTGGCAGTGTTCTTTTAACTTTAGAAATCCTTAAATAAGTAGAGAAAATTATTACCTATTGCTAAGAAACTTCATTAAAGATTCTTTTTGAATTCTTACACATGACGCTATTTAAATGTTACTGCACATCAAAAGAAATTAAGCATTGGTAAACTGTTGAAACAAAAATTTAATATTTACCACAGTATTAATTTTAAGCATCTGTTTTTAAAACTGCATGGTACACCTGGACTACCTGCATGGTTTTTTTGTTTCTATTCTCACTTACAGACTGTGTGTCTACACCCTGGTAGTAATGGTACTATCTGATCTGTTTCATATATATATTCTGAACAAGAAATTCTTTAGCTATTCACACTAGTAAATGATTCGGTGCCCTGTTTTGGGTTGATGTTTAGAGAAAAAACTTCCCTCATTTATTTTTCCTGACTCTTAAAAAATATTTTATGATTCCCATCAGTGATATTTAAACTATAACATTTCCAGGGCTACATAGGTTGTCATTACCCTTGATAACACTAGAAGACAAAGCAAAAAGCAGAATAGGATGGGCTTAATTTTCAATAAAAAGAAGGTTCAGCTGATCTCTGTAAGTACACAAGAATGGACAAAGAAAAGGGAACAAAGCCAAATAGAGAACTGTGAGAAAAAGGTGTCAAAAAAATCATGTTTGAAATTTCTGGAAATGTTCTTCTTTGATTTGCTGAAGTAAGTCATTATGTGTGTAAGATACTGAGCAAAAGAGAAGACTGTAAAAACAGAGTAAAAACCAGTGACCTCTTCTTACATCTAGTTTACAGTGCCTTGCTGAAGATAAGGTGATGCCAGCTTGTTCAAAAACAAGGTGCAAGAGAAAGGGTTTCTTGATTTGAAGAGAAATCCCATATAGCTACATAGTTGAAATGAGTCTAGAAATGATACATTGAAAGGTTTTTTATTTTTATTTTTTAACAGCTATTTGATGTTGTTAATTAACAGTTAACTCTAAATTTTACTCTGTATCTAGACCTTTTAAAGTGGCCAAACAGATACTAAGATGCCAGTCTACTCTCTGAAGACATTGATCGTATTTTAAAAATTTGAGCTCAAAATTTGTGAAGTGATTTCTGAAACTAGACCAGGGAAAAATGGGATACAGAATATACAGAAGAAATTAACTTTTCCCCCCACTGTAGACATCAGTATTCAAGCCCTTGGGCTTTGGACTTAATAGCTTGGATTTCTAGGCCACTTTTACCCAGTTTTCTCTCCTTGTCCTGCTTTATTAACAAAGCAGGTTTTCTCTTTTTGAAAAACAGCTGCTTTGCCTTTTAAGGTGACAGCATCTTCTGGAAGAGATAAAAGTCCCTTAGCAAATAGTTCTTGATTTGATTGTTTGCACTTTAGTGACCAAATTTGGAAAGGTGCAACAAAGTTATTTGGTGCTGCTCTTATTTGAACAAATGGTTATCCATGATAGTGTCTCTTAAATACTCATTGTTAACCCTGTATTAGGTTGCAGACTCGCTTAAAATTCAAAAATATTAAAGTCCGGTACGGAAATTAAAGCAAAAGTGAAGGCATAGTGCAATTCAAGGGAGAGAAAAAAGTTTCACCAAGTATGCTTTTCAAAAGCACTCTGAACATGCAGGAGCTCCAAAGCTCTTGGGAAATACTAGATTTTGGGGTTTTTTTGAGCAACCAGCTACTGTAAATATCCAGGAAATCAGATTCATCATCTTACACTGGGACTCTGAACCGTCTTCCAGAGGAACAGACATCAGTGCTTACAGACAAGTAGAAGAAAAAAAGATGCCCATTTAAAGTAACAAATGTGTCAGTATTTTGACACCTCATGACAATAGTTCACAAAGTATGACTTGCCATTTTAATTCCAGTGCTGATGGTTTTTTCCATGCCAGTAGAGTGTCAGGAAAGCTCTTGTGTGTAACTTGCAACATCTCACCTTCATGAAGAATGAAGAATTTTTTTTAATCAGGTTGGCTTGTGTTTTACCAGACCTGCACAAAGACGATTGCTTCATCTTCTCAGGTATGCCGATATACCTCGTTTTTGCGGCACGATCAGAACTTACATATGCAGAAAAAGAAAAAGCATGAAGATGAAAACTAAAAAAGAGAAAAAAGGAATTTTTTTAGATAAAGAGATGAGCAGGTAAAATTACAAGGAAAAGATGATGGAAGTTGCTCAGCTTTTAAAGAATTCTCATTTTAAAAATATTTCTAATTTTATTATTTTTTAAATGTATTGCCCCTTTAGGTCTATGTCAGTATCCATCATGTTTAATTTTGCCAGTAGTAATTGTCAACATTTTGGACATCTAGTCCATCTCATTGCCACCTACTCGAAACTACATGATTTTGTAAAGGTCCCTTCCAACCCAAACCATTCTATGATTCTATGACATGAGGAAAATACCTTCGACTGAACACCAGCTTGACAGATGACAAGGGACGCAATTGCGCATATTGCAGATTATGTTTATTGCTTGTAGTAATTTTTCTGACTTTAGAGAAAGTTTACTGAAAAATGTCTAATTCAAAAGAACAAATGTTGGGATAGTAGTGTACGTCTGTATTTCATATCTGAACAAATAACTATAATATTTATTGATGACTACTCCAATTATACGTTGGGGTTTGGCAGGAGAAAAGCTGAGAATGGCTACAGTGTAACAGCAGGAAAAGTATGAAATTATGTTTCCTTTAACTGCCTGTTTCTTTCAGCATGACAGTGATTGATAAAATGAGTTTGAATCTCTTCCAAAGTCACACAACTTGAGGTGCTTCCACAAAGAAGAAAGAGAAATAGAAATGAGTATGTGTGGAGAATGCCTTCAGTTTTGGCAAACTTTTCTTTCTTTAAAGATTAAGTGCTCTCCATTTTGCTTTTACAATCGGTGATTGACAAGAAACATTTCAGAAATGTAGATGCAACAAAAGGACTTGAATTTAATCCCTTCTGTAATTCAGGAGAGAAACAGTAGGGCCTGGATTCAAGATAAGAGCTAATAGCATTTGTTTCAAGTTAAGCATATCTTTGAGTGCCATTTCTGCACTGAAATTTTTGTGGTTTAACCCTGCAGTTACTATCAAACAAAAGTTGAAACTCTTTCAGTCATCGCTCTTGAGGTTGTCAAAATCGTGGTCTTCAGCCCACATGCCTCGAGGGGAATAGCCAATTTATTTGCCAGTAGTGACTTCCAGAAGTGTTATGGATTTAAGAACGAGGATTTTTAAGTAATTTTTTTGAGATAATAAACTAATTCAAGAACACTTTCTGATTCTCGGTTCTCAGGAGAGGGGGAGTGTAAGTGTGAGTGTGGACCGTAATGGGAGTGATGGGTTTATAGAGAGGAGAAAAAGGAAAACCTTACATTTCTGAGAAATTAGCTATAGTAAATTTCAAGCATGACTGTTTGACTTCAGTTTGTCATTACTCTCTGTACACAGAGGTTCCACTACCACGGGCGATACTTAGTTTTTGTGATGTTATTTACTGTGTAATCCCATTTTGTGGTTTTGCTGGCTCGTAAATGTCATTAATGGTGGACATTACAAAACTCAGTCATGTTTCAACAGGCACTCTGTCTGTCAAGGTAACAAATTGGCCACTGAAAATTGCATGGAAGTCTGTGGATTTCACTGAAGTTATAGCTGTGTCTGACAGCAGTGAATTTGGGACACTGTTCCAAAACACTGAAATACTGACATTAAATGTGTTGATGGCCATTGAGTCTACAGCCTTCAGGTAAATCCATCAGACAGGGAGTTATCTTGACCTCCTTAGGAGCCCTATCCTGGATCAGTTAATCAAAACTTCATCAGTGATATGTGTGTGCTCAGCATGAAGCCCCAGACGGGCAGGATTTTTATTTGAAAAACACACCTTGCAGCATAACAAACATGTTCCTTTTGAGGATCTGAAGGACACCCCTCCAGTAACATACAAAACTGGTTATCCAGTGTGAACCCTTAAGCTAACTCAAATTTTTAAACACTGTAAAGAGCTCATGAGGAAAGTGGTTGATGCTGTTTATTATCCTGTTACTTCACTAATTTTTCCTTTCCATTTCTACGTCAGTATCTCAGTAAAAATTTTGCTCTTCTTCTGGAGGACTTGAATTTTATATCTCAGTTGAAATTCTGAAGGAGTGAAGTATTATATCAGGGAGTAGAGGAAGATAGTGTGACAAGAAAAATGATGAAATTGTTTCAAGGAATTTTAAGTTCTTGGAAATTTAAATTGATGTTCATGACTCCTGTTTGTCTGAGAGAGTTGTCTTCCATACATCTGCTTTTGGGTGTGCCAAACTGAAACTGTCTCAGTCAAGACCACTGTTAAGAACTATTTGGGAAACTTCATTTCTACCAGCTTTTTAATAGTTCCAGAATGTGTATAATTCCTTTCTCCATTAGTGATTTTCATATTTCTAACTGCTTGTGTTTACTGAAAATTGTTCCTAGTTTTCTAGTAAAATTCTAGTTTGTACGGAGATGCGGTGCTGCAGGGCACACAATTAAATATCAGAATATACACTAGTTGATTTATTCCTTCTATTAAAGTCAGAATTTTATGCCACTCTAAAAATTTGATTTAGTAGCAGTTCCTACTTTCCCAAATGTCAAATTTTATCCTGTTCTATGTATTTAGTTAGTGCTTATGTACAATACTTGCATTTGAATGCATAAAGATGTGCTACTGCAGTCTTAAGGTTGGCTATATAAAATCTGCTTAAAAAATTAAAGCAGTCAAAGAGCAATACTAGTGCCTCGTTTCACCTGCAGACTTACTAATGCTCCACCATAGACATCAAAGGGAGGAAGTGGAATTAATTCAAAAAGCTCCTTGAGTGTAGGCACCAATGCTACGTAAACCTATTGGTTACCTACGTGGTGGAGGTAGAGACCTCAGCAGTGCTGTTCTGCTTGCCTCAGAAAGAAGGCAACCTTCTGCACCCCCCTGAAGGGGCGTTGGGACAGCAGCGCTATGTGTAATTTTGTTGTCTTTCAAGTCAGATAATCGGATATGAATGACTACATCTCTATTCTACTAAAAGCACAAGACATTGACAGCAAACATGGGACCTTCTTTGACTCCATTTTCGAAATAGTTTAAATGTTGCGCTGAAATATTTTCACCAAAATAAGGAGATATCACTGCTGCAGTGACTCATTAAGTTTACACACTCTCTAGTGTACTGTGAATAGTTTACCTTACAGATAAAAATTTCTAATACATACAGTAATGTGTACTATACTGTGGACTTTGCCTGGCATCTTTATTTAACATCAGTCTGGAGGGATACAAAAGCTAGCTATAGAAAATATCTTCAATACATTAAGAAAAATTAAGTGCATTGGTAATAAAAAGCAACCAAGAATAGACCAACTCGCAGGACAAATGTCTAAAGGGTAGGATGGCTCAGTCCAGTAAGGCTATTGTGTCTTTTGCCTAAATGAAATGGAAATGTAGAGTGAACATAAAAAATATGGGGAAGCACAAAGAGAAATGATGTAAAACAGAAAAAAACAGTTGTAAAAATATGGGGAAAAAAGTTTATGGCTAACGTGAACAAGAACTGAAAGTGGATATACAAAGTACATTAGGCAAATGAAGAAAAATTTAAAAAAAAATTAAAAAAAATAAAATTAGGATTTTCAAAGGAGTCTTCATAAGGCTATCAACTCCTGCTGCTTTTAAAGAAAACTTACAGGCCTAATTACTTTAAGTTTCTTTTAAAGCTAGAGAATTTGATATATCATCTTAGATGCAAATGATTCTCTCATGAGAAAAAAAATTAAAAATAGTTGTACAAACACAAAGTTCTTAATGTAAAATACAAATGAGAATTCAAATAAAATGATAATAAAATTGTATGGTAGGAGAAGGGGATCTAAAACAACGATTTCACTTCTGAGGAAAAATTGAGAAATTAAGAGATCGAAGTCTAAGGAAATAAAATATGTTGTTTGCTAACAAATATATTATAAGTAAATACTAAAGATACAGCCCGACAAATGAATGCTTGTTTGTATCCACTCTCGATGGACACACATTAATTAGCCTAACTGGATATTACCAAGTTTTCCACTTAGTTACAGGTTTGTGAAATAGCTTTGTCTTACCTGCTTTAAGTGTTGGGTTTAAAAAAAGAGTAGGTAATATTGAGGCAAGTTTTATACTGTAATAAAATACTGCATCCTGATTTATGCCCATATTTTCAGACACATCTTGGGAAAATTTCTTAAATTTCACAAGTCACATCCAGCTGATAGTTTTCATTATAGCAAAACCTAGGCTGGTCTCCTGCAGTCTGTTCTGTGAACAGTGAATTACTTCCACTTTTTATATCTTTGGTATAAACCCAAAGCATTAGTGTGAGTGAGAATTACATATAACTATCACTATAATGGAACATACTGTATATATACATATGAACTGTAAATAAGTTAACCGTGTGGAAGGAGTGCTGCACAACCTCCCTCTGCTGCTGCTGCTGCTATTTTCCATGGAAGCTCCTCCTGGAAATTGCTTTTGTACTTTTGAAATAGCTGCTGTACAATGCACGTAATACAAGATGTTTGAGCTGATTTAAATACTTCAGTGAGGATGCGTATTGTGTATGTCAGCGTGGAATTTAGATAAATGCCTTTATCCACCATGCCTTAACAAATCCTTCAAAAGACGTGCTGCCCTGTTAATCAATTGAGATTTGAGCAGGGATGGTAATGTTCTGTAGTCACACAGTATAAGAAGCTGACATCTTTAAAGTGAGTGACTAGTGTTTAATTCCGGATATACACAACTATGAGTACAAATTTAAAAAATCACATAAAGTCGGTGTACATTCTTGGAAATGTCTCAGATCTAAATGCTTGATTAACATAAAAAGCCTTGGAAGTCCCTAATGTTTGCTAATTCTTCTTCATCTCAGCTTAGCTTCTTAGGAGATGTACATGACTTTTTAAAGATACCTTTGTAGTAAGAAAGTAGTATTCTGATATTTATATATGAGAGTGTAAAGGCAAATATGTAGCATGTAGGTCATTCACAGTATCTTAGATTGTCTTTTGTGAATGCTTTCCTATCAGGGTGTCTGTCACATACTCATTTTATTATACTTTTTTGAACAAGGACATTTGGTCAAATGATGGGTATCTATTAAAACTAAACAAAGCAGATAGCCCTATAAAAGTCTGCCCAATGGCTATCATAAATAACTAGGTAATTTAGCAAATGAGTGTGGACTATTTCAGTCTTCCGTGAATATTTTCCTGATGAGAGCGGAACAAGGAGGAAAAGAAGGGATGGACAAAGTTTATTTCTGTATTGTGGATATCAACTGACAACCCTTTTTTTTTGTGATCTCTGTGACTGAAAGGGTGGGCTTGCAATGCAAATAAAGCTTGTAATCCTCTGACCCAGGAGGTTGTAGGATATATTAAAATACTCCATCAAAGAATTAATATAACTTTAAATACTGCGTAATTACTCACCTGTGTCAGTTGGTGCCATATGAGTACTTGATCTTCATTGAAGAAATATATCCCCAAAATATATGTGGTAAGCCTAGAGGAAGTGAATGTTGGCAGCTATAATTTGTATTTGTCAGTGTAGCATCTGCAGAGAAGTCAAGACATTGAGCCATCATTAAAAATGCAAATGAATTCTTATCTTTTCCAAACACTTGATAGTGCATGAGCTGTGATAAGACTGGCTCTTTGCTACACAGTGCATAAATCTGCAAGCTGTGTCAATGTGAGATGGCTGTTGTAGGTTCATTTAGGCTGATGCAAGTGGTAATGCAGTTCCCCAAACCTGGACCTCTATTAAGCTGTATGCTCTCTCTCATCAGAACTGTCTAGGTCTTTCACATATTGCTAAACATAATTTCATTCGCTGAAATTATTTCTGAGGTGGGTGTTATCCCAAGGTCAATTGATGTCTAATAAACAGTAGAAGCACCTCACACGATCCAGGATGATGTCTAAGTCGTAAAGGGTGAAGTTGCTACTCACGAATTTCATAAGAAAAATGTTTTATTAGAAATTGAAATGGAAGTGTTTTTTAAAGAAAGCTGTTTCATTGTAGGTCCACTATAGATAATTATATATGTGCCCTTTAGAGTTTTAGAAAAAAAACCTGAAGATCTATGTGATGACAATGCCTTTAAAGCCACGCAAGATGCAATAGCTTCTGGCACAGTGGAGGATGATATAAATGAGGATCTATTAGGAGAGCTTTCCTCTGCATAGGTTAGTTCATAATAATGTTGCAAACACAGCTTTAGTTGCATATAGGAAAGCATACCAGTCTGGAGAGTCTTTTAACCCCTTCTGGTTAATGGTTATTTCAGGACTTTATTTCTCTATTGACTATGTAGTCAGTCTGGAGATAGATCTGACTTGTCAAACAGCCTTAGTTCGACGACTCTTTCGGTACTAAATGTGTGAATCTATTATTTGCTTTGTTTTGAATTAGATATCGGTTTGGTTCTCATCTTTCACCGAGTATTGCCCTGATGGAACAATCTCTTTTAAAGAAATTATAGCTTCAAACTCTTCCAAGTAGATCCTTAGCTTCTGCTTTGACAGCCTCTTGCTGTGGGTTTCTTGTACCTGAAGTGTACTTGAAGAGACCAGCAAAAAACTGTTCTTGGTGCTACCGTGACTCCCAGTTTACATTTAAGGATGTGAGTCCACACTGGACTTACAGAGAAATTGAAGTCTTAGATAAACACAGGTTTTAAGCAGTAGGACATGATGTTGTCAAAATCAACCTGTTTATGTGATCTCTTTCCTTCTGGTAAATAAAATGGCCACCTCTAAGTGATGCTTTGAGGTCTTCCTGGGTAGTCAAAGGGCTCTCTCAGCAATACTCTGGGCAGTCTTTTTGCCTGAGAAAGTGGTTTTCTGTACAGTGCATAGCAGTAAGCTGAGATGAACCATACTGGTTGAAAATACTAATACACCTCTGCTAATTAATCTAAATGCCTTTCTGCTCTCTATGAAGGAGAGGCAGGGAAGAGAAAATGGCCCTTTAGCAATTTTCACCCTAATTAAGACATGTTCCTTTTTCATTCTGGAGTATCTGATCAGCTGGGTGTACTTGTTGCACAGACACACATGGACCAGCCAGCTTGGAGATCAGTCAGTCCACTGTATCAAATCAGTGCAGGGTCTCACTTGTGTTTGCCCAAACCTGGCAGTTCCTGGTCCACCCAGGGAACCGACGACTAAAGTCCTGGGTGTGCACACAGACAGAGCCCTGGTACCCAGCCACAACACAATTAGAATTTCCTCTCTGATTCGCAGTTATAATTTAAGCTCCATAGATCTGAACACATACATTTTCCTGAAAATGCACATCCTACATTAGCACTGTAGGGAAGTAAGATAAGACAGCTGTAGAGCAGAAACGTTGAAAATACATAGATATGTTAAAATCATTGCCACATCCATGGCAAACACTCCCCCCTCTGTCCTGGAGGCTGGGGGCACATGTTGCAGTAAAACAGGCCTCATTCACGTTCCTGAAAATGTTTTCAGTTCCCTCCTTTAAGGTTTTCTTCTTCGGCTTCCATTTAACAACCTTGCCTGAGACAGGCTCAGATCTTTTTTTCAAATGAGTCCCTAGGAGAAAATACGCCATGGGGCCACTATCAAAGAGGACTGGTACCTAGCCGTTAGAAAGTTCGCTTTTATCCTTATCGCAGCTGTGGATAACATAAGCTCTTAAGCTTAAAGCTCATTCTTCAAGGTGGCGAGCCTGTGGAAACTTGTCTGTAAAAGGTTCCTAACTGTGGAACATGCCTCCCAGATGTTCTAGGAAAGTGAAATGACCTGAAATAGTACATTACAATAGCTTAACACTGGAAATTAAAGAAAATAGCATCTTTTTCTAACAGTCTTTAATCTTGGAATTTCTAGGAGCACATCTTATTTTTCATCTTCATTATAGCTGGGGAGCTCACTTGTGAGAAGTGCAGAGAAGGGGAAGGGGATAAATAGTACAAAATGTACCACTGTCTATTAGCTTTATAATGGTGATGTGAAAGAAAGTGACAAAATTTTGATGGATTTTCCTTTTCTATAGATGTCTCCACAGCAACGGATTTCTTTTTAAGGAAACTCTTGTGGTTAACAGACACTTATGAAGAACTGATAATGCCTGGCTCCATTTGAGTCATGACACTGGAGTATGTGAGGACTCCATAGCCTGCATGGGGATATAGGGTTTACAGAGTAGCCAAGAGCTATGCTGAATCCTGGAAGCCATGCTGGGTTTCTAAAATAGGAAATTTTCTGAATTTAAGGTGAGAAATGGGCTGCACTAAGGAAGTTTTCATGAGGATAATATTCTCTGCCTTCTCTCATGTGCGTTAATCATTTCAATAGCGAAGTCGTTATTATTGGCCACTTCATGGATGATAAAAGTGCTGCTATCTTTAAACCTTTAAAGTCAAAACTATTGACATCTTTATTTAGGAAGAGCAATATTCTCTCTGAGCTTATATAGGACAAAACCATCATTAACTGAACTTTATACATCGTGCAAGGCAGTCTTAGTTTCAGTACAAGATGACAGAAATGTGAATGCGTATTAGCAAAGAGCAGGGAGGTAGTACCTGTCGTGAATAAAATGGCAGCAAAAGAGATACTCCATTTTATTCTCCCAGTTAACAGTTCTGCCTCAACCTGTATTTTTATTTTTCTCTTATATAAATAAATGTGATTATGTAGTTTCTGAAAATGTCCCTTGAATTGGGGGTGTCCCCATTTTTCTAAATAAAAATAGGAAATAATATCAGTATGATTCCTAAGAAAACCCTCAACAGTAACACCTTACAGAAAAATGAGATTTGGTGAAGGTGTTAAGTAATACTAACGATCAAGTGTTCCCGTATTGCAGAAGAAGAAGAAGACAGTATTAGATTACAGGTGAACATTGCACTACCCTTTGGCAGTGTCCCACCCATAAAATGGCCTCCCGTGAGTGAAGCTTTGAGAAACCTTTTCTGAAGAGTTCTAGAGCACGTTTCACTATTGCCTCCGTTGGCTTTCAGGGAATCATAGAATCACAGAATCATAGAATGTTTTGGGTTGGAAGGGACCCCTAGAGGTCATCTAGTCCAACCCCCCCGCGGGAGCAGGGACACCGCTAACTAGATCAGGCTGCTCAGAGCCCCATCCAGCCTGGCCTTGAATGTTTCCAGGGATGGGGCCTCCACTACCTCTCTGGGCAACCTGTTCCAGTGTTTCACCACCCTCATTGTAAAGAACTTCTTCCTTATATCTAGTCTAAACCTACTCTGGTTTAGTTTAAAACCATTACCCCTTGTCTTGTCAGTACTGGCCCTACTAAAAAGATTTTCCCCATCTTTCCTATAGGCCCCCTTTAGGTACTGAAAGGCCGCAATCAGGTCTCCCCGCAGCCTTCTCTTCTCCAGGCTGACCAAGCCCAACTCCCTCAGCCTGTCCTCATAGGAGAGGTGCTCCAGCCCCCGGATCATTTTTGTGGCCCTCCTCTGGACCCGCTCCAACACTTCCATGTGCTTCTTGTGTTGAGGGCTCCAGAGGTGGACGCAGTACTCCAGGTGAGGTCTCACCAGAGCGGAGTAGAGGGGCAGAATCATCTCCCTCGACCTGCTGGGCCTTGTTGAACCTCATGAGGTTCACACAGGCCCACCTCTCCAGCCTGTCCAGGTCTCTCTGGATGACATCCCGTCCTTCTGGTGTGTCAACCGCACCACTCAGCTTGGTGTCATCCGCAAACTTGCTGAGGGTGCACTCGATCTCGCTGTCTAAGTCATTGATGAAAACATTAAACAGCACCGGTCCCAGCACGGACCCCTGAGGGAAGAACAACCCGTTATCAGAAATGCATCATTAGAGCATTATATATTTCTACCTGGTTTTCTTCTGGACTGGTGATGTTGGAACATTTTCCTTTCTGGTATCTCAGTGACAAGAATCATAGAATCACTTTGGTTGGAAAAGACCTTTGAGATCATCAAGTCCAACCTTTAACCTAACCCTGACATCCCACCACTAAACCATGTCCCTAAGCACCTCATCTATCCTTCT
>NW_009259316.1:533608-534809 GCF_000687185.1 Egretta garzetta | reverse complement strand
GTAGAGGGCGATCAGGCCTCCCCTCAGCCTCCTCTTCTCCAGGCTAAACAACCCCAGTTCCCTCAGCCGCTCCTCATATGACTTGTGTTCCAGGCCCCTCACCAGCTTGGTTGCTCTCCTCTGGACATGTTCCAGCAACGCATCATCTTTCTTGTAGTGAGGGGCCCAAAACTGAAAGATGTCTTTAGAGGATCATTATTATTTAGGTGCTATATATCGAGCATTGTATGAGGGGTGAGGAACCGGGCAAATTCTGCATTCTGGAATATTTTGTAGAGAAAGTGACAGAGTGATAGGACACTGATAATTCCATGTTATCACCATCAGTCTCAATACTGAGAGTATGTCGCTGCACTGATGAGAGTAGAGGTGTCTCATCAAAAAGTAAGTAGCAAACTTAGTTCCAGGTTAATGTTGGTTCCATCAGATAAACTACCAGGTTTAGATATTGTAGCTAAAGCAATGCTAGACAAAAGCATTGTCAGAAACTGGTATTATTATAAAAAATCATAGTTAGATTATACCCTTGTGGAATACCAATAGTACATAAAACACTGTAGTAATTACCATTCTTGTTGATACAGTGTCTGTCTGCAGAAAAGTGATTAATTTATGACCCAAATGTTATTGAAATGAATGAACATAGTGCCCTGGAAAGCCACAAAAGTAGCTGTTTCTCCTGGGTTTGGCTGGGATAGTGTTAACTTTCTTCCTAGGAGCTGGCATAGTGCTGGGTTTTGGATTTAATACTAGAAGAATGTTGATAACACACTGATGCTTTAGTTGTTGCTAAGTGGTGCTTACACCAGTCAAGGACTTTACAGCTTTCCCTGCTCTGCCAGGGGTACAAGAAGCTGGGAGGGGGCACAGCCAGGACATCTGACCCCAGCTGACCTAAAGGGCTCATCCAGACCATATGGCGTCATGCTCAGTATAGAAACTGGGGGGAGCTGGCCAGGGAGCAGTGATCACTGCTCAGGGTCAGGCTGGGCATCAGTCAATGGGTGGTAAGCAATTGCCTTGTGCATCACTTGTTTCGTATATTCTTTTTAATCTTCTTTTTCTCTGCCCCCCTTCCTCTGCTGTCCTATTAAACTGTCTTTATCTGAACCCATGGGTTTTACTTTTTTTTCTCAATGGAATCCGCAAGCTTGTCTGCAAAGGGGATAACGACCAAGCAGCTGCATGGTGCTGAGGTGCC
>NW_009259316.1:522305-532985 GCF_000687185.1 Egretta garzetta | reverse complement strand
AGTTGTAGAGGGCGATCAGGTCTCCCCTCAGCCTCCTCTTCTCCAGGCTAAACAACCCCAGTTCCCTCAGCCGCTCCTCATATGACTTGTGTTCCAGGCCCCTCACCAGCTTGGTTGCTCTCCTCTGGACATGTTCCAGCAACGCATCATCTTTCTTGTAGTGAGGGGCCCAAAACTGAAAGATGTCTTTAGAGGATCATTATTATTTAGGTGCTATATATCGAGCATTGTATGAGTGGTGAGGAACCGGGCAAATTCTGCATTCTGGAATATTTTGTAGAGAAAGTGACAGAGTGATAGGACACTGATAATTCCATGTTATCACCATCAGTCTCAATACTGAGAGTATGTCGCTGCACTGATGAGAGTAGAGGTGTCTCATCAAAAAGTAAGTAGCAAACTTAGTTCCAGGTTGATGTTGGTTCCATCAGATAAACTACCAGGTTTAGATATTGTAGCTAAAGCAATGCTAGACAAAAGCATTGTCAGAAACTGGTATTATTATAAAAAATCATAGTTAGATTATACCCTTGTGGAATACCAATAGTACATAAAACACTGTAGTAATTACCATTCTTGTTGATACAGTGTCTGTCTGCAGGAAAGTGATTAATTTATGACCCAAATGTTATTGAAATGAATGAACATAGTGCCCTGGAAAGCCACAAAAGTAGCTGTTTCTCCTGGGTTTGGCTGGGATAGTGTTAACTTTCTTCCTAGGAGCTGGCATAGTGCTGGGTTTTGGATTTAATACTAGAAGAATGTTGATAACACACTGATGCTTTAGTTGTTGCTAAGTGGTGCTTACACCAGTCAAGGACTTTACAGCTTTCCCTGCTCTGCCAGGGGTACAAGAAGCTGGGAGGGGGCACAGCCAGGACATCTGACCCCAGCTGACCTAAAGGGCTCATCCAGACCATATGGCGTCATGCTCAGTATAGAAACTGGGGGGAGCTGGCCAGGGAGCAGTGATCACTGCTCAGGGTCAGGCTGGGCATCAGTCAATGGGTGGTAAGCAATTGCCTTGTGCATCACTTGTTTCGTATATTCTTTTTAATCTTCTTTTTCTCTGCCCCCCTTCCTCTGCTGTCCTATTAAACTGTCTTTATCTGAACCCATGGGTTTTACTTTTTTCCCTGATTCTCTCCCCCATTCCAGAGGGTGGGGGGTGGGGGGAGGGTGAGTGAGCGGCTGTGTGGCACTTAGTTGCCGACTGGGGTTAAACCACGACACTGTCATACAGAAATGATGCTTTATAGCTTGGGTAATGTCTTCAGATATTTGGATGGTCACATATTGTCATCAGCTCCCTATGGTTAGTACAGGATGCTTGCTTTTGGTGCTGTGACACTAGTGCTGTATTATGTACAAGTTGTCCTTCTGCCTACTTGATGTAACAGAGTGGTTGAGTTTGGAAGGGACCTCTCAAGCAGGGCCACCTAGAGCCATTTGCCCATAACCATGTCCAGGCAGCTCTTGAGTAGCTCCAAAGATGGAGACACCACAACCTTTCTGGGCAACTTGTGCCCTCACAGCAACCAAGTGTTTCCTGGTGTTCATACAGCACCTCCCATGTTTCAATTTGTGCCCATTGGCTGTTGTCCTGTCCCTGGGCACTGCTGAAAAGAGCCCAGCTTCCTCTTCTTTGCATCCTCCCTTCCTGTATTTATATACATTATTAAGATTCCCCCAAGCCTTCTCTTCTCCAGGCTGAACAGTTACAGCCCTTACATCTGGTGACTTCCTTACTACAGGGCTATGCCCTTTGGGTGCCACTGGTTAACTTGAAATGCTCATTTCCAAGGCAAATGGTGCTTGAATTATATGGTAAGATATTGCAACAAGCATACAGTATCTTAAAAAGCATTACTCGTGGTTTCTTTTGAAATTATTTTAAACAGTTCTTTAACATTATTTGTTTGAGTATAAAAGCTGATTATGTATTCTTCTTAACGGTCACCCAGAAATAAAATATGTATGTAACATAACATAATATTCCATCTTCCACAGCTTACCTGTTTCTCTTGTCATGTTTGTGACTAGTCAATATAATCTGATCAAGGACCACTCACCATTTTTATTATTGAACATCTGGTTTAATAATATTTGGAAAGTAGGTTCAGAATAGTATATCCTACTGGTTATTGATTCCATTGCAACTTCTCAGGTTTTAAATATTTAAGCAAACTTTGGACTTAAGGTTCCTTTTTTATTTTGGACATGTCAGGCCAAAACCTCAGCTGAGCAGGTGGGTGTGTATCCATTCAGCCTTAAGTATGAGTTTCTTCATCTAAAGGCAATCCTTGCCTACATCCACATAGATAAAAAAGCTAGGATCTTGAAAGAAAAAAAGATAAATGACTGACTTTGTGCACTGGTTGAATTGCTTGAATGTATCAATACTGTATATAATACAGGATTTCTTGGTACTGAGATCAAGAGTTTTAATCAGTTAAGTTTGGGCAGTGTACTGAAGTTTTAGGCGTTGTTTCTATGCAGCTCAGTACCACAGCATTTGTCTTCTACTCCTATGGTACCTGACATATTAATTGCTAGCCTACTTTTGCAGCTATAGGCAGAATGTCTTAGTTTGATCAATGGCAGGTTTTAAATTCTGTTAAGCATGTTGGTTTTTTTCCCTTCTGTGTTTTGGCTTCTCTATTTTCTCCTTTTCTTCCCTTTACTATGTAGGGAGGGGCTCCAGTACCACAGAGTACTTACCTGCATCACATATATCCAAATCTAAAGGCAGCTGGGGAGTCATAAGTTATCCATGCAGAAACAGAGCAGTAGTAAGCTGTGACAGAGTTGTATTATAAATTGTGATTCGTTTTTTGGGTGCCATGCTGCATCAGATAATTGATAGATAATCTGATGCCTCTCCCATCCTACACCTGCACCCTAGGTTACAAAGAACTGGGCTGCCAAATAGCTGCTGTAAAAAAGCTAGATGGGTGTATTCCGTGGAAAGAATATGTTTGGTTGTTACCTTTCCACCCTGTACTGTATTCAGTCATGTGCGACAATTGTCCTTTGTGTCCTGCAGTTCTCTCCATTTTGCACGCAGTGTAAGTCCTGCATCTGAAATGGAATAACCCCACCCAAGAGTAGGGGCTGGGGCTGCCTGGGTAGAAAGCAGCTCAGGGGGGCTGGTGGACAGCAAGTGGGACATGAGCCAGCAGGGACAGAACAAAAGGTGATAGACCCAAACTGCAACACGGGCAATTCTGGTTAGATATTAAGACTTTTTTTCTTTATTTTTTTTATTTTCACCACAAGAGTGGTCAGGTTTGGGAACGGGTGCAGTTTTCTTGTGGAATCTCCGTCGTCAGAAACAGAGTCCCCACCCACACACAACCCTGAGCAACCTGATCTAATTGGACCTGCTCTGAACAGAGAGTTGGGCTAAATGGTCCCCAGAGGTCCTTTCCAACCTTAATTTCTCTCTAGTTTCAGGATAAGTAAGAGTGAGCCGCGCAAAGGTACCAGAAAGTAGCTAACGAAGCACCTTCATTTCATTGTTGAAGTTGGAATAGCAAAGGATACTTTTTTCCTTTTGTGTTTATAATTTTTGATCTAAATGAAGAAATCAAACCAAAATGAGATACATTTTTCAGAAAGTGCTTTTGAATTTAAGACTTAAGCTATTTGTATGCCAAATGAATTTTTGTTCTTGAAAACATTTTAACCAGGTTTTTAGGACAGACCAGTGACTGATTTAAGTTTTAGATTTACAACTAAGGGACATATGAGAGGCCTGAGTTGTAGGGAGGCAATACTCAACACGAATATTATATATACACAAGTTCTGTTTCTTTGGAGTGTCTTAAAAAAAATAATTTAGGCTGGACGATTTTACGGGTCTCAAAACTTTATATCCAAACAAAAGGTTTGGTGATTAGGCCCATGGCAATAAGCATCTATTTTAAGAATCTTAGGTATGCAGGTTTCTGTTGCACCATGATTTATTGTATTTTTCCTATGGAAGGAAATATAATGCAACCCTTGTTTGCATATCGGGGGGTTGAGATCTAGAAGGAAGGAGAAAGCAAGGCTCTGATTCTGGCAGTTCACTGGCAAGTTTTGCCTCTTGGATTCTGCCAGAAGGGCAGGACCCAACATCTGTGCAGTATTGATCAAACTAATTTTTATTCCTCCGATGTAACAGGGCAAGTATATTGCTTATACATTGTTGTATATATAAATGAATTTGTGTATATATATATTTTGAATATAAATGTAACTTAAAAAAAAAAACAAAACTGAATCCCAGCAGAAGTCTTCCCTGCTGGGTTCATATGCTCTTAGGCTTAGAATTTAACAGATAACATCCTAAATGTTCTCCGAGATATTTCACTTGTCTACTCCAAATGTGATCTTTTTTTCAGGAAGTAAAAGTGCCCCAAAGGGAAGAAGAGAAAGGGGGGGGAAACCCACTGCTATGTACATGTCTCCTATGTGGCTGATAGGGAGGCATGAGTTTAACCTGTAGGATTAGTCCCACTTACTGAAATTTTTGAATGTTACCCTTTCATGGGTACGTCCATGTAGTTTGGACGTTGCTGAACAGTGTCATGTTGTGGCATTCATTTCTGCAGGTGTTTGTTGTTTTTTTTCTTTTTTAAATATATGGCAAATACAGTACATGTGTATGACAACCAAAACCAACCAAGAGATGGCAGCACTGCTTTTAATATCCTGCGTGCACAATCTGCATGAAGTGGTACATCTGTCAATAATACTATTGAACTTTTCCCTTCATACATGGTACACACTTTCACCGTTCAGTGAATAGGTCTTTCTTAACAAAAGACCTGTTCAAATTAGCAGTCTTGCTGCTAATGGAAATTGTCTTTTACTGCTGCAGATTTGCATAATGCTGTATCATCTCTGCAGCAAGAAAAGCCTAGCAGGCATAGGAACTCCAGTGAATATTTAAATGCCATAGGGCTTCTTTGATCAGTGTGACTGAGCAATCTCAGTTCATCGTTTGCTTTGCTGCCCTGCAATTATTTCCATTCCAGTTTCACTCCAGAAAACATTTTTTTTTTCCTCACCAGGAAAGGTGTTTTAGAATATAGGACACTGAACTGTCCATGTCTAGTGGTTTCTTTACCAGCAGTTTTAAATGCCTTCTACCTCTCTGAAATGAACATTAATCACTTCAGTTCAATCCAAAGAAAATCCCGAGGGGACATAGCCATCCAAGAATTAACATTGTCAGGAGATTGTTAACATTTTTAGTAATTGTCCAGAGGCTGTATAAAATCACTTTGTTTCTTATACTGTAATGGTCATGTTGTATCACTATGCATATACAAAGACTCAAGATTTTTTAATTAATTTTCTTCTATTACTTACATTTTAAGCAGGTTTTTTTTTAGCAAGTAGTAGACATCTGCAAAGGATGACAGAGTAAAAATGAGGTAATTCAAACTGCAAACGAACTACGTGAATATTAAATAAAAGAGGTTGTGATACAGTGTGAGGTTTGATATTCTGCATGTAAATGTGAGCATTTTTTGTGTGATATTTAAAGAAGTCAATAACGTGTTTATGGCTTCAGTGTCAAAATTTCTCATTACAGATTTGGTCATGTTGACAAGCAAGAAAATTTAGCTTGATCCTCCTAGAATCAACATACATTTCTAGCAAACTGACTTTCAGATCACCTCTTACTGTCATTTTGCAAGAAAAATAAACAACCAATATGCTGCTTGATCTTTGAGTTTTGGCGGTTGCGGTTAATTTTTTAGCACCTTCACTCTTGCCAAGATAGACTATGTAAAACTTTGCATTCTGAGTGACGTTATGAGAATTGCATATCTGTGTATGCCTAAACATTTTGAAAAAAAGGTGAAAGTTGATGGGCCTGCAGTTTGTTTTTTGGCATTACTTGACAAAATACCTTGCCGTGTCTCTGCTAAGAAGTCGGTTTTGTCATGAGAAAATACTGCTATTTCTGACATTACCGACCTTTCAGTACTCGGCTAACTTGGTCTTACAGCAGCGCTGCTGAGTGGAATAGACCGTCATTATTTTCAAATAAGCACTTAGGTTTTTTCTTACACAGAAAATATATAATCCAAACGATTAGCCATATTCAAAATTAGAGGCATGTCATTTCAACATTGCTCTTTGCAACTGCTGTGGAAGCGGCTGTCACTGGGCAGCCACTATGGTCAAATTTGCCAAACTGTGCATCGGTAATTTTAAATAGGTGGTGGAAACTTTTTCTTCAGATGCAGAAATGGTCACGCCAGGAAGTCTTCTGTACAAAGCTGAGATAGTTAGGAGATAGTGTCCTGGAGTGATGGCACATGACCGGGGGGTAGATGGGTGGCGAGAATCGTAGAATCATAGAATCATAGAATGTTTTGGGCTGGAAGGGACCCCTAGAGGTCATCTAGTCCAACCCCCCTGCAGTGAGCAGGGACACCGCTAACTAGATCAGGTTGCTCAGAGCCCCGTCCAACCTGGCCTTGAATGTGTCCAGGGATGGGGCCTGATGCAGCAGAACCATCTGGGGAGTCTCGCCCAAGCCAGTGTGGGCACCGCTGCAGGGGAGGCTGCCCTTGCCCTCTCTGTGACATCTGGGTCTCTCTGTGAGTGTTACCCAAGGCAAAATGTCTAAATTAGTAAGTTCTGGGATGGTTTTTAAATAACTCTTCACTAGTGTCTGTGCCCTACAGTATTACTGATATTTCCATTGACACAAACTACGAGGGGGCGTATTGCCCCTCAGCTTCTCATTGCAGGCTTGGCTTTGCACTGATGACAGCAAGAAGGCAGTGGATTAGGGCTGGTATCAAACTTACAAGTTGCTGGATCAAGCAGGGCAGCCGGGAGGCATGGGAGCAGTCCCAGCCCCGGGCTTTGGGCACTGTCCTGGGGTTGGGGATGGGCCAAGACCAGGCTGGGCCATGGGCCCACAGGTGGGCCCGGCTCGGCAGGGCCCATGGCCGGGCAGGGCCAGGCTGCAGCATCACTGGGGTGGGGGCTGATGGCCCCAGGGGGCTGACATGGGGTCCTGGGCCATGGGCAGGGTGGGGAGAGCCCCAGGGGAGTCTAGGCAGGGCCAGCAAGGCCTCTTGTGGTCCTGACATGTCTGGGCAGCTCATAAATGGACCAGCCATGATAACAGAAGACTTAATTAGCAGCATCTAGTAGAAAACAAAACAAAACAAAACAAAAAAACCCCAGCTGCAAGTAGATATCATAGGCATTACAATAAAATGTTTGTGCAGCCTAGATATATTTTTGAAAACTGAAGCAGCAAAGGAAGCAATCCCCTTTGTTACGCGGTCAGTATTGATAAGTGGCAACACTAAAGAAGGGTCACTGTGGCTTAACACTGCTGTGGGTACGTGTGGAGAGTCCAGTGGGGTAAAAGCGCAGGGATGGCAGTAAGGAGGCCAACAGAAAGGAGCAGCTCTTGTTTCCTTATTGACTGCCACCTGACTTTTCTGCACTCAAATAGGCTAAAATTGACAAAAAAAAAGCTTTGTTCGCAATTGGGCTGAAGAGATGCTGGCTTTTCTTTCAGTTTCTTGATGTTTCCCTCCCCTTTTCTGTGAATGGGAGGGTGCTGCCATTGATGAAGTAGAAACCTCAGGAGGATTCGAACTTTTTGAAGGACAGTCCAACAGACTTCAACAGATGAAGACAAGTGGGAGAACACTGGAAGGTGTTTACCTGAACGATGGTTAACAGGCCTGTCCACAGGCTAGGCCAGGGAGAGAGACATTAAGTCTGTTAGTGGCTGTGTTGGAAATGTATTCAGACCATACAGTAATAAGAGCTGTGTGACTGTAATAATGGATTTTAAGTTCACCACGAAGCCTAAAAGCTTTTCAGAGCTTCGCTAACTTGTAAGTGGCATCTCAATTTCTTCATAACCTTCAGAGTTCAAAGGATTCTACTATGAATAATACAGGTCTTGATATAAACCAAATCAGAGGAAATGATAATAATAGTTAAGGCCTCAGTCATTATTTTAATTCATTATGTATTCATAAATAGGTTCATCCACGATTGCTAACTAAGCAGAAAATGCAGCCATTTTTAATAAATAAGGATGTATTTGAGCAACTTAATTGGCAAATGACTTGAAACAAAGACCTGAAAGCATAAAATTGATCAAATCGAGATCAGCAAAAGGTAAAACAAAATAGTTTGTGTTCAATGGTGGAAAAATAACTAGTGAAACAAAAACCTGAATAATCTTTAATGGGACTTGAAGTATGCCCAACAAACCAATAAAGTCCTTTGCCACAGAGATGTGCAGTCATGCAATAAAGGAATTTAAATAGCATTGCAAGAAGTATTCCAAGTGTAACAGTAAAAGTTAACCCAAGAATTTAACTCAGATTTAGATTAATAAGAAAGCATTCACACCACTGTGTGAGCTTCCCAAGTAGGAAACAATCGAGTTTTGGATGGCAAGTGCTCACAATTCACTGGCAGGCTGCACAATTACATCAAGCAGTAGACTTTAGGCAAGGTAAAATAATTTAAAGGATTAAGTATTGACAGCTGTGTGCTTGATATATATTTATTCATACATACTTGAATTTAATTTTTGAATATAGGTGGGCATATTGTAGGGTAGGAGATGAGAAAGGGCTCTTAGAAGGGACTAAAAGCAACTAATAAAGAAGTAGAGCACTGTTTAGTTGCTTTGGTATTAAGAAAAAAAAAATCATGGTCTTTAGCTTGCAGACAGCCCTTCAAAATTTGTACAGCCTTGGTGAAATAGAAATCAAGTTAAGGTGTATTTCACAATCAAAGACAGGCCCAAGTCCAGACTTAAAAAAGTCCTGCATTTTTAAAATGGAAAATGAAAACCTATCTTCCTTAGAAGTATGCCTTCATCAAAGCAAGCATAATAAAACTTCAAAATCTGTAATGCAAACCTTTCATGTACAAGTAAAATAAATTGAATTCTAAATTAATGACACTTTCTTAGTGGTCTGAATCATAGCATAACATTTACGCACAAGAAAAACTACTATATTCAAATATTAGGCCACACAAATCTATGTTGTTTGGTTTCCATCTTAGAAAGTATATTTACCCAGATTATGTGGGCTGCATACAAAAAGTAGTTTCACTGCGGGGAGCAAAAATCCTCCTTCAGGCTTTTCTGTGTCAGTAGCAATAACCTCAGGGTTGCAGTTGTCTAAATGGCTACGTTGATAATTTGTTATTTAGATTCTCTTGTTTTCTGTAGCTGGCTTAGCAGGTGACCTCAGATTTAAATTCTCTGGAGCAGGGACCATACATTCATATGTGCACGAACAGTGGGGATTTGATCTTGGCTGGAGCTGCAGGCTATGACTGCGATGTAAATGTCAGGTCATAATAGAGTAAGCTCAGGCAATTTCTCTCAGAAATAAAACTTGCTGCTTTCAAATGTCACTAGGCTAAAGAAACTTCAGCATAAACAAAAGTCAGTGGAAAATACATTTATCCACAATGTAGCTTCAATAGAAGTTATTTAATTGTAAAGCATATTAAATTTTTGTTAATCGGGTTACGCTATATTCTTCACTCTATCAAGACTATACCATTTGAGAGGAGAAAGCTTAATGCATGCCTGTGGAATTGCCACGCTTTCCTTCTGTCTGTCGGGCACTCTTTGCAATTTTTGGCCGGGCATAGCCTATAAGTAAATAAATAAATAAATAAATAAAGATATAAGGACTATAGTAACATCTCTAAACATAATCTTATGTGTTAAATCAACCATAGTGCACACTCTCTTTTTAGAGAAGTCAAGTTCTCAAGTGTTTTCTACATCATCAGTGTGATTTCTGGTTCATCTTCCCTCACTGCAAGTTCAGAAAAAAGTATGTCACCTTTATGAGGAGCAATAATTAGTTGGAAAGATTTCATCAGTTGTTTAAACTCTTTAGAGCTACTTACCCAGAATCTCTAATAGCTATGGTGCAATTTAATGACAAAACATAAATCTTAGTAGTCTAATCTAAATGACTGAATGGAAAGAACTTTGTACGTATGATCTTGTTCACTTTTCTTGCAGGCAGCTTTTACTCCTGGAGTATACCTTTTGTTATAGGAGATTTAATTTGTGTCTGTAGTTGGAAGAAGCCACTATCCTCCCTTTTACAGCTGTAGGGCTTGCTTGCAGAACAAAGTTAAGAATTTAAATGTGAATTATACTAGGGCTATGAAGAGAAAATTATATGCGATACGAAATACAGAGGTATATATTTGAGTCAATACGTGTGAATCATTTTGTTTTCTGGAAGATGTATACAGTTACTTTCCTCAATGGTGTCCCAGAAATGGTTAATGTTTGAATTTCACAGCAAATAATTACATAAAAATTAGATAGTGTTAATTTGGAATCACAGATATGAAGTCCATTTATCTAAGTTAAACAGCTGTCATGATTAAAGGGAAAGAATTGAGAGAAAAACATGGGAGGTCGGAAAGTCATACAGAATACAAAAGAAAAAGATGTGCTATGATTTTCTTATCTTTAGGTAGACTGTTGCATATTTTGAAAAGTTTTGTCATTGACGTCAAGGAAAGAAAGGTGAGGCCTCTAGTACTGAGCTGATGCATGCTGGCTTCAGGGGCTGATGTCTCACATGTTGAAAGATGCATTTAGGGCCCTGGTCTTACACCTGCTTTTTCCTTGATCTTAGAAGT
>NW_009259316.1:521610-522284 GCF_000687185.1 Egretta garzetta | reverse complement strand
GTTCAGCAGTAGCAATACTTCAATAAGCATTCTTGTAGCTAACTACAACCATAAGCTCTGACCTTTGAAGTGGACAAGCTGGATCCTAAGGCAGGACTCGATAGGTGTGTCCACTGTTACAGTGTGTTCCGTCCACCTTTGTGAGGAAAGGGAAAAGCTAACAGGAGGAAGCACACCTCTGCCAAGTTACGGCTTTTATGTAGTTCTGTCTACTTCTTCCTAACTTACAAAAGGCTTTGTCTCAATAGCTTTGAATTAAATCTGTGTTGTGTGAGATGTCTTGCATCTACTCTGATACAGTTATGAAGCTTTAGCAAAAAGAAAAAATAATTGAATGTATGTTCTTGGCGTTGTATCTAGCAGTGTTTTCACGGCATATTTCATAGAATTGTAGAATGATTTGGTTGGAAAAGACTTTTAAGATCATCAAGTCCAACCGTACCTGTCCACCACTAAATCATGCCCCTAAGCACCTTGTCTACCTGTCTTTTAAATACCTCCAGGAATGGGGACTCAACCACTTCCCTGAGCAGCCCATTCCAGTGCCTGACAACCCTTTCGGTAAAGAAATGTTTCCTAATGTCCAATCTGAACCTCCCCTGGCACAACTTGGGGCCATTGCTCATCATCCTATCGCCCGTTACCAGGGAGAAGAGGCCGACCCCCACCTGGCT
>NW_009259316.1:504068-521376 GCF_000687185.1 Egretta garzetta | reverse complement strand
TTTCCCAAGCCTGTAGTGTTGCACGAATTTGTCACTGAATATGACTTGTAGAATCATGGCAGGCCTTGGAAACACACGGTTACATGCTCCCATGCATGTATATTACTAAGATGTAGCAGTCAGCATCAAGGTATGTAGATCTCAGTTGTACAGTATAAAAGAGAAGTTCATATATATATATAGCCATCACATAATTCATCCTCTTAATGTAAGAAAAAAACGTAGACCACTGTAAGAAGTTCATCTACAACCAACTACTTCTGCAAAAATAGTGTATTATTTTTTAATCGGAAACTCCTAACCTATTTTTTCTCCTCACTTGGCTTTCACATTGACAAAGCAGCTGCCAGGGCTTCTCCTGAATTGCATTCATCTTCAGTTTCACTGGGGGATGCAGGAAATGCTGACCTGCATAAGGCTGGGTTGGTTCAGTAAGTTATGTTTGTGCTTTGGCGTAACAGGAAGGTTCTGAGGGGAGAGCCTGGCACGGAGATGTAATCCAAGGCAGAAATGAAGAGTCTTACAGGAGTAACTGATAGGCTGCAGATTTACTGGTAACACAGTATGTCCGTATAAAGATGTAATCCATGTTTAGGGCAAGCTGAAGATGAATACTAGAAATGCTACCAACCATCTAGGGAATGAGCTGACCGAAGATTTGAGGCCTCAGCTGGATGTGAAGGCTTCTGCATGTTTTTCCCAAAGCTTTGAAGGTTGCAGCTTGTAACGACATCTTCCTCTGAGAGCTTCCTTAGGCCGTCTGACCCAAAGAGCTGCCTTGCTGGTGTACGTACTAGTGTGAAACTGCAATGTGTAATGCTGCTTGTCTTGCTGCACAGTTTCCATTCTCTTGCTGCTCTGAGGAAAGGGCAGAAGGGGAAAACAAAACCAGCCAAACCACATATAGCTGATTTTAGTCTCTCAGAAGGAAATTTCTTCTTGATCCCGTATTGCTTTAAGTGATGAATTGTCTGATGGTGTGATTTCCACTTTTTAATTTGATGTAATTAAACTGGAGGAGTGCGGTTCAGGGAGGCATTGCTGATCTGTTCACTATGGAAATAAAATGGGCTACTCCATACTGAGATTGGATAATCCATAATCCAATGTACCTATACTAAGGAAAGTTCATTGGTGACTGTCTAAAGGACAGTGTCCTTAACCGAGGATACTGTCTTAAAATCCTGTATCTGGCCACAGGAGTGAATACTACCTGAGAGATGAATTAGTCCTAGGGTTAGAAGGTTAGCAGCTAATTAATTTCAGAGCAAGAAATTTATGTGAAATGAAGATAGAGGAAACAGTAGGCTTACAGGAAGGGGAGACATGCGTAGAAATGCATTAAAGTCATTGAGAGAACTGTAGAAACTGAAATAATTAGAATTCAGAAAATCAGTATCATTGCCTCTGCAATAAAACTATCCTGCAAGTTTCAATATCCACAAATTGTTACACAGTGAAAAGAGATGTTATATCTTTCCTATAATCCATATGCAAACAGTTAAAGAAACGTTGTAAAGCAACTTTTTAAAAGGGGTGGTCTGTGTGGGAAATCCTACTGATGGCAATCGTTGCTGGTACCAATAATACAGTGTGTTGATTTCAGTGAAGTAATTATTAACCTCAGTCAATGCAGTATCAGTAAAGTTGCTTACCAGATGACCTGATACTGTTACGATTACAAGTCACTTCCTCAGAGTATTGTATTTCAGTGTTTCAAATCTCTTTATAAACAGAGCGACAAATTCTCCTTCTTTTTTTAATCAGTAGGTTATTTGTCATGGGTGAAAAAATCATACACTGACTTGCTACTCAAATATTTTTTCCCTTTTAGCAAATATATCATAGTTGATAATAGTTGCAGTCATGATCAGTGATGTATCAATCACTGATGATCAGTAATTGTAGTCATGGTTAGTGATGTACTTAGTTCCCAAAATAAAATGGTACTGTGTCAGAAAATTACAGACAAGTATTCTTATTTCCGTAAACAAGTGGGGTGCGTTTACACACACACACACAGAGAGCTTCCCTCAAGATTAATGCATTTCATCCTCAACCTACTTTAAAATTAGTTCTGCGACTTGAACAATTTGCAGTAAGTAAATTCTTGGGTTTTTCATTGGCTTTTACGTATCCAAGTGTGATATAGTTTTAAATCTTGATTTGTTGACTGCTGATTTGCACCTCTTCCAAATCAATTAGCATGGAAACCCCTGCATTCCTAATCTGCATTTACTTTAAACAGTTTTCTGTTCAATCTGAAAAAGCTAATGAAAGATTTGAGACCTTTCCCCGAATTATTTTCCTTAGAATTTTACTATGTAAATCTGATTCTAAGGGCTGAAATGTCAAATCACGTGAAGACCATCTAAGATCTCTGGTATACTTCTGTTCTGATCTGAAAGCTCTTTCTGTGAAGTCCCACAGTCAGCAGCTGAAGTTCTCTTGGCAATTTTAACATTGATTTACTGGGAGTGCTAGCTACCAGGAATGTGAAAGGTTCTGTGAAGAAAAAGTGGTGGTGATGGTGGTGTAGGACTCGAAGAAGGGGCCTGTGTGCCACCTATTCTAATAAACTACGTCTCCTCTCAAAGCATGCCTTGCTTGAATGCAGAAAAATAAACATTGTAGTAGGATATGAATGGTTTAGAGGATGAGGTTTAGGTCGCAGATTGTCATAAAAGCTGGTCTTCTGCTGGTCTTCAGTGTGAATTTTCATGTCTCTTACATGCCCTGATAAATGACTGCAAGGCATAGTCACTCGCTTTGGATATGATTTCTTCAGCTTCCTGAAATAATTCTGCTTTTCATCCGTACTTACATGGTGCATTTTACTTAGCCAGATACATCATTTGGTACATAATAACCGTAAGATATCTCCATAAATCGTTTTCTTCTTACACCCAATACTCTTCCAGCTTAGCCGTAGAGTTAGCAGGACGCTTAAGTAGCAGAATACAGTATTCATGGCAGTAATGCCTTTAAAAAAGCTGTAGAACTCCAATGGTCCTTTTTCCCCTCCCTCTGCAATTATGAACATGCATTTCAAATTGATGTCACCTTGTCTGGAGCTTAAACATGATCTGAATTTCACTGATTGTAAGCTGGCCCCTGCGGCCTCATGTTTCATACAGGTGCTTCCAACAGTTACTCTCCAAGCCGAACTTCTTGCAGCTTTTTTGCATTCTCAGCTTGTGTTCTTTTGCTTACTATTATTTCCCAGGCTGCGATTCATGTTAATACTGTGATGGAAATGTCAAGCTAATTACCTGTGAGAATAGGTAATAGTTTGGAAAAGAAGAGGGGAAAACAGTTACACCACAACAAAAGAGTTTACTGGCGTAAGGTTTGCCAACGCCACTTGGCTGGAGTGAATGGCATTCTTTCACTTTTTGAGGCAAGCATTGATGTGTGTCAGTAAAATGTATAAAGGAAGGTGTTTATGGTTCCTAATTTTTCCTTCTATGAGCAGAAGTATGTTTACAACTGGGTTAGGAATCTCTGTTCTAGAAAGGATAAAAGTGGTTAAGAGTGAACACTGCATAGTCACGTTCATGCCTGTAGATGTCCCTTGCCTTGGTAGGAAAGACCATAGCATAGTAAATGTTCCAAAATTGGTGCTGCCAAATGTTTATCTGTTTGGCAGTCACTTTGCTTCTGTAATAAAAATGTTGTGCTGGGCTTAAGGTACAGTTGTCACCTATGCAAGGGAATGTCTTTGAATAAGCCGAGAAACTAGAGATTTAGGTCTGCTGTGTCTGGATGCTATCCCTTTAGAGCCAAAAGAGATGCCCTATCAGGTCTAATTTTCCACTTCTTAAGTCCAATGACTGAATAAATGCTTAGAGTATTTTGGGGGGAATGTTGACTTTCTGTGAGAAGAAGGTACCAGAATTCTGGGCTACTGTCCTGTTAGAAGGGACAGAACAAAAGCCTTGCTGATAAATATTCGTCAAACTTTCTGTCTATGGTCTTTCTTTCTGAGAGAAATTATAGTTAGAAACATTTTTCTTTTTTTGTAACCCCTTTATTTTGTAGTATGGTAAGATGGAAACTTATTTAGTGAGGTGAATCAAGTTGGCATTATTTGATTATTAATGCAAGCCAGTTTCAACAATCCTGCTCCATGGTTCTCTAAGTACCAGCTGTATCTAAACCATAGAAATTATTGGAGAAATTAATTCTTGTTTCTCAATTCAATACAGTATTTAATTTTAACTTTAATATCACTTAAAATACTTCTTATTAATTTATTGTATAAGAAGGTGCATTTTTGAGGTGTTGAAAATGATGGAAGAAGTCCTGTCTTCTATATACAGTGCCATATTGGACCGTGCTCTTACATCAGTCTGTTCTGTAAAGCAGTGAGAAGCAGGATGGTACAAGTATATCCCATTGCAATTAAAATATTTAAGTACAAGTAGAATTAGTAAATGACTACTTGGCATTGTGGTCTTAATTCCCAAAAGATTTGGTACAACAGTTTTAAATGAATTATAAACGTGGGGCTGAGACTGAGGTCTAAGTCTTTCGATGTAGGGAAGGATGTAAGAAAGTTTGCTAAAAAGTAAAACTCAAGTTCAGCTAGGGGATAGAGGGTAATATGCTTACAGGTATTTTTTGCTCTTTATATCACAAGTCCAATATTTTTTTCCCCAGAACTTACATACAAAAAGACATAAAATGGATCCTTTGAAGTGAAGTTGTCTGCAGTTAGTTAAAAATAGGCCTAAAATACAGCTGGGTGATTTTTTCATTACTAAAAAAAAAAAACAAACCCAAAACTTTTCCTCTGCCAAGTCACTTGGAAGTTATCGATAAATTCTAATGTATTTGTTGTCTTCTCTCTTTTTTTTAAAAAAGTGCCATCTTTAACCAAAGCAAATGAGTCTAAGTTCTTTTTCATACTTACTAGGTAAGGACCAGTTCATAATCTTAACTTTCCGACCTGTTTATCTGAGAGAACACATATATAGCAACTTTTAATTTTTATAACAAACATAGAAGAAGTGACAGCAGCATTCGTAATCACTTTAAGGTTTGTCTTACTTCAGATTGGGGTAGTATCATGAAGCATCCTTTTGGCAGAAATACTATAACTAAACATCAGGTGAATGCATAGTATAAAGCCCTAAAGAGGAATCAAATATTCATTATATACTTCAACTGTCTGCAATCACAAATGTATTCAACAGGAGATTTCAAAGTTCCGAGCACTTTTTAATCCTGTGTTTCAAGTGCAGGATCTTCAGATATTTGTGTAGTGAAGGCTAAAATCACAGTGCATCTTACTTATGTATTTATGCTTTAGAAAGAAGAAAATTCTTTAGTCTTCTGATGATTGCCAAAGTTTCTAAGGTTTTAAATCTAAGTAACATTGCTACTACAGTAGAATATAAAGTAAAAGAGATATAGGGTCCACCTGTAAAGAAATTTTAGATAAAAAAGTAATGTGTTATCCCAAATGTACATCACAATGCCAAAATACTGTTTTGGAATAATCAAGGTAAAGGCACTAGATCTCCCCAGAATTTCCTTTAACATAAATCGGAAGACCAGTCTTCTGATGTCTAAACACTGCATTCATACAGAACCTTAATAAAAAAAATAAACAGCTGATGCAAGAACCGATGTCACAGTGGTAGAACACACAATTCTGAGAAAAAATCCTGATTGTATACTGCTCATGAAGTATGTAATGTTGAATGACTTGTAGTATAAAGCAAAATCAAAGTTTTGGTCCTTTTTCCATTTTGCTTCTCGAAATACCTCTAAGGGATGATCCATTTATTTTGTTCTGCCTAGCCATCATGGACTTACCTGTCTTGTTTCCCTGTGTTGAAAATTTGTGCGTATATCTCTTCTGACATCTATTAGCTGAGAGTCAAATCCTACAGCTTTGATAAAATCTTTCAGGATGAGTGGAATTTTAGCTCAGTAAAAATGGAGGTTTGGCTTCAAGATTTGTCGTGAAATGCTTGAAGGATATTAAAACAGATTCTTTGTAATTCTTGTAGTTCAGAAAAATGGTGTAAGTCCAACTCAGGATAACTTGTTATACTGAGGCCACGTAGCCAAATTATTTTTAAGGCAATAATAATAACAACAACAACAATTTATCTTTTGCACAACTGTGAAAAGATTCACAAGTTTTACTGTGTTTACATTTGATTACAACTCATGTTTATGTTGATACCTTTAATTGCATGTATGTAAGGGTCTGTAAGCTCATCTCTGGCATATGTGGTTTGGACAGATAGATGCACAGAGCAGTGGAGTGTCCTTGGTTATGTCTGGAGTCTTTCTTGAGTGCACTGAGCCCCAAAGAGTGTAAGTGCTGGTTACTATGGACATAATTTGTCTTTAATTTACTGTGGCTGTGAGCTAAACCACATGGGGTTAAGAGCTTCTCAGTGTGATCTGAAACAGACAGCATGCTGAATGGGGCATCACCCGAATTCACAGCATATTAGAACGCAGCTGTACACATCTAGTCACAATTTAGGTCCATCACTGCAAGCTTCAGGAGGTCAGTTCTGTCTACCTGAGGCACGCTAGCCTGAATATTTTCCTAGATATTAAGAAATGTACCAGGTATCTTCCACCCATCTCTAGAAGGCCATCAGAAAAGGTGTTTGATGCTTGAGATAGAAAATGTATGAGAGCCAAGTTCAACTCATTTCCCCAGACTGCTAGGAAAATTTTCTAATGACGAGACACATAAATTATTTTTCCTGAGATTTATTTTTATACTTCCTGTGATGACTGTTCTACTGTACACAGAATTGAAGATTCATTAGAGTGGAAAGAGGTCAAGGAACATTATTCTGACAGCTGGGGAGGTACCTGTATTCCCATCTGTGCTTCCAGGACTGTTTCTGTACTGTGGTTTCAAGGACCAAGACATCAACACTTAAAACGTAAAACTTCCCCCCTATTATGTCCAACCCTATGTTTGCTGAAAGTGAAATTTTATTTGGGTAAACAAATACATTAATATAAATGGGAAGATGTCTTAATTGGCATTGCTCTGATCCTAGGTAAAAAAATACAGTGGATCGTCTGTTGTGGGAAGATGAGAATACGGTTTGTGTAACTGCAAGCGGTGTTAGCGGTTACTGCCTCTCTGAAGGTTGTTCAGTAAGAATGGCAGAGTGAGGTGAAAGTTCCAAGCCTCCCTCCAGGGTGCCTTCAAGTAAAGGGAGTTTTCTCAACTCAGGATGATGCCTCTTACAGAATTTGAAGTAGTTTTACTGTGCAAAATGCTAATAGTCAAAAATAGTTGTTAGGATTTTAACCCCTTGTTATCTATCAAATCTGATTTTTTTAAAGTAACAGGCTTTCGTTCAAAAGGCTTGTGTTTTTTCTTTTAACCATCAGCCATGGATCTTGAGGTGTGGTCTTTCTTACACATCACTGCCAGTGTGCTTTTGGTAAAACACAAATGTCAGACTTGAGTACTTCCATTTTGAGAATGTTCTCCAAGTGACATTTGTGGCCCTTTGCCAAAAAAAGGTAACATAACTTAGACAAACACATTTTTACTGGAGTCCAGGGCAGCATAGAGCTGTGCCCATTGCCCACAAGTATACCTAGCTTTGCATGGGTTGCAAGAATAAATTAACCACGAAATTATTTTAGTTGCTCACGAGAGCACATCCAGGGTGAGTATAAGGCTTATGAGGAAGAATGGTATCCCCCCCCCCCCCCCCCCCCCCCCAACTTTTTCTGAAAGGAGAAGAGGAGAAACCAGAAAGTTTAGTAGTTACTCTCACAGGAGGAACATCACAGCGAAGAATGCTCATGTGACAGCACACAAATCTCTAGCATGAAAAAGAAAATCAAAGCTTGTAAAATATTAAGCATTAGCATTAGAGCCAGATGTCGTAAGAGTAAATTTCCTTAGGAATCCTGTTTCTAAGGTTTTCAAGCTAAGTCTACAGTTTTTGTGCAGTTAACAGTTCTAGTTCAGTGCATTCAGTCTAGTGGTTACATTGGGTTAGCCTGAGCCTACAGAAGACAATCACGCGTTCCAAATAAAAGACCAAATGCCTTGAAGTAGATCACTTGGAGATAAACAGTATTAAAATGGAAGCACATCTGCCAAGTATCAGCTGTCAAAGCCCTGCAGCTATCTGAAACCAATCAAGTGTTAGAATAATCCGTTGTAGTGCACTTCATCTCTAAGTCTTTGTAATCATCCAGCCAATTTCATGAGCTACATGGAAGAGCATACGTATGTGTTTGTGATTATAATAATGCTTTAAGTGAAATCAGAAATAAGGAATAGACTCTTAATCTGCAGCTATGAATTTTAGCACCTTATTCCATCATTATTTTCTTATTTTCCATTAATTTGTAATTTTCTATGGCAGCTAAAAACAGTTATTCATTCTGTATCTGGCTGAAAATTAAGAAAACTTGTTGTAAATAGTCTAAACCTCTTACGCAAGCACATACAAGACTTAAGCGATTCCAACATATGTATTGTTACACTTCTGTACTTTAAAAATGTTTGTGTAAGACTCTTGTGGAGGGGTAGGACAAGCTGTTTGCTAAGGTCCAAAGTCTAATTTTCAGCTTATCTAGTTGTCAGCTCAGATATCTGCTGTATGGGGGGGGCGGGGGGGGGGGAGGGGGACTGCAAAAGTTAGATGACTTGTACTCTGTCATGGTCACTGAATAAAACTGAAAGCATTATTTGATGGTTAGAGAAAAGGATGATGATGAGAACTGGAAGACTGTCCCATAGAACTGGAAGACAGTCTATGTGACATAAGAAAAGCCACTTCGTGGTGCCCCTTTTTCTTCCTTTCTCACCTCTTCCCTCCTCCTTTATCCATTGTCATATTATATTGATACTTTATAGAGCAGAAACTGACCTTTTTTATAAACTAGGTCTAGCTTGTTTGGGTGTTCATAGAGCACTTGGGCACTGTACTGTACAAAATAATTGCCTTCCTTATGCAATTAGTTGGTCCCAAAGACCAAGTTTCAGGCTCTTGGATTTTCAAGTGGGGCAGAATTGTGGTGGGGTGAAGGAGATGCAGGAGAGAAGTTGGATGCAAAGTCTAGGCCATGTCCATCGGAACATTGTAGATACTACTGAAGTTCAAGAATCTACTTACTAAGTATCAATGGCTAAGACTGTATCTAACCTTTGCCTTTGGTTTTCTGGTTTTCAGCATAATCACTAAATTTTGTGCATGGATAGACTATTTTCCCTGATACACAAACACGCATTGGGTGCAGTCCTCAAAAATTTCATGGACAGAAATGACCCTTTAAGTGTTTGGATCTGACCTCCCAGGTATCTCAAGTCATCTAACTTCAGTCAGCCTATATGTATTTGAGTAACACGTGTTTACCTCAACATAATTTTCAGAGAAATGCAAACTCTTGGTTTATAGGCATTAAGGAATGGAGAGTCTATTAGTGCCCTTGGTAGTTTGTAGCTCTAGTGGTTAGCTACCTTCATGAATATTAAAGTCAGCTTTTCAAAAGCAGAGTTTGCTGTTGTAATGCTCTCCTGTTGTGCTTTCTGTGCTAGAAGAAAACCCTAGTGCCTTGACTGGGAGAAATAGTATCATATATACTGTAATCAGACAACCTCTCAATTTTCTTGATTAACTGATCAAACTAAGCTGTTTAATCATACAGGTCATACAGGGGCATTTTCATCACTTTAAGTTGTATTATTCTTCACCTTTTTGTCTAATCTTTTCAGTGGCCCCTTTTGAATTTGATCTCTGTAAGCAATATTTAAATATCAAGAATATTTCTGAAAGCCTTCTACCAAAATAGAATTTTCTCCTGTATATTTTATTCGCTTCGTATATCCAACGTTTTTGTATTGGCTCTTCCTGCCACATCATACCACTCTCAACTAGCTAGATGTTTAACCATGATACCTAAAGTCCACTGTCTTTGACTTTCCAAGATACATTCTCCATTTTGTAGCAAAGACCAGAATTCCTTATTGTTTAGTGAATTACTCTTCTTTTGTCTGTAATAAAACACATTTATACCTAGGACAGTAAACACAATCAGTCTTTTTACATGTTCCCCTCGTATCTAACAGTTTTGCCAATTCCAGTCATCAGCAAGCTTTATCAAGTCATTCTAATGCTTAGTTCCAGCTCATCAATGAAAATAATGTTAGCTATCCCACAAACTGTCCCCATTTGCTACTGAAGATGTCAGCTGTTTCTCTACATGTGTTTTGATTCTGCCCAGTCCTATTTTTTAACTTGAAAATATTGATCAAAATGGCATTGTGGACATGGTATCTACCATTACTTTTAAAAAATGAAAATTTAGATCTAAGAAGGTGATTAAATTAGTTGTAATACCTATTCTCAATAAAGTCTTATTGACTGACATTCAGGACCAGCTCTTGCTTGGTCTATGCAAGGACAAAATATCTTAATAGACCCATTAATAGTATCAGCAAATGGAAGAATAATAAGGTAGACTAAAGCAGTGATTTTAAAAATCTTTCATCTAGATTTGATCATCCTTCTCAGTGTGAGGAGAGCACAGACATCTTAGTCTGCTGTTGCTTATCCTGGCTCCTGTTGTACAACCCCACAACAGAATTTCAGCTTCAGCTGCTGTTAATCAGGCATGATTTACTTCAGAATTTATGCTTAGGATAATACACTTTTTTTTTTGCCAGAATTTGCTGAAGCAATTTGCAGTTTAAGACAAGAGATGGTCTAATAACCATACTACAGGTGATGTGAACAAAGTCGCTTCATAGTCTAAAGCCTGATGAGAGGAACTTAAGAGTACTTTGTTGAATTGTACCAATAACTTGTTCTTCATTTTAGGTTCCAAGTATACATGGATGAAACATGAGTTGGGATGTAATTTTTGTGGAGGTTGTATTTTTTAGACTATTATGTGCTAAGTAAATATGCAGTCTTTATGTCTACAGTTGTGCCTTACCAGGATACAGGCTTAAATATAAGTTACTAATTAGACTGTATGGTTTAAATTTCCTGGTGAGTCTCAACATTTTCGAAGTGTAAATCATGTAAGAGATTAATCTTGAGCTTTTATGAAATCCATTGAGACAGTAGGGTTTTGTAATCAGCATTTGAGATCACGGGCAAATGAACCAGTATTGGAATTACTGTAACTGCCCTTCACATGCTATAGCTTTGTAAGATGTCGCATTGTCTATCCAGTGTAAATAATTCACCATTCTTTTTAAAAGGTCCTGGAATAAATTAACCTGTTAATTGAATAAAGGGTTTCCTGGATTAAATTTTCCCATTTCCATTAAAAAATCCAATCTTCTCTTTTTCATTATTCAAACTATTTAATAGTTTGGACTGTATAATATATTAGATTCTCACATTCGAATCAGAGCAGTGTCACGATTGCTTTCCAGATGAGACAAACCTGTTTCTCCAGCTTGTAATACGCCTGCAGGAGTGCGTGGTGTTCAAACTGTTGGTGACAGTATCCAGTTCTGAGGGGAGAGGAGGCCAGCTTCCCCTTTATTTTTTTTTTTTTTTTTTAAACCACCAGACATAGTATTAGGTGGCCATACTTTCTACAACACGCTTGACAAAGGGACACAGCAGTTAAGTTCAGCAATTCCTACAACCTGTAATGCTATTCACTGGTTGAGTTATGCTTCAGGATTGGCTGGGAAGGGGCCACAGGAGTAAGCAGGCTCTCCTTACTTGGCATCCCTGTTCAGGAGTTGAGCTAAGGAGATGCAGGTAGCAGCCATATGGCTTGGATTACCATGCAGTATAAAATCTAGAGGTGAAGGGGCGCAGGGACTTCTCTGGAAGGCTGCTGATAGGGTGCATGATGCCCCCCAAACAGTAAATACAAACATTTGTGTATTTTTGCCCAGTCTGGTACGTGATATTGTATTTGACATTGAGAGGAACAGTTGTTAGAGTAATTTCTAATAAAGCCAAGACCTTTTCATTTTCCTTTTTCAATTAAATTCTTTCTTCTGTAATTGAAAAAATAGCATCACAGTTTTGTTGATTTAACAGGATGAGGTACCATTATTTTTGTTTATGTGAATTTGTCAAAAATACTTAAGCATTTTCTACATGGTATTCAACGTTTTGATCCACCACAGAGTATGGCTCGTTACTTCTAGGAGTTTGTTCTCTTTAGCTGATAGGGGAGTTCAAGATTCCCACCCTGTCCAAAGTTGCCTGTTGAAACATTTAATTCCAAGATAAATTTCTTAGCTTAATCTTTTAATCCAGGAAATGACAACCCAAGGAGAGACATGAGCACTGTGGAGCAAATAAAATGCGATAATTTCATCTAATGAATACTTTATAAATTTTTGCAGTGGGAGCTTAAGAAACTCTGGATAGTAAGGAATGTTATCCAAAAAATATTCCCCTGCTTTTTTCATTTAAAACAAATCCTTCAAACTATGTATATGTATTTTCAACCTGATTATGAATTTTGAATTTTTTAGCCAAAATTCTCTTTGGCCTCCTCATAATGATTATGCTGTAAAATGCCTTCAGGTGTTAAAATAAAATTCAATAACCAATTGTAATATTTAGTATCTGTAGATCTCTGCAGAAAAAGCCTTTTTTTCTGTCAAGTTAACTCTGGAGGCACTTATTCCACCCTTATTGTTTTTTTTCTTACAATATTGCCATCATCGTTACTAAACATTTATGTACAGCTGTGTGTGCACTGTCATAATGATTTGACAATATTTTGCAAGCAAGACAAACTCAGTATTTGCATCTTGGGTAGCTTTATCCTGACTTCAAATAGATGCCTTTCTACCAGCAATACTTATTATGTACCACTCAGATTTCGGCCTTTGTTATTTGATTCAGCTACAAAACTGGAAATTTCCATGTCTAGTATTTGCTCTAATTGCCTCTGATTTGTCTTAATACGTCACAAATATCCAGAAGCAACAGAAATATATTGACTTCATAAAGAGGATATTAATATAGGGAAGAGTAAAATGCTCTGAATATTCAGGTACTATTTGGTAGGCTTCCTTATTCTCAAGAATATAGTCTAGCATGTCTTGTAATAGAGACAGAGAACATCTCCAGGCCTGCCGTATGCTGAACTAGGACTGATAAACAAGTCATCTCTCCTTAATTATTATTATTTTTGTCTGTGGATAAATTGAACTAAAACTACCCACTCAATTCTAATCCACAGACCAGCTAGCTGAGGAGGCAGCCTTTCCAATTTGGATTCCAATTTAGACAATAAAATGAGATCCTTATCCTATCATCTGCCTGTGCCCTGCTGAGTGTACTAGAAGAATATAGCTATAAAAAAATCGTTTTAGGGAAGGAGTAATGATGGTAGGTATTTATTCAGTTCTGAGATTTAGAACCTAATAATGGAATCTTTTGATTGTTTTAAATGATAAGCAAGTTTGTCTCGGAGTTGTAAATTTTTTATTTTCTATGCTGACATAACTCAGATACAAAGATGCTATTTAGTAGCAACTCCTGATGGGAAGGGAGTGCTGGCACTGTGCTTTTCATGAAAGAAAAGATTTCTAATACTACAAGTGTCAGTTAACGATTATTTTAACTTAAATCAACATTTGCAGAAAATTTTGACAAGCTTTTTGTTTTCTGTGTATATCTGATTTGAACAGATTATTTTTTAATACATCACAAAAATCTGGCATATAAAAATAGTTTGCTGTATAGGGATTAGAATCATCATCATAATTTTTTGTTTTTTACTTTTCAGAGTAGTAAGTGGAGACCATCTGTCTATTAATTTTTTCCCCAAGTTCCACTGTAATTATTTTGTAGTACCACATAGCTTCATGTTTAAGCATTCTGCTTGTGTGAAATATTTTATTTTTGACACATCTCAAGGGTATGCAAAAATATCTTTTCTCAACTCAGTCTGGACTGAATGTTCACCTGTAGCTTATGGCTTAAATGTTTTTCTTGCTTGGCCAAGGTACATCCTCAGTTTAAAAAAAGCCTTCTTTATCTGTTTTTTGTACACATCTTAATTTAAGTATTTGCAGAATGCATTTAGCACAAAATTGACATTTATCATAAGACTGTTCTTGAAATGTAAGATTTACTGAGCAATTTAGATGTGGGAGGAACCCAGCTTTCATCCTGGATGCATGATGTTCTGAAAATAGAAATGGTATTTCCGATGCTTGCTTATGATCCAGCTAAGTTGATATATGCTGGCAAGGTTTTTTGGGAGCTGCAAACATTTCTTACTTTCAGGATGTCTTCTTAGTTTGAAATCAAATCTGCCTTTCTTCCAGATGACCATTAGGAGATGGGACAATCACCCTTTTGAGTTGTGAAATTCAAAAGAACCTGAATTCCAGGACAGTGTGGTTCTGTTCACGTTCTTTTTTAAGATTTGCTTGGGGTTGGATTTTATTTTGCAAATGTGAACATCACTTTCCGTCGTCTAAAAGATGTGTCTGTTTTTCCTTCCAAATATTTTTAATTTGGAAACTAATGATGCAAAGTCTCCTTAATTGGGTCACTGATTGTGGTAGCAGACAGCAAGACAGCAGGCAGAAGGGCTGGGACTTTATTGTGGAAGAATATAGTAGCTAAGATGGAAAATAAGAAAATGTGGTTTGAACAGGTAGTTTTGCAAAAATAAGACAAATTTAGATATGAGCAGCTTACTGACAGATGAATAAAATACCTAGTTGCAAAACTATATATGAAGTGATTAACAATTATTAAAATAGCTTATTAATGATAATATTATTTTAAAATAAGACAGATCATTGTATTTATAGCAAAGTTAGAGTCTGATTTCAGAAAGGCTAGATCAAAACAATGCTGTATTTTGTTAAGTAGTCAGAGAGTGCTGTACCTGCTGGTGATATCCCTGTATTCTAATGGCAAGTGCAGTTTTGTGCACTCCTTATGATGGATAGCTACATGCATGTGTTGGCAGGGACAAATAGCACTTCAGCTTCAGCCAGGGGAAAGTGGGACAGGTGGAATTTGCAAACTTTGCAGATTGTTCGAACTGATACCAGGCTCAGGCTTAAGAGTCAAAGACCACTACTGTCAGGGACACTCCGTTCAGATAAGTTTCGCTATGACACCAGTACCTTTCAACTCCACACCAGCTTTTACTTTCAGTGCCTCCAGAGGAGAGCTGAAGCTGTGAAATTTACCGAAAAGGGCAAGACATTCCTGATGTCTAATTTTCAGTTTTCAAGTCTGCGTTGTGCCTAATAAGAAGCCAGCTAGATAAGCCTCGTTTTTCTACAATAGCTGCAGTGATTAAGTGCAGAGTGTAAAGTTTCAGATGTCGATGTGTTGCACGTGGCCAAAAAGTTGCATGTAAAGGTTGAAGACGATGATCTTTCAGGTTTTTTGTTAATTTGCTTTTGTTTTGTACTTTTCACCGTACCTGGGTTTAAATTCTGTTTCAGAATTTATCTGGTAACATTGTTTTAGGGTAATCAGGTAATCTAGAAACTGTTTTCACTTTCTCTCTGTTCCTTTACAAAACACGAGTGTTTGCAAAATCACATAGAGATTCCAATATGCTCCATCTTTTTGGAATTCTGATGTAAAATCTTTGAATGGTTGAGGTTGCAAGCCACCTCTAGAAGTGCCTGCTCCAAGCTCCCATCTCAAAGCAGGGTCAGCTAGAGCAGGTTGCTCAACATTGTGTCCAGTGGGGTTGGAAGATGGAGGCTCCACAGCCTCTCTGACCAACCTGTTCTAGTGTACTAAGTGTAAAAAAGTTTTTCCTTCATGTTTAAGTTGGCCTGGTTTTGGCTGGGATAGACTTAATTTTCGTACTAGTAGCCAATACAGTGCTGCGTTTTAGATTTAGCATGAGAATAATGTGATAACACACTGAAGTTTTAGTTGTTGCTAAGCAGTGCTTATGCTAAGTCAAGGACTTCTCAGCTTCCCATGCTATGCCAGCGAGCAGGTGCACAAGAAGCTGGGAGGGGACACAGCCAGGATAACTGACCCCAATTGACCAAAGGGATTTTCCACACCATATGATGTCATGCTTAGTATATAAACTGGGGAGAATCCCCAGTCGCTGCTTGGGGACTGGCTGGGTGTTGGTTGGCAGGTGGTGAGCAGTTGCATCACTTGTTTTTCCTGGGTTTTTTCCTCTCTCTCTTCTTGTTGTTTTCATTACTATTTTAATTGTTATGTTATTGTTTAGTTTATTTTAATTCAATTATTGAACTGTTCTTATCACAACCCACAAGTTTTCATACTGTTGCTCCTTAGATTCTCTCCCCTGTCCCAGGGGGTGGGGGGCAAGGGTGAGTGGGCATCTGTGTTGGTTGCTGGCTGGGGTTATACCACAACAAGGTGGATTGTCTTCTATTTTAATTTGTGCTCATTGCCTCCTGTCCTCTCACTTGATGCCACTGAGAGGCCTGGCTCCATCTGCTTTGCTCCCTCCCACCGAGTGTTTATACACATTGATAAGATCCCCCTAAGCCTTCCCTTCTTGAAGCCATTCCAGCTCCCTCAGCCTTTTCTTGTAAGGCAGAGGCTTCAGTACAAGTATCATCTTTGTGTCCCTTCACTGGACTTACCCCAGTATGCCTATGCCTCTTATGTCCTGGGAAGCCTGGAACTGGACACAGTGCACCAGCTGTGGCCTCACCAGTGCTGAGCAGAGGGGAAGGATCACCTCCCTCAGCTCACTGGTGATGGTTTTCCTAGTGCGGCCCAGGGTCTTGTTGGCTACCTTTTGCTGCAAGGACACGCTTGTTGTGGATGGAGTGAGAGAGAGGCAAAAATACAGTTTATTGATATGAAACAGTGAGTTAACAAGGTTCAGTGGTAAATATTACAGTGGTTTAACAAGATTTGATGGCAGGGCACGCTTGGTTATTTGCTGCATAGAGGACAGGGTCAGACAAAACTGTCAGGGAGACCCTCCCGTTGAGTCATGAGGTTCAGAAGGGACTCCCTTGCTTTCTAAACTCCTTCCTCAGAGAGGAGTCTAGGTGCGGCTGGATCCAATCCTAGTCCCAGAGTTGGTCAACAGCTTATGTCTGAAGGATTATCTATGTGCAGTCAATCCTTTATGTCACTAAGCTAATGTTTCAAAGTTTAGCGTGCTGTTAGCCACTTACCGAGAATCTGTTGCGGCAAGGAATCTCTGAACCTCGAGGAGTAACCTTGAGAGGCGTCTATGGGTGCTATTGCGCACTTGGCTATTGTGCTGTTATCTGTCTCCCCCAAATCCGCTTTGAGCTGGATGCATCTGTCACAACCAGGCACATCCAACATGACCGCCACGGGTGGTTATCGCTTGAGCAGGGGTATGGGAAAAG
>NW_009259316.1:483493-502212 GCF_000687185.1 Egretta garzetta | reverse complement strand
GAGGTTCAGAAGCGGCTCCCTTGCTTTCTAAACTCCTTCCTCAGAGAGGAGTCTAGGTGCGGCTGGATCCAATCCTAGTCCCAGAGTTGGTCAACAGCTTATGTCTGAAGGATTATCTATGTGCAGTCAATCCTTTATGTCACTAAGCTAATGTTTCAAAGTTTAGCGTGCTGTTAGCCACTTACCGAGAATCTGTTGCGGCAAGGAATCTCTGAACCTCGAGGAGTAACCTTGAGAGGCGTCTATGGGTGCTATTGCGCACTTGGCTATTGTGCTGTTATCTGTCTCCCCCAAATCCGCTTTGAGCTGGATGCATCTGTCACAACCAGGCACATCCAACATGACCGCCACGGGTGGTTATCGCTTGAGCAGGGTTATGGGAAAAGGTCAGGTGTCGGGGGGGGGGAGCACATCGCCACAACACTGCTGGCTTATGTTCCACTTAGTGCCCAACAGGACCCTCAGGTCCTTCTCTGCAAGGCTGCTTTCTAGCTGGTTAGACCCCAGCCTGTTGTTGCTCCCCAAGCGTGGGACATGGCATACACGTGTTGAACTTCATGAGGTTTCTGTCAGCCCGTTTCTTCAGTCCATTGAGGTCTCTCTGAATGGCAGCATAAGCCTCTGGTCTCTCAAACATTTCTCACAATTTGGTATAATCTGTAAACTTGCTCAGGCTGCACTCTGTCCTATCATCTACATATATAAATTATGATGATCAAAATGCCCATCTCCACTGATGCTAATCCATGTGGCATCTTCACCTAGCCGCCTTTCCACTTGAATTGATGAAGAGAGGGGATAGATGTCAGGGAATAGATGTGCTGCACATAAACAACTGAACAGCTCTTCTTAATTTCCTGTAGTCTGTCAAGGGGTCCAGAAGAGCAGTTTAGGTGTAAAGGATATTGGACTTTGAAACTTAGGTGAGACGAGTTAAGAAGACATGTATAAATGTAGGATTTTTAGATGCAAGGCCTCATTGTGACTTCATTTTGATCACCAAATTTATTAGTTTTGGGTCCAGCTCACTGAAAAGGAAATAACCCCTAGCATTTGTTTCTGGTTTTCACTATATACCCCTTCTACATTACAAACATAACCTCTCTTAAGTTTACTGGTGTCTGTATTTTATTCTGAAGTATGTAGCTCATTCTGTTTAAATGTTTTTATATGCATTGCTTTAGAGAAATTTCAGGAAATACTTACATCTTGAAATTACTGCTGCTGTGCTTAAACTGTATCCTACATATGTCTATACATAATAAATCAGAATTTCAGAGTTCATACTTAATGGGCAATAAAAGCCTATTAAATAACCATCCTCTTGGAGATAGGTTATTTTTGTCAAAGGTGTTCATTTATTGGTTATTTGTTTAAGTAGGCTCTATTGTAATGTTTCTGTAGTTTTGTTTGGGCTACAAAGGTCTCGGCCATAATTGTTCTGACAGCTGTGGATCCAGTAATCTGTTTGTATGAAAATCAAAGCATTACTCACAACCTTAAAGCTGGAAGTTGATAAAATTGTAGACTAGAATTTAAACCTGGAAGTCAGAGAAAGAGAGAATAAAATGTTTATTACCGGACTATTTATAAGGTTAAATTAATTTTAAATATAGTTTACACTGTAATGTGATGGAATGATGTGGAATGATTGTACCAACAAAAAATCCCCTCTTAGCTATTATTTGGGCCATATTCTAGTCTTACAGAATTATTCAAATATTTTTCCTGCTGTAAATATTCTGTAGAACTTGCTACATATATTTGGCCAATTTGTGGGGAAAATAGTTTTGTGTAAGGTTTAGTAGCCCGTGATTTCCATAGCCAAAGAGTCCAGCTGTCAAGCAGACTAGCAGCTGGGACCTGTGGCATGAGTGGGACCAACAAGGACTGCTGACCCTTGCCTGTGTGTTTGCCTGAGAAGCTGAGGTGCGTCCATACTGGTAATGAAGGCACTATTACTGGCACTCCAGTGAAGAGCATTTACCCACATTCAGTTTGTAACTGAATGGGAAGGAAGTGGAAATGCGTTTAATGAAGCGTGATAGGCTCAGAAACGCATTTGCAGTAGTTCAGTAGCTGTGCTGTGGTCACCTTTGGCTGATGGCTCCAGTTTGCTGACGGAGAAGGCCGCTCTTGCAGTTCTCTGACACAGCTCTCTTCTGTGAGCTTCAGTGAGAAAATGCTGCCACAGAGAAGCTACGACACTTTTTCTGCTGGGCTGCTGGTGGAGAACAGGGACCTCTCCATTTCTCCGATAGTGACTTGTTAGGTCTTCATACTCCCCAGAAGCACATCAGTAGGAGAGCATCAAAATAGCTCTCATAGATCTTGTCCATAGTTCTGCCTTTGATTCAGACTTACTTCTCTGTGCAGTAGGCATATGTATAAACCCAAATTAGTCACATACTTTCATATATCTCTGCAAAATGCTGTCAGCAAGGCCATGCAATAAAGCCATATCATAATTAATTCTCTCTGATATGCAGTGACTCTTTTCCCACATAAAACAGAGGTGGTTAGATGACAAGTAGCAGTGTATGCTGCAAAAAGATCTTTCTTTTGAAAGATGTTTGCATAATGTATGATTTTGCTTTTGTTCTGATCAGGAAGTTAAGATGCAGAGCCAGGTAATGTACACTGCAGTGGAGCAGTATGGAATCTGACAGTGGAAACTGGGGGGTTCCTGCCAGGGGCAGGTAAGATGCAAAATAGGGTCAGGGCAATTGGGGATATGGAGAGAAAGAAGGGTGAATTCAGGGCAGGTATAATCCACGTCATGGTAGGGCATGGCTTTCTACGGACTCCTTTTCAAGTGGTCAGTGCTTTCTTAAAATAATAGGGTGGATGTCACGACTTCATTTGTGTAAACAGATAAGCTTGAGCCCTGTGGAAGAAAGTGAAAACTGCAGAACATGTGTGCGGTCAGCAGCCCCTATGAAGTTGAATTTGCCATACACTGCAACTGTGTTGAGAGCCCTGTAGCAGGTAATAGACTGACAAGGAATAATTTTTTTTTTTTTTTTTTAATAGAAGTCTTAGGTTATTCTTTGCTCTAATATAAACTTATAAAGGGCTTGAAGGAAAATGGAGAAGGTGGCCATCTTCTGTCAGATAGCCCTACCCTTTAGATAATGCCCCATTTGTCCTTGGCAGGTTGTTGTTCTGCAGCCATGGGAAAGGTTCCCCTATCTGCCACATGCATACCTTGTGTCAGAGTTCTCAAGAGTGAATTGAATGAAGGTAGGCTTGTTGTCAAGTTCCAGTCGCTTTTCAGGTGATGCCACATCTGTCTGGTTGCCCTCTGCTGAAGAGGAAATTGAAACAATCCTTTCCTTTCAAATACGTTGCCAAAAATATAGTTCAGCCCTGAGACGGTGGTATCATGGGCTGCTGCTTCTGCTGTCCCAGTGATTCCAGGTTATATTTTCACAGTTTAGAAGTAAAAATAGGGGTTAAATTTTTGTTCTCTTTTTCCTGTCTGAAATGCAACTTCAGACTGGAATTTAATTGCAGCCAGGCTTCTTACACATGATGTCCTGGCTAGGAGGACACCAGTGGTAATGCTGAGCACACTGTACAAGCCAGAACAAGCCGCCTGTATTTTCCAAGCTGCATTGGCTCTAAGTCTACAGAAGTTGAATTTATGTGTCTAATGTAAGTATTGGCATGCTCAAAACATACCTGCTTCATATATTTGGAATCAAGTTACTTAATAAATCACCATTTTTAATGTCATGTTTTACAGGCAGCCTCACTTGCATAGTAATCTACCTTCTTCAGCTCCTACTGATTTGAGTAAAATCTGAACTCCTTAGGAAAGAAGTTAAAGGATCCTGAATTGTTTGAGATAAATACCTTTGTTCACTGGATAAATAGTGTTTAGGATTCGTGTGCTCGGTCTTGTCACAGGTTCCATTAGTGCTTTTTGTAATAGGCAGAAGATGGGAGGAGGAGATGATAGTTCTAAAAAAAATAAAAAAAGAAACAAAAAAGTTGTAAAAAAACCCCAAACAACTCATGTGGAAGGTTTTCAGAAAGACAGCACTTCTAGTACAGGCGCAGGTAGCAGCAAAATTGCAGTTCTGTCAGAAGACCCTATTGTTTGGGGTTGGGGCGGGCAGGAGTGAACTGAGCGGTCAGGCCACCATTTTTACAAACAACATTGGCTGTAGGAGAGTTTTCCTCGTGTAGGTTTACTGGGATGATCGTTCTTCATCCTTCTGCCCTAGTACTGGCGATATGCTCACTCATCTGCTTGGGCGTTCCTGGATTCCCCCCAGCTCCGGGTCAGCTTGCCCTCTTAACAAGGCAGGCAGGGGCGCTGGCAGCCACGGCGAGGCCATCTCTGGTCGGTATGTTAATGCCAACTGTTTGCCTGAGAATTTAAAACCAAAAAGGTTTGCGAACTTTAAAAATAACAATGCATGTCTTTTAAAGAAGGATAAGTGACAAGAGCATAAAGCTACATGCAAGCCATGAAGTTTACATCTGGTTGTAGGGGTTTCTCCATCCTGAGTTTAAAATATATCGATATCTATAAAATAGAGCTTTTTTTTTTTTCTAGTAGAGAGGTCTAAAGACAGTTCTGGCATACAACAAACCTGAGTCATTAAAGAGTTGTGGGCTTTTTTTTTTTTTTTTTTTTTTTAATTATACATTAATTCTTCAAAGCACTTCTGCTATCTGCTGCTGTAAAGCAGACTGTAGTGCACGTGAGTCTTGAGGAGACAGTTTTTCCTTGTAATATGTAAACATTAAAGGTGTTTTGGGCTCACAGTGCTGCAGAAGAACATGTTTTCAAATTTAATCTGTCAGTGCTGAAAACAATGACTTTAGGAAAAATAGGCCAGAAAACTTTTATCCAATATTAGTGTGCATCACCTAAATATCACATGCAATTTGCCTAATAGTATTTATTTTTAGGTACAAGTCTTTATAAATAACTAAAAGGTATTGACATCATGATAATTAAAATGTTGACTTTTGTAAGTAAATAGGTTAGGGTATAATTTGAATGTTTATAATTACCAAATTTTGTTTCAGGCTCTTAAAAATATATATAATGTTAGATTTAATATAAAGATTCATACAAAGAGATATGATTCTCAAGTACTGCAATGGGACAATGCTATGTCTGTGCACCTATACGTATGTGTGTGTGTATATATATATATACATACATATGCATAGGTGAAGAGCTGCTTTCTCCAAGACTAGAGGCAGTTATTATCCTTGAAGCCTGGAATCTGGAATTAAAACTAACTTGTATTTGTCATCTTGGAAGATGAAAATAGCTGCAACGTGCAGATGAAACATGTGCATATACCATTGTGCTTATGGAAACAAATAGCTATTCTTTTAATATAGCTTTGCGTCTATTTTTTGCTGTCCTATGCTTTTTTTTTCTCTTTCAGTTACAATGTTTCCATGTTGAATAAGAAATTAATAAATATACTAGGCCAAATAATGTTTTAACTTACAGTGTTATGCATGTAGTGGTAATTATAGTAAACCTTGGTTTCCTCAATGTCTCTCCATTTGATGATCCATATTATTGGCAGTATATTTTGGAGCAGTTTATTAAAGTAGTAGTTTAGAGTTAATTAAATTAGTTGAATTATTTATGAGTAATAGAACTTGTGCTGCTATTATAAGTTCTATTTTATAAATGACCATAAAGTATTTTCAGAATTCCTGCTTTCTTTCAACAGCCTGTTAAAAAAAAAAACAAACATTTCCTCTTCTTTTCATTATTCAAAAAAAAAAAAAAAAAAAAAAGGTCCTTGTCCAAGGAGAAGGAAGACAGTTTTTAGTCTTAGTTTCCTGAAAAAATTAAATGGAAGCCATGGTAAGATGAGGCTAGAATTAAGCTAAGGAACAGAAAAAATCCATTTTTTTCTGATATCAAAAGGCTGCTTTAATGCATTACATGTACCGATCTTGTCTCATCTTCAAACTGGCTGAATTTGTCTTACACACTCCTGTGGAAAACTATATTCCCCCGAGACTGGTTTTGAGTAATTCTGTGTCATTTCCCTCTTGCTCAGCTTCAGTTTAACACCACTGGCAGTCTCTCGTCGTCCTTTTTTACACCCACTGTTCAAATCTGGTACTGTTTCCCACTTTGTTTATTAAACTACTAAGTTGGCAATGTGATCTGATAATGGGTTAAATGCCTGATGGAGTTCCAGACATATTAGATCTGCATTTCCTTTTTTTACTCTTTGAGGGAAATGTACCATTTTATGTGCTGTATGAAACCTTAATATAATCAAGTGCGTTTATTTCTTTTTCTGTTGACCATTACAATTCGAATTATTAGTGATTTTTAACTTTGGAAGTCAGCCTAGGCTTGAGTTGTGGTTGGTTTAGTTTTTTCCCCCCTTTCCTAAATAGGTACAGTATTTCGTAATGTCTGTTTAGAAAGTGCCATCCCCAGCTTGATAGATCAACAAAATCTGTGATTATCGTAATTATTTTAGTTTTGGACTGGAGATTATATAGTTCCTCATGGGATGCAGAGCAGACTGTATTCTTTGAGTTCTCCTTACTGTGAACCCTCAGTAGAACATCATTCTTACAGAAAACAGACAGATACGATTTTTGGCTCTATGTAGATCACTTTTATTCCAGGCCCATCCTAACTGCAAAGTTGTCCTATCTTGCAGCTAAAACTTTACAGTTGTCCTTTACAGTTTTGTGTTGAATTATATTGTTGAACTGTATTGTTCAACACAAAAAACTGTTGAAATTGTTTGACCACTAGAGATTCTTAATATTTTCTTTATCAGTGGGTCTTCTCATATTTCCTTTATAGACTTTTTCCTTATTGATTATATCCATTAAAAGGGAAAAACATTAAGATCTGGACACAATTTTTAACAGTTGAAGACTGGTAATACCTCCCAGCCAGCGCTCATCGACCCTGCTTTGAGCAGGGGTTTGAACCAGATGTCTCTGCTTTTGACACTGACTGCCCTTAAGCTAACTTGCAGATACTGTTCTTCCTCAGAATGGCCACAAAACACATTGCTTGCTTAATTGTTTTCAACTGCGAGCTTTAGCATTTTTGTACTGTCAGAAATTAATTTTGTCAAGTCCAGAACAGATTTTATGTGATGCATATTCAGGGAGGAAAAAACCCAATCAGTCAGTCTCCTCTCTTTTCATATTAGCTCTGTTTTGCCAGTGCAAGCAGATTTCGCTTTTTGATTGGACTATTTCTGAGGTGCACTGGACAAGTAATATAAAATTCTCAATTTTACAATCAGGTTTTAAACCTAGTTTAAGATATTTAAAGAGAAAGAAGTTGCAGAGTTAGCAAAATGATGGGATAACTCAGTTGAGAAGCCCTCAAAGTTTAATTTGGTGTAATTACAGAAAAGAAAGCTAAAATAAATGCAAAGCTGGTAACTTTTATTTTATGTATATGTAATATTTCTGATGATAGAACATGTGATTAGGATGGGCATGGGGGAAAAGTATTACTTGGTGGCATGAGCCATAGTGAAAGCTAACTGGATTCTGGTCTACCAGCCATGGGGAAGAAAGAATTTTAATTAATTGTTTTGAACAAGTGATGCTGAGGCATCCTAGAGGGGGATTTGCATAGATGGCCAAGAACTTAATTTTCCTATGGTTCAGGAACCTTTTCATCAAAACAAAGGGCTTTAAAAAAATTGTATCTGCCAATGTAAAGCTCAGCTTGTTACTGGAGATCTGTGTTTCAATTCCCTTGTCTGCTTTTTCAGCAGAGTCAGCAGAGAAAATTAGTGCTTTTATTTAACCTAATACAGTTTAACATTTTTCTGCATAATTATACAGACTTTCCAGAAAGTGCTAGATGGCCCCTTGAGCAGAAATGAAGATCAGTGTTACAACTTTCCTAATCTGAAATGCTTTGAGGACTGCAATAGGTAGAATTTGGTTTAATCAAGCAAGCCATCTCAGCAGCTGAATTCTTCTACTGAGAGGTTCTGAGATATGACCTTAGTGCTACCAGAAGTGTTAGACTAGTGGTCTCTTAAATCTTTACAAGTGATAAAAGTATATAGCTAAGCCTCCTCTATTTTTTTTTTTTTTTTTTGAATGTGACATGAGAACCTGTAATATTTGTGAATTCACTTCTCTAGGATATTAGGGCCAGATTTGCATCAAAAAATTTTGTGATAATTAAGTAACAAGTAGCTTTCACTACTGGTCCAATTTACTCTCCACTTTGGTCTGTCCGATTTGTGGAGAGAAAGATGGTCTTTTTGGCAGCTTAAAGGAACAATAATATGGAAATTCAGGGTATGCTTTTGTTTTTCATGAATATTAGTGGGATTGCCCAAAACAGGAGCGAGAGAGCTGAAGTACAACAAGGTTTAGGAAACAAATCTGCCATTCAACTGTAGCAAAATCAGCTGCATGCTAATTTGTGCAGACAAAGAACTTGGTACTTGTTTCAATATGCAGAGAGTGAGCAATAGATTATGAGTAGGTTATGAAAAAGCCAAACGGAAGACAGGAGCTGTGAGTAGAACTTCCAAGATCAGCTGAGCACTTGTCTTTTGATTTGATCTGATTTTCAGTCTAACTCCTACTACCAGAGCAGCCCTTCATGGTTTACCTGGCTGGCAGACCTTAAAGTACAAATTGGTGCATGCAGGATGAGGAAATCACATTGCCGAAGTTCTCTTGCAAAGTTTTAACTCAGTATTGGCAAGTGTAGATTATGTACATTTACCAAGATGAAAAGATTCAGTATTTAACTATCTTGTGAAATATTGGTGCTCTCAGTATTACTAGTCTGATATCTGGAAGATAATTTTCTTCAAGTTTCTACAAAGATATCCTTTTACTCTTTAGGAATATTCTCTTTAATGCCTACATACTATTTTAAAAAATAGAATTATAATGTATTTCTTACATCTGTCTTATGAGCCTGGTTTTACGTGCATAGAGTCTCTTGTGTTGTATTTCTTTAGTCACTGGTAGGCAGTGAATAATGGAACAAATATTTTCTTAGGGAACTGATTCTCGTTTTCCCCTCTGAGCCTTAGTGGTGGAAAAAGCCAGAATAAAAAGACTCTGTGCTTACAGCAAAGCTCCAAATCTGTCTAAAGGTTACATGTATTTTTTGTCAGCTTGTATTAATGTAATTTTAGTCATTTTCAGTAACGAATGTATGATTAAAGGTTATCCATATAGCTAAATAGCTGTTATTACCATGTGCCATTTTAGTTACTTGGATAATTTGTCAACCCTGTATACAAACAGACAGTTTACAAATAAGAATTTTCACTCCCATAGTTAAAATCATAAATCAATAGCAGTTGTTCAGGGCTTGATCCAGCTGCTTATCACCCACCTAATAGGCCAAATTACCTTTACATTCATCCAAGATTTGAGGTTAGAAAGTAGTTCTCTGCTGCCTTTACAGTCATCCACTGGAATGTAAATTTAAGATTCATCATTTCTTGCATACGTGATTCTTGGTACTACCTGCTTCTAGAACAACTGAGTTTCTCCACTGCTTGGTGTTCCTGGTGGTACAGGATACCGATTTACGCAGTTGTGTGTATACTACTTTATGTAGCAACCACCAAAGTTGCCCGCATCACAGATTATTTCAAATACAGAATTGGAGGGACCATTGTGGGATGTAGTCCAGTTCTGCAAAGCTGAAACGAGCATCAGCTCTTTTAGATAAACTTACCAAACAGCCTTCTAAGACCAGATGTGGTTACGCCACCTCAACTTAAATTGGAAGGGGATGGCTGCTTTCATGATGGTTTATTACCTTTTTTTAAATTTCCAGTAAAAGTTTCAACGACCAGTTTGAACCTGTTTGTTCTTGTCCCACCTGTATGCTTCCTCTGATTATTTCTTTTTCTCCTGTCCTTCAGCCTTGCTGCATTATAAAAGCCAATTGTGCTCCCCTCTCAGACTTTGGTTACCTCATCTAAGCTCACCAAACTCTTCTGACTTTATCTTCTGTCAGTTTTTATTTTCTTTCTTAAAAAATGAGAATTAACTAAACAAATTCTGAACAGCAGAATACTGAAGGAGTCTCCCGCATGCCTTGCTACAACGTTATGTCCAGGACAGTACTTTGAAGTTAGCCCAGCTTTAAGCGGGGACTGGACCAAATGATGCCCAGAGGTCATTCCAACCTAAGTTATTCTATTATTATTCCTCCTTCATCTCAACAGAAAATAATTTCTTCAACACGTCTATCGAACTTGGCTTTTTAAATGTGCACCTCAAATAATTTTCTTAATCTCCTCTTAAAAAGCATCAACAAGATCTTTCCTGTTCTGTGCAGAAGATACTCCTGTTTCATGGCAATGTAACCTCCATTTGGTGGAGAATAGAGAAATGAAAGGCAATGTGTAAGGTAGAGATGACTACCATGCAGTCTGTTCAATGTCAAAACTCAGGCCATATATTAGCATTAAGAATATTCTTTGTTAGTTACAGGGGACTTCCCACCACTGCGTCCGCGTAGTAGGAGTTTGCTCCTGGCCAAAGAGGCATAAGCTGCAGGAAAGGGAATAGCAAAATCATCAGCTAAGTAAAAAGGAGAAATATCCTGGCTCTGTGTTTCCTTCTGTAGGAGGGGGGAAGGAATAGAAAGAAAAGGAGAGAGTTGTTTACATGGAAAGAGGTGGAGGTGAAGAGCCCTGAAGAGGTTTCTTGGAAGAGGCTGAGTGAAGCTAATGTGAAGCGGCTGTAGGGGAGAGGAGCTGGGAAGGGCTGTGACGTGCGATTTCACACAGTGACGGGCTGTGAGTGTGTTGGGAGTTCCCTGCGTGGAATGTGCTTTCTTCAAGGTAGAGGCCGCCTGGCTTCTGTCTGCATCATTTCCCTAAGGAAGTGCTGAACTCTAAATGAATCATCCCTCAAATCCTAGAGAAAATCACTTTCTTATTACTTATCAAGGACAACACAGAACAAATATTGTAGCTGAAATAGTCATATAAAAAGCACTTAAAATAATTTACCTAAAACAGTGGTCAATGTGAGGTGCTTGGCTTGCTCTGCATGTTAAGGATTAACTCTTGTGCAGAAGGGGTATCCTTGTGCAGTTTGTCTGTAATGGGATGAGGAGCTTCATTGTTACTAGTGGGGTTTTACCTGCTCTGGTGGTTAGCTACCCCAGGAAGAGATGTTGCAGTATCTTCATGAACAGAAGTGGGTTTCCTTAAAGGAATTTTATTTATATTGCACTGAATTTCTTTAGAAATTAATGTCCTGGTACCAAAGACCAGAACCAAAAAGGTACTGAAAAAGTGTGTTGTGGTGCTTATTTTTAGGTAACTGTCTCTGTGCATCCATGGTTTGGGTTGAGTTCCTATAGTGGTCATACAATGCATAGGGAACTATGTGCCTCAGAACAGAATCGATCTCAATTCACTGAATATTTCTTACCCAATGTCAAAATGTTGGGCAGGATGTTTAAGCTACCTTACATGACATTCAGTCTCACCTCTGGACCTTCAGTACCTTTTTCTGCTCCACTGGGGAACTGTCTTTCCTCTTGTGGGTATGTCCTGGTTTTGGCTGGGACAGAGTTAATTTTCTTCCTAGTAGCTGCTATGGTGCTGTGCTTTGGATTTAGTACTAGAAGAATGTTGATAACTCACTGGTGTTTTGGTTGTTGCTAGGTAGTGCTTAGACTGGCCAAGGACTTCTCAGCTCTCAGCTCTGCCAGGTGCACGAGAGGCTGGGAGGGGGCACAGCCAGGACAGCTGACCCCAACTGGCCAAAGGGCTGTTCCAGACCATATGGCATCCTGCTCAGTATATAAATCTGGGGGAAGAAGGAGGAAGGGGGGACATTCGGAGTGATGGCGCTTGTCTTCCCAAGTGACCGTTACGTGTGATGGAGCCCTGCTTCCCTGGGGGTGGCTGAGCACCTGCCTGCCCATGGGAAGCAGGGAATGAATTCCTTGCTTTGCTTTGCTTGCGCTCACGGCTTTTGCTTTCCCTATTAAAGTGCCTTTGTCTCAACCCACGAGTTTTCTCACTTTTACTCCTCTGATTCTCTCTCCCGTCCCATTGTGGGGGGAGTGAGCGAGCGGCTGCGTGGTGCTGAGTTGCCAGCCGGGGTTAAACCACGACAGGGTATTACTGTCTGGCACCCTTTCTCTGAAGCCATCTTTCAAAACTTGGTGCAAAGAAAAGGTAGCTGTGGTGGCATCTTTTCTAATGGAGTACCTTCACTAAAATACTGTGTTGTTTTCTATGCAGGATTGAGGTTTCACAGGTAAGACAGGGAATAGGCTGATGGTTACGCTCAGCTTAGATACTGCTTTGATTTCTCACAAGTGAGTAAAACAGGATTAAATCTAGTTCTATGACATTGTGCACAAGTGCTTTTATAACTGAACTATTGGGGTAAGAGAGAGGAGGGAAAGAAGAAACTGGATGTCATTTTATTATCCAGGGTGTTGTGTTGTTTTCTTTAAATCATGACAACCATTACCATATTTTTTGTGCAATGCTGTCTATAAGACATGCTTGAAGAATACCATTTTATGGGTACTGATAGGTGTGTTGTGATTTAGGCAACAAACTGCTCAGTTGCCTCAAGGCAGAGATGATTCCTCCTCTCCACTATTGCTTTTCTCTAATTTGCAATTCCTGTTCTATTTCTTGAGCACTTAAGTCCCTTCCAAATATTATTTTAGGTGCTTGTTTGGTTTGGATCAAATCCAAGCATCACCCCTGAGGCTGAAGAAATACAGTAGTACACTACTGTCTAAACTGCTATGCTGTGGAGAAGTGGCAAAATTTAAAATGTAAAGGCCGAGGGGCAACCTGATTGCCCTCTACAGCTTCCTGAGGACGGGAAGAGGAGAGGGAGGTGCTGAGCTCTTCTCCCTGGGATCCAGTGACAGGATGCGTCGGAATGGTTCAAAGCTGAGCCAGAGGAGGTTCAGATGGGACATTAGGAAGCATTTCTTTACAAAGAGCATGGTCAAACACTGGAAGCAGCTTCCTAGAGAGGTGGTCAATGCCCCAAGCCCGTCAGTGTTTAAGAGGCATTTGGGCAATGCCTGTAACAACCTGCTTTAGCTTGGTCAGCCCTGAAGTGGTCAGGCTGTTGGACTGGGTCCCTTCCAACTGAAATAGTCTATTCTTTTTCTATTCTATTCTATTCTATTCTATTCTATTCTATTCTATTCTAAAAGTGCTCCTGTTGAGGTAATTAGTTTTGGAAGTGAGCTCCTTTCTCAAATAAAAATAGATTTTAAGCAAACAGGAAGAACTAACATTATTATCTTAGCAGAAATCACCTGAGCCAGTTCCTTCTTTTTGCAAACCATCGTCCCTTTTCTTAATTAATGAATAAAGAGAAATTATGAAATGAAGTAATTTGATTTGATTTTAGCTTCTCTAAATAAGAATTAAAAAAATAGTGTATTGATTCAGAGTTAGGGTCTGTCTAGCCCAGTATCCTGTCTGGGATACATAGGGGCCAGAAACAGACACTGAGGGAAGAGTGAGTATAGGGCAATCGTATGATACTTGTCTCCTAAACGCTGTCATTGCTTCCAAGTTTAAAGTTAAATAAAAGATAACAAGTATTCGCATGTGTTGCCTGCAAATTGTTTTCCCCGGAATAGTGGAGCTTCACAGGCTTCCACTGTGAAAGGATTCTCTGTCTTCCTGTCACACCAGTAACTCTGCAGAACTGAAATGAAAAGAAACGGGCTGGTATTGCAAGCTAAGTAGCCAGCGGTTTGTTTCTAGGTGGCGAAGTTTCAAAACTTCAGTGTTTTTTGGGGGGTCAGTATGTGTGAAATGAAATCAGTCAAAAAAAAAAAAAAAAAAAAGACTACAGTTGATATTCTTGTTGACCATTTGGTCAAAAGCTATAGAGCCACAGACTGTCCCATGCTCTCTCCATTAAATAGCAGCCTTTGCTGCCCGCTTTGCCATCACTTAAGCAATGCACTGTCTGCAATGCAAGACTGCTGCTGGCTTTCGGCGTGTGCTCGGTATTTAAATAGTGCTCTTAGCAGTGTAGCACACTGAACTTCAAATCGCTTTTAAATAAGAAGGAATAGAACAGTTATTATTAAGCACAATCAGTATAGGAAAATGGGATATAAATAGGGCTGGAGCAGTTAAACAAGTTGCTTTTAAAGGAAAACAATGTCTGCAAACTTCTGCAAGTGTTAAATGCAGAGGAAAGCATTGATCTTGGGACCTTTTTGAAAATTTGGCTGTGAATATTTCCCTGCATTATTGGAAAGAAGTGCAAAACATTCATAGCACAGCCACAAAGTTCTGCTGTTGATTTTGTAAAACCTAGGGAATAACAATAATTTGTCTGGGGAAAAAAAAAAAAAAATAGACCGTTCTCTTTCCCCGTAGGAACTTGTAGCAAGGCCTTTCTAGTAAAGGTGGGCATTGACCACCATAATGCTTTTCTGGCATCTACAGCTAAAAACAACTTTGTAATAATTTAAAAAGTCAGTTTGAAATTCACAAGGTACAAAAACAGCAGCCATCAGTAAAATAAGGACTTATGGGGGGTGTTAGGTTTTTATTTTGATTTGTTGTGGGTTTCTGCATTTTCCAGGATCATTGTAGGGGATTAGATTAGGTTTGTTGGAACATCAAAAGGACTTCTTGGTACAAGAGCCAAGTTGATGCCACAGCTGACTAATTAAGTGTGATTAAATATTTGAGAGAGGTTACTGTGTCACATCGGTAGAGGTGACTACCAAAGTCAGAGATTTTGATGTAATTTTAAATTGAGCAACAAAATAATTGTACTTGGGGGTTGATCTTTTCTGTGGTAATTTATTGAGGGGTTGGTACTTTTTCACGGGATTATTTAATGTAAAATTTATCTTAGGTCTTTCCGCCCCCCGATAGTTGATAGTAAAGATTGTTTACTATTTTGCAGATAACCTCAAGCGTACTGCTGATTTAAAATCTGCTTCTCCTTTGCTTTAGATGGAATATTACTTTCTCAACCTCCTTGCTTTTTGTGAAATGTTTCTGAATCTTTTTTCTTCCACCTTCCACAACCAGAATAGCAATTTAAAAGGCAGTGAGACGGTATCTGCCTGTAATTATATAGAGCGATGTTTGTGTGGCTCCATTGCAGAAATAATTGAAAAGATCATGTGCTGATACAACTCCTTGTAAAAATCCTCTCATAGCTGTTCTGTAGTTGTGTTAGATGTAATTTCATGAATTGTTTTCGAAAACAAAAAGAAATATTTTTGTGTAGCAGATAGCTATAGCACTTTCTCCAAAAATGAGTGACAGCTGTAAACTGAATGACTTCACATGAAGAAGAGGCACACAGACATTTCTTGGATAATTAAAGGAATACAGAAGTGGGAGTTTGCCCTGGCAGCCTGTATGCAGGCTCTGTGATAAATTGAGAGGTGTGCCAGAAAGAGTGAATGAAAGAAGGCCTACCTCCTTTCCCAGCAAGAACTGAGTTTCTTTGTTGTGGTGTTCTACCGAGAAGCAATAAGGCACAGGACTCGAATAACCAAATCATATGGCCCAACGTGCATGTGCACTGATGTATATTGGTGCACAGGATAAGAAAAATGAATTTCCGCAGGCTGCATAAGAGGTACTATGCTAGGAGAAGCGTGTGCAGTGCAGCAGACCTCCTTCTTGCACTGGATAGTTTAGGGGCATTCATCTGAAGGGAGACAGGTCTCACATTAGGCCATGTAATGTCTAAGACTAAACCCAAGCGATTCTGCAAGTACCGCTGTGACCAGGTAGCGTGCAAAATGTGCGTGTTGGGCTCGGGGGGGTTGATGTTTGCCTTTACCCCACCGTTGTCCCTGCTGCCAGGGCCACAAGCACACTCCCAACTTCTAGGAGTTCAGCCTGAGTCCGTGGTGCCCTTGCTGCTCCCTGGCACCTGCTTTGAAAGCGAATCCTTGGGTGTTTGTACAGGCCCTATGGCAACACTGTCTGAGGATGTCTCAGGCAGTTTTTCTTCTGCCAAAGTGCTCAACAGCGTTCCCCCCTCTGGGCTACCTCCCATGAGGGTTCTGGTTACTTTCATAGAAGCATGGCTCATGAGCATGATCCAGGAAACCAGTATCTTGGTGTCACTTGGAGCATTCATTTGTATGCTACTGCTTTTGACTCCCATAAATTGTGGGGAGAGGTGTTTGATGGTCCTACGTCGCTCACCTTGTTCTGCTGGTGCTGGCTGTTGTGGGACAGTACTGTTGTCTCCACAGAGCCCATCTTGTCATGCTGTGTTCCGATCAAGTCCGTCTGAAGAGGACACTCACTTCTTGTTTAGCTTGACTTGGGATACAGGAAAAAATAATGAAGGCTCCCAAAGGTCCGATTTGTTGTTTGTTTATAGACATACTGTAGCTCAGGCTGGGATTTTTCTATCCGTGACTGAAAAGGGATAAACTTGATGAAAACATATTGCTTGGTAATAGCCAGACATCCTTCGCTGACCGTAGAAACTCAGCATTTTTGAAGTGCTTTGTGCTTCTGATCTTTCCATGCTGTGAAGAGACAGGTAGAGCTCCCCGAGTGCTCTGTTTATGTGATGTTCCCCAAAATGAGCTCCCTGCAGCATGCTGTGCTCTTTTGCCTTTCGTCCTCCTAGCACGCAAGGTCGAACACAGAAGGTTTCTCGCTACTTCAGTGCTTTTATTACATGTGTGCAGAAACGGGACATGTGAGTTCAGCTGGAATCAAGATGACCACTCTGTGCATATTTACTGTGCTCATTCTTGCCTAGGGAGGTAAAATAACTTTTGCTGGAATTTCCTTGCATAAGCGGTTATTAAAGGTAAAATTTTAGGCGCAGTGTAGTGCATCCTTACAGAAGATAGGCTCGTTAGCTTCAAGAACATCAGCATCCAGAACTAAACATATGACAATATATTTTTTTTTTGATTGTGTTTTTTATTTGCTTGGGGGTTTTTTTAGCATTATCTTCTCATTCTTAATTTACTCTGCTTCCCTGGGATTATCCTTCAATAAATCCTCATTTCCAAAGACAATATTAAGTATAGAAGAATCAAAGTTTTGTATAGTTGAATGGTGACACAGGATTCTTTATATCACTTGAATAGAATTAAGTAGAACAGTCATTTTATTTGTACTGGAGCATTTGAAGTAAATATAGGATGCAATGACTACCTCTAATGAGAGAAGAGTATCGCAAATAAATCATAATTATTCTCGGTTTGGGTTAAGGAAGGTAATAATTATACCTGCCTGAGTTCCTGCCTCATTAATATTTTATGCTACTATTTTCTAATACTATACTAATGTAATTCTGGTTAAAACCTCCCTCCTCAAACTCTTAAATTTGGTGCAGGTTTCCATAGTTCAGAGCTTCTCAATAAAGTATGCTATTGCTCAGCTTCCTCAGTCAAAGTTGGTAGAGTTTGCAAACTTATATATGGCATAGGAATATGCAGAAAAGTGGTTGATAATGAATTTAAAACATTTTTTGTAGAAAAACTATAAAGCAGAAAGCTTTTTTTTTTTTTTGTGAATGTGCTGAAAAATTTATTAGGGGGAATACTTCTGGTTGTTTTTTTGTTTTTTTTTTTTTGTCTTTTCATGTATTTGATGTATGTATACAGTCAATTGTACTGATCTCTTGGAAGCTGGAAAACACCCAAAAGAAAAGTAGGGGAAAAAAAAAAGCACTTCTATTCACTCAAGCAGATTTGGCACAGTTGTGTGACAGCCTAAAGGCTCCCTGAACAGATACGTCAGGTTGCTTCAGTCAGGAATTCTTTCAGGCCAAAAGCAGGAAAAGCTATTTTTTTTTTTTTTTTTTAAAAGGTTAAAATAAAATTTAAAAAAAAAAAGAAAAAAAAAGCAGTAAGAAACGAGAAAAAGCAGGGTATCTAAACTCAAACTATGTCAAATTCTAATAAGATTTTTCTAGGAAAACTCTTTACATGTTTGTCTGCAAGACTGAGGCATGGGTTTGTAACCAAGAAATGGCAACTGTAACGTGCAACTATATTGGACTGTTCAAAAGCTAAAGAGCATGAATTTAGCTAAGGAAAACAGCACTCTCTTCATACCAGGATATATTGATACCCTTGTAGGAGCAAATACACTTTTAATATAGAATTGTAGAATCATTTAGATTGGAAAAGACCCTTGAGATCATAGAGTCCAACTGCAAACCTAGCACTGCCAAGTTCACCACTAAACCATGTCCCTAAGCACCTCGTCTGCCTGTCTTTTAAATACTTCCAGGGATGGGGACTCAACCACTCCCCTGGGCAGCCCGTTCCATATTCCATATGTTGAATAAGAAGGTAGCATTAGGATAAACATTTTGATGGTGAATCTGTTAGATTGACTATAAAAGTTACAGTATTTATTAAAAGACCATTAGTTGTGAGGAGAAGCCTGTCTAAAACTGCAAAAGCCAAAACACAGTCAAAACTTACTGCAATCCTTGTTTAGACCTTCCCATCTAAGATTTCTTAAGGTGAATACATTAAAATACATGTTTCTACGGAAGTCAGACTAGCAATATGAGGCATCACTACTAATTGGCCGCTAGTGATTCATTTAATACTATCAGTACTGTGCCAGTAATGAACTTCTACGTCTTACAGAGGTTTGCTGCTTATAAAGGGCTAAGCTGGAATTCCTGGAAGTGACAATTCACTCTTTATGCACAGACTTGATTTTCGTTTCTCACTGATTTGGATGAGGTGGCACAGTCTTTCACAT
>NW_009259316.1:481895-483447 GCF_000687185.1 Egretta garzetta | reverse complement strand
TGAGATACTTCATTTATTTCTGTCTTTTGAGGTGGTATCTGTCACATACAAATCTGGATACTGGAAGAGAGACTGTGTAGTGGAAAGTAATACATTGATTGTTACGGATGATGCGAATTCCAGCAAAGAAGGTCACCCTCAAATCCCAGTGTGTCAGCTGAAGCTGCAGTTGTTTCGTGAATTTGAAAAGCAGGCAAAAGGAATTTCAAATTGGAAAAAGTAATATTTAAAAAAGAGCCACTGTCCCTGGTCACCACCCACTAGGGCTCCATTTCAGAAGGTAATTTAAATTAAAGTAATTTCTTCCAGTTTGCCACTTTGCTATTATTACTTGCCAGAGGACTCTGGCTATGTTTATCTTAAGTCTTACTAACTTTAGTGGACTTGAATGCATGCATTTTTGTTGAGTGTCTCATTGAAGGGCTAGCTTCTTAATCTATGAAATCTCACTACAGTGAGTCAATATAAACCACAGATGGTAGATATTTGGAAATGAGTGATGATGTGTAGATTTGAAAGCTAGAAATTAAAAGTTGTCCTTTTGGAACTATTTATACATAAATTAGGCAATTATAAATTTTTTAACACTGTCAAATGTGATAAATAATTAAGCCAAGTTCTTTTCCTGTAAAAAGAGACCTCCAAAAAGAAGCATTTAATTTCACTTACATTATTCTTGTTCAGAACATAGATACTAGGAGCTATACTCACATATTCATAAGAGATCCAGCATCTATTGGGTAAAGGGAAAACTATTCAAGGTTTAAAATCCATTTTCTCATTAAAAAGAGCATTTATTCTCAACATTAGAAAGAAACTATAGTTTGAAAAGTTAAAATAATTTCTGTCTTTGTTTTTTTTATCGATGGATGCAAGGGATGATTTTGTTCTCCCCTATAAATGTCTTGTAAAAATGTACAGAAAAGTATTTTAATCATGACTATAATAATCAGTTCACTGTTATCAAAAGAATGATTATTACTGAGTAACTTCAATCCTTTTTCTATTCTTGGCATGTGAGAAAGACCTATATTGACGCATAAAACAGGTTATGCCTTGGAGGAAAGCGTACTCTTTGCCAAATTGAATATATCATTCATTTTATCATTCATTTCAATATATCATTTATTTTATAGAAAAAACCTTACCTAACCCATCCTCTAGTGTGCATGCTCGTTATTTTAAAATTAAGACCTTCCATTGCTTAAGTGCTCATACGTAGAAGCACAAACACATCTAAATTTACTCTCTGGTGTAGGCCAATTGAATTAACTTAGCTGCGCATTTGAATAATATGAAAATGCACATAATGATCAGTAGAACTAGCAATCATACTCGTAATTTCTTTTAGAAATCACATGTAACTGTTCACTTGAGAAAGCAATTTATAACTTTCTCTATAAAAATGGAAAATCAGACAAATAGAAGGATCCAAAAAATTGCAAAATGTTAGTATTTTTGCTTTGAAATGGTGTAATTTATATATCAGGACTAAGAGGGCAGTTTCTGTATTTATGTTTTAAACTACTTAAGAAGTGAAGATGCTTCCCTC
>NW_009259316.1:472152-481879 GCF_000687185.1 Egretta garzetta | reverse complement strand
TCAATGCTGTGCAAGTCATTTATTAAACAAATATGTAAAATAACACTCAGTATATTTTGAGTGTGTAATTTATTCTTAAATCAGTTCCTTTATTCTTAAATCGGTTCCTTCAGAATAGTTTTAGATCTGAATATTGGTGGCACACTACTGAATCATTTAATAAAAAATTAACATTTTTTTTTTCTCTTTACAGTTCAACAGAAGAGCAGTTTCACTGGCAAACACAAGGTAATGTACATATATTCTCTCCCAGAATGGTCATATTTCATAAAGAAGATGGAGGGGAAAACAACATTTATTTATGTTTTGGGGTTTTTTTGGTTTTTTTTTTTTTATTGCTAGTGTGTGAAAAGCCTACTTAAAAACTGGCAACATTGGGCAAAAGTTGTTAGGGTTGACTAAAAGAACACCAAGACTAAACACAGAGTTTATAGAGGGGACATTGCTAAACAAGTCTCTAACTTTTTTAAGATTCAAACTGAACTTTTCATTTTGCTTTTATTACTCCAAGGAGTAATTTTCAAATTTACTTTCAAAGGATGGCATAATTTTCAATATGGCCAGCCTCCTCCTGAGTATGTGATCTTGGTGTGTTCTCCCTTCCTTCATCAGCTGTGAATGCTTAGTCACGTGTAACTGGTTTCACCTTTTGTCTTGTAACTGGTTTTACCTTTTGCCTTTCAGTTACATTTTCGTGTTGTTAATTTTATTACAGATGGTCAGAAGGATATAGAAGATGAGCTCACCACTGGACTGGAGCTGGTGGACTCCTGTATTAGATCACTGCAGGAATCAGGGATACTTGATCCACAGGACTATTCAGCTAGTGAAAGTAAGTTGCTAGAAACGTGTTTTCTAGAACCCAGATATATTTGTAACATTTTATGCTTTAAAACTGAACACGTATCCTACACTGCTTTTCTTGATTATTTTCTGATACTGGCAGAAGACAACATAGTTGCAAGCAGGCAAATTGCCTCCTTGCCTTTGCAAGTTAATTTCTGATTTTGTTTGTAATCAAGAGAATCTTATTGCTAGTTTGTGGGGAAAAAAAAAACCACAAACAACAACGTGGAATATATTTTAAGGAAAATATTTTGTAATTGCAGTACTAAACTATAAGGTCATGTCACAAGACTTCAGCATCACCACTACAAAAGTAACTTTCAAACAGTGCTTTTTCAGTATGCAAAAGTAATGAAATGAAATGTAGTGTGGGGCTGTGGGTAATTCTGATATCTGAAATTTTAAAATGGATACACAGACAGAAATAGAACTTTTTCAAGATGATGCAGAGAATGGCAGCTGTAGCAAGAAAGCTGGTCTTTTCTCAAAGGTTGGCTCACTGGTCATTCAGCAGCCATTCTGTTTGCAGAATTGAGCAGTGAGTGGATAGATCCTCTGCTAGGACCAGCTGCTGAGGAAGTGAATCAAGGCTAAACAACAGCAAAAGTCAACAAGGGACATGCCTCTCCACGTATTTGTAGAGCAGATGTCTACGAACGCTTGTGCTCATGAGTCACGTACACTAAGACAAAGTTTTCCAACAGGTTAACAGGTCTGTTATCAGACGTAGCACTAGATATTGAAAAAACAGTTTAACTGCCTATTTTCCTTTCCTTTTCCACAGTCTCCTATGTGATACTCTGTTTCCACCTGCCACAATATATGCCCACTTTCACCTCACTCCTTCTGTAGCTCCTGACACTACCTTGGCTTTTCAGTTTTCTCTAGTATTCTTCCACATCTTTCCCCCTCTGCTCAGTTGAGCCATTTTTGTCCTTCTCAATCCCTCTGACTGAATTGTGGTTTTCAAGATTGCTGCCAAATCCAGCTTTCTCAAAGCCAAAGGGGATGGTCTTCCCTTCATCTGGAAAGGCTAATGGAATGTGAGAGCCATGTTCTGCAAAGCATCTCTAGCACTGACAAATCATCACCTGAAACGTGGTCATCAGGTGACAAAAGGAAGGCATTGCAAATTTAATGCAGACTTTTAATTTGTCAGACAATTCTTCATTATTTTAGAACAGGATTTGCAGTAAAATTCACAGCTGACAATCCTGGGGCAGTAGACAATTTTTCACTTTTCACGTGCACAAGATTTCTGGGCTAATAATGTCGCTAACACTTTTGTTAAGATGTTGCTTTATCTGAACATAATCTGTGTGATTAATGTCTGTTATGATGTTGCCTGGTCTGAACAAAATTGGGAAAACATGATGAAACAATGTAAGCCCTTACAATTTGCCCTGTTTTTTTCTTCACTGGGGGTGAGGATAAACAGGCTAAATGACTAGCATGGTAAGGATTGCCTTCAAAATGTGATTCGATAATAAAATGAAACTCGGTAGATGGCAATAGCAGAGATTGGGGGCAGGGAGGGTCTTGCTTGGGTGGGAAACTGGCAGAAACTGGCTGAAGAGGTGGAAACTAAGAAAAAATGTTAGGGAAGGATGGAGACAGTAGATGGAGAGAAGTCTGGGTATGTGAAGAAAACTAGTACTGGTGCAAATTTCTGAGGACTATCACAAAAAGACTATATTCCTATAGGAATTCCTATAGGAATATAGATAGATGGGAAGGAGAATAAGGGATATGGGGAAATGGGAAACAGTGGTGGAGAAGAGGAGCAATAAAGATGGATTGTGTGGGAAACCCGCAGGGGAGGAACTGAGATTCACTGAAGCAGGAGATCCAGTCAGAAAACTGGAAGCTGAATTTGGTTGGTTGGATGGTGTGTTCCTGGGATCAGGAGTTAGGCGCAACAACAGGGAACAAGAGGGTGACAAGAATGACATTTGAGAAAGGAAATGGCAACAGAGTAATGGGCAGGACAATAGCTGTCCCTAAGAGACACAGGTTTGGGGAGAACAGGCAGGTACATGTGCACCCAAGGGAGGAGGCTTCTCCACAGAGCTGCAAGCTTGATCTTCTTCACTGTCAGGGAATACTTACGAAGCTTTTTGTCACAGTGCCCCATACTCCTCTGCTCCAGGCCTGCCTCGTAATGAAGCTAGATTGCTGTTTGCCATTTAAGGTTTTGATTAAGAATCATATATATATACCAAACCTAACGGTTGCAGCTCTGCTAATCACTCGCAAATGCCATTACCATGCCATATACTGGACTTTCTTCTTGATTTGGGGGTCTTTTTTCAACTTAGAGTAAAACATCACAAACACATCAGGCAGTTAAAATGTTACTGTGTTTGCAAAGTCAAAAGTACCAAAGTCAAGGCTGTCTTGAGTTTCTTATTTTAATTTCTTATGACTGCATTACCAAACAATTATTATCATGCCCTGTTTTGTACATTTTCTGTCCATGCCTCATTTACCCCAAAGCTAAGGCTCCGATTGCACAGCGTACTAGAGGGGGAGATTTCATCTGGAGCACTTCCAACCTCTCTAAGCAATGCGTAGAACACACATACTAAATGAAAACAAAAATCTCATATTTGACAGTTCAGCTTTGCACTTAAAATTTAATTGTATCCCTCCTTCATCTCCCAAAGTTGAGATGTTAATAGTCATGAAGTCATTCGAAGTATCTTCTACTGATACTTAGTTTTAGGAGTTCCCCCTTAGTCTGCAGGTCTGCTGAGAAGGAACAGCTGTGACTGGACACTGTGCAAGCACGGTCTCAAACATACGAAGCGTGATAGAAAAGGAAGTTTAAAACTCACTCTGAAGTGTCTTACACACACAGCATTTGCATTTCATAGACACTTCGGGTCTTAATTCCTTTAGTCTCCAAATAGGAAATGAGATCTATATAAATGTCTCACTTTACAGGTACTCTAAAAATCGTTATTTGTGATGTATTTGAAGTAAACATTGAGCGTCATAGAACAATCTACCAGGGTGCTATTTTTTTTTCCTTTCTATCGGGCATTTTTAATGAAGGCCTGAGGTTATGCGGTAAAAAATGAGGCAACTACTGAAACACTGAATAGTTTTGCATTGTGTGCACTGGCCGTAAGACAAGGAAGAAGGGGAAGAGCGATGAGTCAGAAAAGGCAACTTAGTCTGGCATTTCCTAACTTTTGAGCTTTTAGCTTCACAATTTTTGTTATGTTTACTTCTGCAGTTTGACTGCATAGCTGTATTTTAAGTAACAAGGCTGACTCTGAGGAGAGCGTTTCCAGCCTGCCATGACAGTTCTAATCTAGCTGAGGCAGATTTTTTAAATCATTATATGAAAGCCTGCCCAGGGATGTGACCACAGCTTCTTTTTCTGAACTGTGTGCATCTAGTCTAATGAGTTAATCTATCAGTAGCTCTGGTGTTGTAGAGGATTAGTGTGTCTGTAGTCAGAATTTTTACAATTCAGTTTCACGCACTCTGATTTTCTCAGAATTAGTTCTAAAAAGTTGTCACATAGCAGACGGCTTTTATAATACTCTAAATCCCAAACATCACTTCACATGTGCTATTCCTTTAGTAGCAAATAAAAGCCATGGAAAAAGGCTAATGGGACAAGTCACATGAAAGGGGCTTACGCAGGAGGGGTTCTGTATTGCTCACTAATTACCTTTACTGAATTAGAAAATTAAAAAAAATATAAATACATAAAGCTTTTCTTAATTAGGCAAAATGCAAGCAAAGCGATCACTGGTTTTTGAAGTAAATTAACTATTATCAGACAAAGTTGGGCAGATTCATAACTACTGTGTGCTCTCATAGAAGTTATATGTGGTAGCGCTGACCTTGGGACAAGGTTACATGCATCTGAGGGGAATTCCTGCACTGTTGCCCATCTCTTTCTTCTGCCCAACTCAGTATAAGCTCGCTTCCCAAACCCATGTGTTTCCAGTTACAAGCAAACAAACAAAAAATAAGGAAACTTCCAGAATTACGCAAGAAGCTGCAGCTGAGTTAAGAACTAAACCTGCATCGCCATGCTCCAGTTCCCTGTACTGCAGTGATTTCTCCTTATCTTTACGTAGCTATAGATCTGTCATCACCATGTCACGCCAGTTTACATCAAACATGATCTGACATAGGTTTTTTGGAGTCAGAGGGGAGTGCAGCCTGTCCTAAGTGTTTGTGGGGATGTCACCAGCAGAACGAGGGTGGTCCACGCACACCCTCTATCTCTGAGGGTGGGCAGGTAGAGGCTGCTGCTCCTGGCAGTAGCCAGTAGCTACGGTGTGCCCTAGGGACCAGCCTGGTCCCTCAGTGTCCCTGTGAGGGCACTTGATCCGTCCTCCTCCCTGCTGTATATTGCTGTAACACCCAGCATGGCAGCCTGGAGCTGACTGCAGAGCTGGCTGCTCCTCTCTGAAACTACTTCTTCCCCCCACCATTATCTGTTTCTAATGGGAACTCAAAAATATTGCTCTTGCACAAATGAAGATAAGTAACTGTCACTTTAAATAGGATCTGGGGAAAGACCAGACATGTGAGAGCAAAGCTAATCGCCTATAAGACACTGGAGATGAGTCACGGGAGAGGAACGGGAATGCACACTAAGTGTAGGACCTGAAATCACTGGGGAAGGAAATGTGCAGGGGGGGCAAAATTTAGTTCAGGATAAAGATAATACTAGGGATGTTGCAGACAGGCATAAGACACAGGTGTACTGAATAGTGACTGTAGCTCAGGAGAGGTATTTTCATGGCAGAATTTGTTAATTTAGTGGGGAAAGCCATGTGGAAAAAAAAAAAAAAAAAAAAACAAACAAAAAAACCAAAACATTTTGCAAGGGCTGAGTATGTATTGTGGAGACCAAAAATTAATATTTCAGATTAGGAAGCTTGTAAAGATAGGGGATGAAGGAAACAAGTCACTTTTTCCTCCCCTTCTCATCACTGCACCACCGTCTCAAAATCACACAACTACTTCAGATTCATTCCTTTTACTACCTAGTCAGTACACCTCCTTTTTTTTTGTTTTGTTTTGCTTTCTTCTTTTTTTCCTCCATTACATGTAAGAACAATTGAAAAGGTAGAAAGCTTCAGGGAAGGAAGGAGCGTAAGCGCAGATATACAACTCTTCGAGTGAAGAAGGGTGATGGCTGAGGACCTTTGTCATAAGGCTTGACAAGGTCGCAGTGTGGCCTGCAGATAAGCGGGAGAGGTACTGATGAAGTGCCTGAGGCCCCCAGATGTCCGTCCGTGACACAGAGAAACTGGAGGCTTCTGAGCCATCGTTAAGGACCAAACTACCTTTTCCTGCCAAAGTTTGTAAATTTGCATTTTGCAGATGGGTAGTGTAAGGGTGAGATAAATGTGGAATGAGAGGAATATATTGGTCCTGTATTTCTTTCCCTCCTACTAGTTCCCCTGTGCCCCTGTCCCTGTGGGTCATTAGAATGCCACATCAGAGGACTGCCGTGATACGTAGCGTCAGAACCATTTCTGAGATAATTAGCTGAAGCTCGTTGAATTGTTACAGACTACATTGGATCCTTCCGGGCTGCGGCGGTGGAGACAGGCAAGTTACTCCCTCTGACATGGCATTAGCAAAATGAGGGTTAGACAGACTGTTGAGATTACTGAGCAAATCCATTGGCACTTTCTTCCTCACTGAAACCACAGGCTCAAATGTCTCCTAATCCAGAAGTCTCTAATTTTAATTTAAGGTATCTATACTTAAATCTTTCATGCTATTTCCTTTGCTTCAGTCTCCACAAAATGAGCATAAGACCAGTCTTTAAAGGATTATGGGGCAGATTTATGGAGCTTTTGGTGTTTAAGTTCCTAACTGAAATGGAATCGTTTCACTATTTTTCACTTGCTTAATCACTTCATGTGCCAACCCTCCTCCTTTGCTCTCTAAATCAATATCACAGACTGCAGCCACAGAGTTCTTGTTGACATGGATCGGAAAACCTCTTGGATCATTCTTCCAATTGTCTGATATTTTTCAAATGCTACATTTTAAATTTCAATTTAAAAATAAGTGGTTTATACTGGAATTTCAGTTTTTCCCACCTGACATTGCCACTACTCCAGACCATTTTTTTCCCCAAAATTTTCTGAATATATTTTTATTTGTTTCTGTTGTCCAATAGCACCCTATTGTCCTGGTGCTCAGGATTAATTACAGAATTCAGCACACTGATAAGGGAATAAGCACAATGTAGCTTAAATAACACTGTCTTCTTGGCTAATGCCATTTCAGAGTGCACTTTACTGAGGCTACATGTTGACAGAAATGCAGGCAGTTAAGGATGTCTCAGTCCTTCTGGGGAAGAAAAAACATGGCTCACCACTGAGGACTCAATCCCAGACTATATTAACTCTTTTAGTCACTTGAAACTATTTGCCCAAAATGCAGCACAAACGGGTAGTAGTACCATTTAGATGTTGATTTTTTTCATGTGAAGAATGACTTATGTTGCAAGAACCGATTATTTTTATTGCATGAAATTATATACATTATATTATATATAGCTGTTGCATTAGACAGATGTGGTTTTCACTTATATAACCTATCTAATTCTGAGCCTAAAAAGATGGGCCAAGCTCTTACTTTATTCTCTTAATTCAGTTTTGTTGCAGCAATTTTTTACAATACGAGAGATCCTCCTTACCCAGTGTGAAAGCAGATGTGCCAGTTTGAAAGAGCGCTCCTTGTTCAACCTTTATGATTTTCATCCTTTATCAGCTGCTTTATTCATAGATACTGAAAATGGATTGAAACAAAAAGGCACTATTTACACAATGAATGTGTAAAAGGATGTGTGTTTATGTGTTTTCCATCCCATAGCTCTTGCTTTGTGAAATTGCCACCTGTCAGATGGCTGACATGCTCAATGAGATGAAATTTGGCATCAGTGGACCTCACAATTTGTTGATAGATGAAGTTATTTCCATTTCATTATCTGCTCGGAGAGCCAGGGCGATCCAGCTGAGTCATTCTTTGTGCACACAAAGGAGGTGTTCTTGTGGGACCTCCTGGTGAACATGCACACTAATAAAATCATGTGCTCTTTGAGTACGTTTCAGAACTGAAAAACACCTAAGAAGTGTGCATGCCCCTCTTTCATTTTAGGATTGGAGTCTTTGGAGTAGGAGTGGCAGAAGGGTGTAAGACTGGTAACACCACCTTTCTTTCTGCTGCATTAATGTGAACGTGGCAGTTGTCTGACTCAGTAGTTCTTATCTCTGGATACATCTCTCGGAGTATGAGGTCTGAGGAAATTTTGATTTATTGATGTAACTTCTGTCAATATTGAAATATATTCAGGGTAAATATGTATGGTTGGGCATTTTGGATGCCTCTGCCTATTCCATCCATCTCCTCTAATACGAGCCTTTTCAATGTCTTGGCTTCAGAACTTTGGATTTTCAAAGTCATCTTTGCACATTTTGTGATGGGATAAATCTTCTGAAAGGTGGAGACCTTTTGTTAAAGGGTGGTCTTACAGTTACTCGTTGTATGTTCTCACAGAGTAACTTGTACAGAAATTGTCTCAACTGTGGGCCAAGTTCAGTCTTTTAAAGTAGTTGTTAAAGAAGTAGATGGGGATAAGATGTTGGTTCCTTTATCCACCTCACCTTTCTGGCCCTAGTTACACTAAGTATGAGCATGAAATAATTATCATGTCGTTTACCATTATAATAGCCACTGGCTGGTAGCAAACACTGAGACCTGCTTCCAGAGACAGTCCTCAGCAGATTAATGTCTTTCCAAAATAGCTGACCATGTAAAGTTTCTGTAGATTCATCGCTAAACCCTGCTAAGACGTGAAGATTTGATAATATGAAGCAGGCTCTAGCATTGACCCAAGAGCCAGCTCTTACATCTTAGCATCCGTCTTCACAGCCAGTGCTGCCTCAGGAAATATTCCATCAGCACTGAGCATCCTGAGCTTGGACCTTATTGTTTTCATCCTCTGTCAGAGGCAGAGTTCAAAGATATTGAGAGTTGCATCAGATGAAAAGATGTAGCTCAAACACTGTCATTCAGCACTCCATCACCTCTGCTGTTATCATGGGTATCAGGGTGGTAAGGGCCAGGTAAAACAGGCACGTCTTTGTTGCTGACATGTCACATCCTAATAAATTCATGTCAGTCTTCTCACTTTAAGAGCATGAGTGAAGTTCTCCTTTTCAGTCTCTTCCCATATGCAGGCAGGAGGAGACCACTGCAAAGAGTCAAACTTGGGAGTGGAGCCACAGTATGGGCTCTCACCATGCGGATTCCTGGCAGGCTTTGTTACCTGCTTCACCAGCCATGGTCCACTGTGGATTTCTGACAGTGAAGCATTAGGGACTGTGACTTGGGTGCAGCTGATCTCATTCTGCTGTGGTTTGCTGCCTGTCTCCAAGCTCAGGTGTGGTTGTTTACAAGCAGGAGGCCTGATGAAGGCTGGAGGAACCATCACCGTTCAGGGAAGCAGCTTCTGCTTTCCCTGGTTCCTTAGGAGTAGCACAGGGGTTGTTGTGGGCACCCTCCTGTGCAGGGCTTCAATCACCTCAATTCTTTTGCGGCCCTTCTGTAGATTGGTTGGTTTTCGGGGGGGGGAGTTACAGGCTTCTCAGGGAGAATGTGCTAGAAGCCACTAGCAGAAGTACTGGTCAAAACTTGATGGTCCAGTACCTGCCCTTGCTGTTGCACCTAAACTGCTGCAGGCTGCCTTTTGCAATTTGCTCTCCTCAGGAAGGAATCTCCAGCCACAGACACTCCTGCCATCTTAGTATCTCTCCCAAGCTTTCCTCTTCCTTTTCCTTTTCCTTGCCTGTGCTCTTTCGCCTTTTCTTGATGTCCCATCTTTCCC
>NW_009259316.1:450667-472130 GCF_000687185.1 Egretta garzetta | reverse complement strand
TTTCCTTATTTCTGTTGCTTCCATTTGTGTTTCAATTCCTTCTTTTCTTTTTCCAGTTCCTGTATCTTTTCCGTTCTCACGTCCCCAAAACAGATGATGATTCATCCTCAGAGGCAAAAAAAAAAAGAAAAAAAAAAAAATCAAAACACGTTTTCTGTGTAAAACTGGCCTTGCTATCCTCACTTTTTGCATGCTTATGTAACTTCAAGTGAATCCACATTGCTCATTGGTGTGCCGTGGTGGGAGTCCAGAGGTAACGCTGTGACAACATTGCAACTAAGTCATGTCTCATTTCCCTCTGTTTCTGTACAGCAGCCTACAAGCTGAGTTTTTGTTTCAGTTTGCTGTCACCTGCAGCATGTTTCTTGGAGTTCCCTTATTTCCGGCTATGTATACATGATGAAATGTGCTTTTATATATAAATTCCATACTGATACCACGATATTACTTCATATCTCTGAGCTTGCTTGTCCTGAGGTTAATCTGACTTCGGTACCTGATGTCATTTTATGCTGTGCAACCGACTTAAAATCCTTGCCTAAAGAGAACAGCCCCTCACAATCTAGCTTTATTACTGCAGTACAAAATGCGGATGTCAAATTAACACAGGAGCAGTAACAGCAGGTAAAACATATATGGGGTGGCTGGGGAAATGGAAAGGTGAGACTTGAGACCAGGAAAGGAGGAACAATTAGTGAGCAACATCAAAGATGGGAAGGGGGTAGTGATCAGCTTGTAATGCTTAGCCTGTGGCAGACACAAATCCTGCACGGACAACCAGGTGTTGCCTCATCCACCACAGGAAGCAGTTACTGAAACTCATTAAAAAATGACAGTGACTTACGGTAGCATCTGTAGGAGCAGAACAAAGAAAGACTTTTGGCATCCGAGCCTACAATGCAAAAGCACATCAGTAAATATTGTGTCTGTAGTATGGGCCAAGAAACAAATGCACCCACATCCTCATGACAGACTGATAAAGCACTCGCCCTGCTCGTGCCTCCGTGGCACGCCAGCGCCCGCGCGCTCGGCACAGTCAGAAGTGCCAAGAGCCGCATCGTTCTGGGATCTGCCGGTGCCAGCTCGTGAGCGTAAGCAGTGCATAGATGCAGCCTTGAAAAAGAGGTACTTGGCTTGTTAGCCTGTGTCAAATGATGTATATGGAACAGAAAATTTTGGCAGGTTTGGGTTTGATTTCTTTTGTGCTACATGCAGTTTACATAGCGCTCAATAAAGTAGGATTTTTGTGACTTCTGTGATAATGCAGAGTAGGGAGTTGCCTCCGTCTTCTCCATTCTGGCCTTGCCAATGTAGAAACGGATTTTCTGAGTACAACATGAGCAGAGAACAGTGCACGTTTGTGGACACAGAAAGAGAAAGCAGAAGCAAACCCACATATTTTCTGGTTTATGGCAGAGGAGTTTTTGGCAGATGAAAAAGATTCTCATAAAATTTTGACCTTTTTGACTTACTTCTTAATTGACTTCTGAGGCAGCGCTAAACACATTCTGAACTGGCTCGCCTCAGAGGCCACATAGCCATTTTCATTTGTGGATAGAAAAGGTTCAAGATTTAAGCCTGTCAAAGGTCAGGAAAAAATGGAGTTCTGCTTTGCACGAGAAGAGGAAACCGGTTTTGTGCTAGTAGTTAAGTTCACAGAACAACGTAATAGCATTACAGATCTACTGATGCCTTTTGTATTAGATCCATATATCCATGAGTAGTTTTATATGCTTTATAGTCAGAAGCTGGTGGGCGCTTTTCTTAATTATTATTTTTCAACAGTTTAATTTAGTTCTATCCAAAGAGATTTGTCTAATATTTTGATCTCTGATAATGTATTCAGCTTCCATGTGAGTCATGTTTGTGTGATGTCTATAACCATCTGATTTTATTTCCTAGAAATAAAAAGGGAACACATTAGTTTAATACTATCAATAGCAGCTTTAGGCTGCGCTAGGCACAGGGGGTGACTAGGAACACTTGACATTCACAGTTGTCTTCAAAGGTATAAAATACTTCCCAAAAAATGAGGATTTAATCATGCAAAATATGTTCTTAATTTACTGGGCCTTTTTTTTTCTGTAAACAAAGCATACACTCCATTTTAAATGTAGTTACTCTTTGCAAAATGGGAGACTGATAATGAAAACACAAATTAAAAAAATAACAATTATTTATGCCAAAATTCAGTGTTTCCCAAATGGAGACATGACAGTTCCTTCTAAGTCAGAGCTTGCTGTCTGTGTCGCTGCATGCAGTGCCTCCTCCTGCATGCAGGTTTCTTCCTGCGGTCACATTCAGAAATGTATCTAATACCATCCAGAAGCCCGGTTCAGGTACTGTTCTCCTCTGGTTCCACAGTCTGACAGCAAACTTTGGTTACAATGAAGTGTTGTGTGGCTTCTGCCACTCCTAGTATTGCGTACCACCTGCAGAGTTTCACAGAAGTATCATTGTCACCATCAGCAAATCACGCCACTTGTGGAAAGAAGTGATTTATATTCTTCGTGTAATTCACATCGTGTCTGCCTTAGGCCACTGACAAGGTTTTGTTGGCAGCGGCTTCTCATGGAGGTCTAAAAAGTGCCAGCAGAAATTTCACTGCCAAAAGAGCTCCAGATCATCCTTTAGATACCCGTAGATGGAAGGCTAGAGAATATTATTTTTCCTCTTTGTGTCCTCCATAGTGCAGAAACATAATTTAGTTATTATCCTTGCTGACCGTCTCGTTTCTGTGTTGTTTCTATCTATTGCTCCTATAAAGCACATCATCCTAATGGCCAATGATAAATTATCTCTTTCAGAGACTATCTGATTTCGATATCTGCTGAGTTTAGCAAGCAATTTTATAAAATATGATCAATCTTCTACAAAAGAATTTGTTTAATCTTGGGGTCATTTAAAAATTTGCAGTAGTGGGTTATCCTACTACTATTTTAATCTAAATTTAGGATAGCTTTTTCTATTAAAAAAAAAAAAAAAGCAAAGACAAAGGCAACTTTTGAATTCTGAGCTTAAATGTGTATAAACCTGTTACTGCTCAGTTGATGTCTTTAGGTCTTGTTCTCTATCATCTTTGGTCATTTCTCACATTAGTAATGGAACTCCAGACTTTTTCCTGCTGCCAAATATTACCAAGTATGGCTTATGGAAGAAGGTCTGTCTGCATTACATTTCATACAAACATCTGGAGTAATCCTATGTGTGGTGCAGTATAGAAAGCGAAACATACACTATCTGAGCAAATAATACTGAAGTTACCCTACTATGTCAGGATTGCTTAGGCTTTGCTATGCTACCTTGTTCCACAAGACTGCTACTATTTCACATTTGCAACATGTTTCCTAACTTCCAGAAGGCTTACGTAAACTCACCGTAAATTCCATTATCTTTGTAATATATCGCCTACAAATTTTTGCCATAAAACTTATCCGTCCCTAAAGAAATTCCTCCCTGTTAAATAACTTCCTTACTAAGCTCAGCTATTGAAGAACGACTTATTTCTCTCTGGTTTTCTTCCTGTACCTCACAGGTGCACAGGCAGCGAATTTTAACCACTGGGCAATATTTTGTGAGTGCCAAAGTTTTGAAACATGATTCTACCAAACACTAAGAGGAGGTCACATTTGCCACTCTGTAGTCCTAGTTTAATCTCACAGGTATTCCTCTTATTTGGAGGCACTTCATTAGTGCTAGGCAGTAGTTGGAAACCTGGTAGTGCCAGGCATCCTCTCTGAATTAGGCATCAGTGTTATCCCCCCCCCGCCCTGACCCTGGGATTTCAACATGACCACCAAAAAAAACCCAAAAAAACTTTCAGTAATCAAATAAGAACCATTTACTCTCACGGTGCGATGCAGGCCTTATTTTTTTCCATGCACTTAAGGTCTTATGTTTTTCTACTAATTCTTGTGGATATTTGTGGTACTTTGCTATCCCTTGGAGTAGTGATTTATTATTGCAAATCCTAGCCAACACCTCTGTTTTTCTCTTATGTGAATGGCAGAATTTTTATCTTGTGTAAAGAGCATAAGATAATCAACAACTAATGAAACTATTTTGTATTCCCAGATCACTTACTCTTGGAATAAAGTGTTCTTCATCTTTCATTCCAGTAGTAATTAGGTCAGAAAGAGAGTTAGAAGGGATATCCTTGTATTGTTCCCTTACATAATGGTATCAGCCTAGTTTTTGCATCATTTCTCCAGATATATATCATTTATAGAATTCTTGGATGAAAATGAACTTATTTTACATTTCTGAATGCATTCCACCAAATCCCATTTTCCAGTACCTAAGAATAGGTTCTGTAGCAACACTAAAGCCCTTTCTGTATTTGTAGGTAGAACATAGCCCTCTTAATGCTGGTAGAGCATGGTATTGCATATAAATTACCTCCCTTTTTTGTAAAACAAGTTTGTTTTCAGGGTACTCACTTAAGAATGGCTGCCTCTCATCTAAAGAGATGTGTTTGTTTCATAACAAGGGAGCTGCTTGTGATTTAGCAGATAAAGTGTTACTATTTATTTCTTCATTTTAAGTATGCATTTGCTCCCCACCCCCACCCCCCTGCCATTTTTCCAACTTTCTTTATTACTAGGGTATAGAATATCTTTGTTATATTGCAGCCTTGGCATTTTTTCTTGTAATGTAAAGGTACTGATGTCTTTAATATTTAATATCTTATAGAAGGTAGATTTTGAAATATTTTCCTAGTGCTATTCTAGTACTAGTCCTAGATTTGGAGAGAGAATGGGGACAATGCTTATTACTGTTGTTATATTATAGCAATCTTCTGTTTGAGATCTGACTAACAGTTGGCTTGAAAGTCCTTCTTTTCCACAGAATCTGTTTGATGAGTTGTAGCTGATGGGATTTGGTTTTGTCTTCAGATCTTAAACTTTGCCTTGGTTTAATCTCTCCTTTTGCTGTCTGCAATTAAGAAAACGTCTTCTTTTTATGATAGCCACAAAGGTCTCTCATCTAGTTCCCAGGGTGCTCCCCCACAATTGCTCCCTTCCTCCGCTGCTTCTGCCTGCAGTTTTTGCAGCTTCCCCAGAGGCTGGAAGATGGGGAAGAGGGGAGAGATGTCTGTAGTTAAGTGGCAAGGTGGCTGCTCCTTGCCACCCCCCCCCAAGGCATCTGCAGGGCTTCCCTTCCCCTTGCTCAATTTCTCTGCTTTCTAAACCCATTCGAAATCATCTCAGCAAGAGAGAGTTTCTTTAAAGAATCAAAGAATCACAGAATGGAGATCATCTAGTCCAACCCCCCCGTAAAGCAGCTTCACCCAGAGCAGGTTGCATAGGACATCATCCAGGCAGGCTTTGAATATCTCCAGAGAAGGAGACTCCACAACCCCCCTGGGCAGCCTGTTCCAGGGCTCTGTCACCCTCAAAGTAAAGAAGTTCTTCCTCATGTTCAACTGAAACCTCTTACGCTTCAGTTTGTGCCCATTGCCCCTTGTCCTGTCGCTGGGCACCACTGAGAAGAGTCTGGCTCTGTCCTTGTGGCATCCACCCTTAAGAATGTTTCAGATGACCTCAAAAATAGGCCATACTGCAACGGAGGGGTTTAAAAGAAACAGACAGACAAATGTACCTTACCCTTCTGATTTGGAGGCAAAGATTACTCCTGGTCCCAGCTGGATATGCAGCTTAATTTTGGGAGCAGGACTTGGAAACCAGGATATACCAGTGAGATGCCAAAGAATTTAGTATCACTAGGAACAGGCCTGTCCACCTTGTCTCTAACTATCGTCCCCTCTTCTTTACTGTCAAATACTGTGGTAGGACACTGGCAGGTTACCGTGTTTTTGTTGTTCTTTCAATCTAGTTCCAGGATTTTCCCAGCATCCCAAATAGAGTTGAACACTCAGAAACTGAGTGACCACTTTACCTGATACCTGACCCAATCTTTTATTTTATTACACCTTTTTTAATCACCCATTCCTTTGCTAAACTGTGCAACAAATACAACCCAGCTTTAGGAGCGGTTAGCAACTACTTACCATGAGTACACACACTTAAATGAACTAACAAAAAAAGTAGGTTGTAGGGTGGGAATCAATACTTCACGCTCAAACTAAATGACCTGAGAGGCAGAAGAAACAGTAAGTGATGACTTTTTGGTATTTGAAATCCTTAATTAGGCATATCCTAACAGTTAGGAGATGGTTCCTTTTGCTGGGATGTGAGGCACCTCAACCTATTAACTCTGTAAATGAATGTTTAAAGGACATTAAAGGAGTTCTGCTCGTGCTTTCTTTCAACTGTTACCCAAATGAGCAAAGCAGCTTGAAGAATGTGTGAAGTGATTAATTACACTAATTAAAAACACTTTATTTACACCTACTCTATAATTTATCATTACTACTTCTGTCAGTTGATCGAAGGTGAGTGAAGTGTTCTTTATAATTGGTGTGGGAGCTAATTAAATGTTCGTTCAGGCACGTTTTGGTCTATTTCCTTTGTCAATTAGAAGTGGCATCACAATAGATGACTGACCAAATGGAAATGTATAACATAATCGTACTGCTCCACTTTACTACTTACTTGGAGAAGGAAATGTGCCCCGGTAAGACTTTAACTCTTAAGGAGAGGAAAAAAAATCCTTCTCCTTTCACTTGCATGGTATTTTTCTTGGGAACTTCACATGAAAAACTAACTAACAAGCGTGCAATTATCTCATGGGGGCTGACTAGGTATATATTTCTGTAGTTTGTAGTGTAATTCTTTTAGCCAATTCAGAAGTAATTATTACATAGATTTAGAATACTGCATTAGTCACGCCCTCATCTTGTAATAATATACTACTGTATGTAACTTGTCATTATACAGTAATTATTTTATAATTGACTAGCAGATGATGTATTATTGAATACTTGTTCCACGATAAATTCTGCTCCGTAATGTAATATGTTAGTCCGGTTTCCTAGTTCAGCCTTGTTTTTTGTTTTGAAGATTGACCATAGTATTGCTATAGTATCACCTCAAATTGTTACATTCTGGGAAGCTACAATTTGTGAAGTATTCCATGAGATACTGCAGTCTTAAGGATTAGGAAACGGGAGTAACTTTTCAGATGTTTGACTGGCAACACTAGGATGTCATGGACATCCCCACAGGGAACAATTTCTTTGGTTTCTTTTTGTGAGTTCCTCCTTTACAAGAATCCCACATCCATCTGGCTGTTTAGCTTTGTGACCCAGCAATGGTGTCAATAGGAAAATTGTAAAGTTCTTTGGGTTTGTAATGGAGTTAATCCACAGATTCCTACTACTTTAACTTGCTGTCCTGTAGGTAAAAATACATATCGCAAATACTGATTGTACTTAAACCTTCTCAGACTTTACATCATGTGTGTTCTTAAGTCCTCACTCATGATCCAGTAATATTAAAAATAGCAAAATTTAATAGGATGTGCTTCTTGCCCCCTGTCTCTAATCAGTGTAAGGGTACTGGACCAGTCTCTCAGCACTTAGAAAACTGCTTAACTTCTGATACTGGTAAGTTCCTTAGAACCCCAGTTCCTACTGGGTTTCTTAACATGAGATACTCTTCTGCTTATCGACCACGATGGGATATGATCTGGGTGAGCTCTGCTACTTGCGTGGTCACCAGACAAGGCCCTCCCCTCAGGGCAAGGGAAGAAAATATGTCATGACGTGCCAGCTCTGATTCCCAACCAAGTTCCCTGGCTTTTCAACCACTGTCAGTGCTGATGTTTATTTTTTGTAATCTCTCACTGAAGCTCCAGTCGGCATTAATGACTATTCATTGAATCAAAATTCACTACGGCGCTGATACACCTTGGTCTTTGTTTCTTGCTTTTTTTCTTTTTTCCCTTTTTTTTTTTTTTTTTAATGTAATCCTTTCTCTCCTTTAATGTGGGCATCACACCGCCTGGGGCTGTGGATCGCGGTGGGCAGCTGAGCACCCAGCTTCTCCTGGGGTTTGCTTCCAAGAGAGTAAGGAAAGGAAAGCTGCGTGCTGTACTCTTGGAGATTGGCAGTGCCGGGGAGTGTTGAATCCCCTCTTGTCGCAGGAGGACTAGCAGAAAGAAACATGCTTTTAAAATTTGGAGCAGTGGTGCTGACATAGTTGGTCTGCTAAGAATTTCTAATAATACAGCTTTTACCAGCATCATACTTGTTAAAAATTGATTTTATACTGTTATCTTCAGTTGGTACATTTTCTTTGTTAGCACGCACCACTTTAATATACTTGGAATATCTTAAAAATTGATTTGACTCCTACTGAAATTGGCAAGCATATTCCCATGGATTTGAATATAGTAGCCTTAGCCCTTGGCAGTTTCTGAGCATACAAAAATGGACACTTTGGGCCTTCCTTCAATGCATAAGTTGGGTTGTTCTGATGAAATGTAGGTATGAAGTCAGTGGCACAAGTGAATATAAATTTTTATGCTGAGGAACAGGATATTATTTAGAAGCAAAATACACTTTGTTTTCACACGATGGAAAGCTTCTTTTATCTTGTTTGCTGCAAAGTATGCTGCAAAGTGTGGTTTGAAAAAAAAAAAAGAAATCTAAGGGATGACCTAAATAGAGAAATACAGTAAAATAATTATACTGGTGCAATTTTATTGCTGTATGGCCATTCCTGTTCGTTTTGTGTTTTGGGTTTTTGGGGTCTTTTTTTTTGCTTACTGGTCTGAAATATCTTGTCACTTCATGCATAAGAAGTAGAATAATTAGAAGTTTATGTGTATTTGTAACTTTTTTTTGTTGACTAAGCAACCACTGGTAAAGCTACAACAGTACATGCAGGTACTGAGAAATACCCTAGTATTCTGCTGTTCTTAAACAACCATATAAAGTATTTCTGCATGTTCAAAAATAATTTACTTAAAAAAAAAAACCCAAAATTAAAGTTTTAGGTAGTGATTTTTTTTTTTTTTTTTGCTTGGTTGGTTTGTGTTTTTGTTTTTTTTTTTTTACTCTGAATGATGGATGAAGGAAGAGGAGGTGGGTGGTCTGAAGAGAGCAGAAATGACAGGCAAAAGATTTTACTTCCAAAGAAATAAAATCTGCTGCTGTCAAGGGGGGAGTCAGGGAAGCGGGAGGCGAAGGTGGCAGAATGAGCCCCACAGCAGCAGGCAGATGCTGTGGAAGCTCTCCTTCTGCTATGGCTTGTGGTGGAGCCGATAACTCACCAGTTTACATTTATGGCCATATGCAATGTACTAAATGCCATGAACCAGCCCGCTGGGTGTAATGCCAGGCTATGCTTATTTTGTCAAATGCAGTATGGCGGGAAGGCAGCAAACGTGGGCTTCAGTGCTGCTCTCTTCAGTGATGGGACCCAGGGTAGGGATGAGTCCTGCACAGCATCTGCTCCTCTTCCCTGTTTTGCTTGAAGTAAGTGTGCCAGGTACTCTCAGGTGCTCCAAATCTCTTAAACTATTAGGTTTTTGAAAGAGAAAAATATCAGCCATGTAATAGCCAACATAACTGCCAGTAAGAGGGGTGGATAATACAAACTAATTAAAAGGGCATCTCAGGAAGCCTGCCCCTCCCCTCACTGCCTGTGTGGGTGACTCCTTTCCTCTAACTCCGCCGTGCCTGCCAGCACCCGGGTCTCCAGACTGCAAAGGAAACTCTTATTTCCCTTCTCTGACTCCTAGAAAAGTCCTCTGCTCTCCATCACCCCTGAGGTTTCATTGCGGGTTGGTTCCTTGAGGTAGGCATGTCCTTCATCCTCTTCTGTTCTCTTCTTGCCTGGTCTTCTCTCTGCTCCAGCAGCTTTCCCCAGCTTAAGTGGACTTTGTCCGTGGCCCAAGCAAGACGCACACCCTCTCCCTTTCCTCTGAGCTCCTTACTGAGCCAGGCTACAGCAGCCAAGGCGAGGAAGATGGGGAGCCTTGCGCACTGCTCTGCTCGAGGTTAAGAGGAAGAGGAAGGCATTGTCTGCAGTACGTGTCCACCAGGCTGGAGGCAAATTAAAGAGTTCAATACTATACGCTGCTCCGTATTTTGAAATTAGTCCACAGGGGCATCTCTTGCAGTATGATGGCTCTGACTTAGTTTCCTGAATTTGTACTCGTATCTGTACTAATTTAATACAGGAGGAAAGTGGCACTGACTGAATCAGTGAAAAGTTGGTACTATCCACTATGAATAATCCAATGCTAATATTCTTTCACAAGGCAAATAGATTTTTTTTTTTATGTGTTGGTGAAAAAACATAGGGGAAAACAGGTAGTTATATCTTCCCCATGCCCCCAAACAGAAACAAAATGTAGTATGAATTTTTAAAGCAATACTACAAATCCTTGGTATCTGCTAAACTAAATCTTATGAAGCTGACAGTGTTTGTTTTCTAGCTTATTTTAGATTGAAGATTGGTAGTTAATTATGTAGCATTAGGGGAACAGACAAGACTGAGTTGTTCTAGCAGTTAACTAGTGATTTCCAGTGCCTAACTGAAAACAGAGCATTTCCAGCTGCCTTAACTCTTCTGAAAGCAAATGAAAAATAGTTTGCATGAACGCTTTCTTCTACCAACACAGCAGAGCTTAAATTTTTGCCAGGAAGAAACAGTAGTTGGTTTTCAAGAGCCATCAGCACACAGAAGTACTCAAACCACTGCTTTCTTCTCTTCTGGGTGAGCTGTGGGCTTTTAAGAAGGTTTGGTTTTGCCTTCAGATTGAAACCCCAAGAATGTTAATGAGAAGAACGATCCATCTTTCCCCTGTCAGACAAGATGGGACTGCTTGTAGTCCCTAAATCCTGAAAAAGGAACTTGCATTTTTTTGAGATCACACTGATTGATCTCAAATGCATCTTGTAGTTTGTACACTTGGTTTAGACTTAGTTATTTACAAGTGAGCAGCCACAAGTCTATCCTACATTTGCTTGAGAAATGTGGGCTTATTTAAAATTTAATCTGGCTGTCTCTCTCAAATGACTTTGTAGTTACCTTACTGAAATGTATGTACGTTTTAATTGTTCATTACTGTTTGTTGAGGTACAAAATGAAAACTGCTATACACTAGTTAGTGAACTTAAAACCATGTGCTCCAAACTTTTTACTAAAAAATTTTTTCTATGATTTGGATAAGTTTGTTAAAGTGCATGGAAGTGTTTAGGCTAACTGGTGCGGGGATCCCATGTATGTGATTCTAGCTGGCTATGTAAATCCCCTAGTGAGCCATAGTAATATGAAAGGAACACTTGAAAGCCAGATGCAATGAAAATTTAAACATATTGAGTTCATAGCATGTGATAGTTTAATCATTATTTAAGCTTTAGAAATGTCACAGCATAATTACTTTCAGAATGAGTACAAACACTTTGATGCATAAAAATTGCTTTCTTGCTGCAACTTTTGCCCCTCCTGGGAAAGTTATGCTTTTGTGAATTTTCTAAACTTAATCATGTCACTTGATCACAGGCAAATTCTCAGTAAAAATTCAAGATGCAAAAGATTAAAATAAAGTCTACAGATATATTTTAAAGCTAAGCCTGTATTTTATTTATGCTCTTTAAAAAAAAAAAAAAAAAAAAAAAAAAAAAAAAAAAAAAAAAAAACCTCTGAAAATATTTCTTTCATTAAAGAACAAAATTTGCAACAAAACCAGCTAAATGGAAAATGCTTAATAAACTCTATTTGCAGAGTCAGGGAATAGAGACCCTACCAAATGTTGGATTTATAAGCACCCATGTAGGGATAAATTCAGCTCTCCTATGCATGTGGTACATTTTTAATAACCTCGCAGCATACATGGAGCCCTGCCTCCTTCTGTACTTGTAAGAAAAATACAAGGACCAGAACTTACTTTCTAAATTTGTCCTGTATCTGAAATATTCTGATGAATGCAATTGACTTTGCAGTATGAATTGTGTTGATATGTAAAATAGTGTCATAATCCCACTCTACACTTAGATGCAAACACTTCCACTTTACATAACCTATGTCGGTTTGTTTATAATATGAGTGGTTCAGGTTGGATTTTGGACTATATTAGTTATAATGGTTCTGCTGTTTCTGAGAAACAAGCTAGGGAAAAAAAATACCCTCCGTATTAATTTGGGGGTGGGGTTGTTTGCACGTTTTCTACGTGGAAAACTTTTGGGAGCAACTGTACATCCTCACAGAAAAGACTGAAAGATAATAAAATTTGGCCTTTGTGTCAGGACTGTACTGGGAGTTATTTCTGTTAAGTTTCTTTGGAATTTTGCCATTGGGAGTCTTTTCAAAACTGAACTTTTCACATGTTCTGTAGGAGCAAAATCAATGTAATCGTTTCACATCCCTTAAGGTTTGTGTCACCTTCTACGCTCTCATGAGCTTGTTAGTGCTAACTGGAAGATGAACCTATCATCCCCGCGGAGCTGCTGAACATGCTATGGATGATAGCTGTTGGGTTGAAGGTAGACTTCTTTGTAACTCATGTAGTGGCCAAGGCATAACCCTCTTCTTTTCTCTCCTCGTGTATTTCACTCGTTGGGCCCGGACACCACAGAGAAGTAAGTTAGTTTATTGAAAGTTAGAAGAGACTAAAATCAGTAAAGGCACAGGGAAGGATTAGGTGGGTATTCTTTAACGTAGCTCTTCGTGGATGGAGACAGAATGAGTTCACCACTAAAAGCAGTTGTGGGAGGTCATGTCTAAACCACACGACAGCACGGTGTAGGAAGAGCCTCACCTTGACTGACACATGCTCTTGGGGCAAAATCTGGGGAATTTGCTATGGGTACGTAATAAGCTAAATCACTTGTACGTGAAGCTAATGAGTATCAGAACATGCTTTAGTTTCACAGAACAACTAAATAACTGTGGAAAGTGCCACTGTTCATGCTCCCGACATGCCCTTCAGCCTGGCAGGCCCAATTTAAGCTCGCTGCCTGTGCCTGGCTCTCCTGCTGCGCAGTGCTGCGATGGGGAAGATAAGATAGGCTGACAAAACAGTCATCAAAGATTCACTGAGATCGGGGTGAGTCCTACATGATGAGAAGAGCTATTAATATTTTAAAGGCTGCCATCCAACCCTACAGGCACCAAAGTATTACATCACCGCGTGTACAGGACAGAGTGGCAGTAATCAATAGATCTAATGTGCTGGGGCCCAGGGAGGGACAAGTTAGCACTTCCCATGCAGAAAGACTGGATGTAATTAAGTGAAATAAGCAAGGCTTATCCTTAGAAAAAAAAAGAAAACTCACCAACTATTCTGAGCTGAAAACCAAGACTTCTTTATCAAATAGTACAGTTGGGTTTGTTTAGGCTTAGAATTTCTTCACTGGTCAAAGCCATATGATTTTTGCAAAGAAAGCAATGTGGTCTGTAGCTTGAACATAATAATAACGGTGACTGAGTGGTAAAGAAACAATTTAATGTATGTGATCTTTATTACTGAAAAGCCAAACTGTGAAAAGCTGAAGCCACATACATCTGATAATTTCTGGGCTGACTCGACAGATAATGCAGGTATGCTCTTTCACTGAGACTTTCTGACTGGTCCTGAATCCTGTCCCTGCAGGGCCCAGCCTCCTCTCCCAGAGCGCGCTCCAGCTCAATTCCAAACCTGAAGGGTCCTTCCAGTACTCGGCCAGCTACCACAGCAACCAGACCCTCGCCCTGGGCGAAACAGCAGCTGCCCAGCTCCCGGCCCGCAGCAGTCAGGCCAGAGGTGCCATCCAGAGCTACAGCCAGGTACGTGTCCTAAGCAGCCCAGGTCTCTCGCACCTGAAATCATGTGGGGTAGCTCCCAGGAAACAGCGCTGTTCGGTGCCCATGGGCATGTGAATGTCTGCCTTTACTTTCCGTCTCGTTCAGTGGATCTGCAGCGGGGTGGAGTTGCTGCCTTCATTTTCATAAATCTTAAGTGGGTTGACTTGCATAGTAATAAAATAATACTGATGGAAAAGGAGATTTAGATGCCAGTTTTACTTACTCACTTGCATATATATCTTGGTGACAGCATGTTTCAGTGTTTAAGTTTGAAAATTTCTGTGACTGTACTGATTAGGAGCCCTAACTAAGGTCTAGGACCTCCCTGCGTTGCTATCAGGATATTACTGAAAGCAGTAAGTGCCAGCAAACAAAAACAAAGCCAGGCTGACACAAGGTGCAAAACCTGCTTGGGATGCCATGCAACTCCTGGTGCTGTGGCCTAATCCCAAGCATAAGAATAATTTTTTGCCTTTTTTCCCCCCCGTGTTGTAAGACAAGCAGCTTATCAGACCTGAACGTTTCAAACATTTTGAAAGATTGTTTCAGATACTGATGAAAACTTTATAAATCTCTTCCTGTCTAAATGATCCCTCCCGGCTCTGACACATAACCCTCTCACCTTCTGTGCTTTTCACTGCAACATCAAAGCCTCTCACTGGGAAGTTAAGCCTCAGTTTAGACAAAAATTTCTGGAAGCGTTCACGCTTCTGTACATAAGCAAAGTCTGACTGGGTTTCATTGGTCAGCTCAGGTTATTTTCTCTGTTTAGATGTTAACCGCCCCAGCAAAGCAGACCATCTCAGTGTGACACTGGGCCACTTTATAATTCAGGATTCTGTAGAAGTGAGTAGTATTTGAATTTCAAAGCCTTAAATTGCTAAGAGATTTCAAGTATTATATAGTCATTGCACAGCTTGTGGGATACCAAGAGACATACAATATTCTATTCTCTCAATTTGCTCAGAAAAGCTCCCTATCCTCTAAGATTGAAAAATGAAATAAAGCACAGTTAAATTTCAATTCAAAGTGGATCGGTACTTTTTTTTCTTCTATAAAGGGTTTAAAATGAGCCTGCATAGTGGTAAGGCCTCAGGGTTTTTCCGTGTTTACCAAAGAGGACCTCCCTGATGTTCTTTGGGATTGGAGCCAGCAGGAGAACAGGATTCCAGCTAGAAAGAAAAAGGAGGCTATAATATCCAGTTGTAGCCTGGGCAGATGTCATCAGGAGTTGTGCTTTATGAAGAGCATTGTGCCCTGGGGGTTAGCCTGAAAGGGTGTGATGCATTCTTCAAGGAGGCTAGAAAAAGTAAGACGATGGAAAAGGAACAGGTTATGAGAGCAACAGAAACAAAAACAAAGAAGAAATGAGAGGGGAACGAGAAAGAATCTTAAAGAAAAAAAAAAAAGGCAGGAAGGGAAAGTGTGCGATTGTCTAGGGGTTAGAAGTAGTGATATTCTTAATATAAATTTTATCATACTCATTGATAGAAAAGGATGAATTTATGGAGAAGGGAAAAAATTAATGATCTAGATTTTTTTCACTGAAATGACACTGAGCATCCATTGCTTAGATCTGAAAAGCTCTCCTGAACCATCTACTTCACAGAGAACTGGTTACCTTCAAAAAGGTAACTAGGAAGTTAGTAAGGCATCCTTTCCTATCCTTTTTTAAATTTGGTATGAGAGGGCACAAAAAACAGGTTTTCTTTTTTCTTCATGTGTTCCTCTAGATTGTATGGTAGGTATTCTTGCAGGAAAATAACTCAGAACATAATTTTCACACCATCATCCTGCAAAGGATACTTGACAACTTCAGGTCAATTAAAATGTATCTTGAAAATATTAACAAACTGCCACATAAACTATGAATTAATACCATGAAGAGCATATAATGGAGGTTTTAAAAGAGGTAAACAAGAAGAGTCAAAAGTTAAAATTAAAAAGTTCTGAATATGACCATTGCTGATCCCACAATTAAGCAGAAAAAAAGTCTATCCTTGGAAATGTTTTGCTATCCCTACTATAATGAAAATAAGCCTCACGAGTCAAAACTGCTCAGATTGTGATAATTTCCTTTGCTATTTGTGTGCAAGGAATATAGCTATCTCTGAACATGAATGATGGCCCAAATGCGTGGAAAAAATATGTAAATAGTCCCAAGGCCAGCTGTGACAGCAGGAACAATTTCTGAAAATGCAATTGTGTAAAAAAGAGAAACTAATTAGTCTTGGGACTTCCTGTATAGTGCTGCAAAGTGCACTCTAACATTTCTGTCAATTTGGAGGACTTCATTATAGATCACAGAGTTTTTCCACTTCAGAACACGAAACTTTTATCTTCTAAATGCTACTGGAGTAGGATTTCTTAGCAGCAACTGCTCCTCTGGCAGGGAATTACTCTGTTTCCCCACAGAAAACAGCTTTTCAACTTGGTGCCCAGATCTTGATATATCCTGTTATGTCTTGACAGATACCCTGATATCTTAATATCAGTTAAGATTGTTTGTGAAGAGTCAGTAGTGGCTCTTTTTACAAAAAACAAGCATTTTGCAGATGAGTTGCTCAAAAGAGAATCTTCTATTTGGGCAACGTAATGTGTGGACAACCAATTGACTGGGTTTATTGTCATCTTGAGAATGGTCAGCTTACGTTGAAGATACCGTAGGGATATAAAGCACAGCATGTACTACAAATAGCGGGTTTCCACATGCTCTGCCACGTATTTGCAAGGAGAGGGGAAAGGAAGTGAAACTAGTTCACATTTCTGGGTGAGGACTTTTTGAGCTTCCGGTGATGCTGCAGCCTTTTCAGAGGCTGAGGCAGCCACAGAGGTCATTCCCTACTGCTATTTATCCTATGCTCCTGAAGCTTCTGGACGGAACAAGCTGGCACAGATTTTGAAAACCCTTAAAAACAAAAAGTAGATGGAAAACAAAGGTAATTAAAAAAAAAAAAAAAAAAAAAAGCCTTGAAGAATTGTTCAACAGTTATTTTCTAACTTGTCACCTTTTTCCTATAAACAAGTCATAAGTTTGTAATTCATCAGACCACCACACCTCACTAGCCCCATTTAGAATATTAGCAAATGAGTACAAGAATCTGTTCAGTTGTCAAGCAAAAACTGTATACTGGCATTTTACAGTTAGACTCATGGCTCTTCCTGCCATCAGTCATCTGTGCCACAAGGTGATCGGCTGCTTGATAATCTACCCAGACAAAATCTAAAATGAGCACTTCTGGTAGGATGCAGCAGATGATGTGTTTAAAACTGAATTCCAAATACGAACATGAGAATTTTTCTGTCATTAAAGGAAGCAGATGAAATCTTAAGACAGATTACTCTTATTACGACACTCACAAAGAATAATTCACTCGTATAGCTTATGGTAGTGAAGAACTGATCTGCATAATGCTGGTTTGATCCTACAATAGGTAATGATTGCAGCATTCACTGCTGCTTTAAAACTGGAGATTGACCATCTCTGAACGCTCTGAAAGGACCACACACAATTTTCTTTGTGGATGTAGAAGACTACGATGGTATCACCTACCTTCATCTCTATGTATGAACTTTGAGATTAGGATCAGGTAGGCTAACAAGTTTTCCTAATAGTGTTGGGGTGTATTTTGCAAACACAGTATAGCCATGACCTTTGTGATACGATCAGGAGAAACAGATGGAATAGGCCATATTTGAGGGATCCAGAGGTATAGTCTTGCATCAATTATCACGTAAGTGCATTTGAACATGGTAGCGTCTTCCTAGTTAGGTCAGGAACTTATAAATGACAGCAAAGCAGTCCTGCAGAAGACAGACCCTTCCACAAGTGCTGCCCAAGGAGTGGAGTCTGCATCCCAAAGACTGGCGAACGATAAGCATTTTCCATACCCTCTGCTGCCCTTTGTAGAAGAGTGTTGATAGAGGCATTGGACGAGAGCAGAGTGATACCTCAAGTGAAGCCATATGGAAAGTTCTTTGGGCTGACAGACAAAAAATAGCCCTCCATAGACTGGCAAGTCTTGCAGTCACTGAAAGAACAGAGAGCATCGCTGAGATTGTGAAACAGAGCTGGACCCTTAAAAGACCCCACGTGTCTCTCGAAAACCCTAGTAGCAACATCCACTAGTATTCAAGAAGTCAAAGCAGGCTGGAGGGATGTCTTCCACACAACTTGAGCACCCAATTGGAAAGTCCTCCCTAGAATCAGGAGAAAGGGTCTTTTCATGGGCAACAGTGTATTGCGTTTGACTATGTGTGTATTCATCAGATATGACCTTGTTTGAGCTTTTAAGGGCCAAGTGATCCCTGAAAGTTCCAGAGAGCAAAATGAGCTGAAAACTGGTGCTGGCATTTAAAGCTAAACTAAAATTGCTTGCGGTTACAAGCTCATCCAGACCTAAGACGGCCATGCAGACTTACTCAAATGTAACATAACTTTTCAGTTTCTTCTATTATCTGCCAGACAAGTATACAGGACATTGAGCACAAATTGTCATTTCTTAAGGGTAACTGGTACCATGAACCAAATTTTCCAGCATTTTCCTGCACATTGTATCATGATCTCATTCCTAAGAAATTACTATGAAGCCTTTTCTGTTCTTAGTTCTGTTTCCAAGACTCAGGCAGTTGCATTGACAGAATTCTGTTCCTTAGCACCTGTGAATTATGAAGCATAGATGCACAAAACCTACCAGGTTTTGCTTTTGTGTTTTGGCATGCCTAAGAAGAAAATAGTTTGCTGGGCTTTTAGATGATATACCAATTAGATCTGCTGCACCTGCTAACATATTCATAACAGTCATCTTGTTCTCTGAGACTTTTGCTATTCAGGTTTTGCTGGGCTTACACACTGTTTTTCCCTCTGGGAGCAATCTCCAAGAATCAACATGCTGATGTTTCAGTAATTAGCAGCTGACCCCAAAGTTGGGCTTAAGCTCTCTAGCCATCTAGGATTTTGTAATTCCTTATCTGTGAAAATTTTTTAGCAGTTACTTGCCCCTCTCAGTTCCACTTCATAAAACAGAAATCTTGTATTGCAGTCTTTCCTATAATCTTAAAGTTCTGATTTAAATTTTCAATTGGAATTGTACAAAAAAACCCCACCCTGATGTCCTGAAATTTAGTGCATTAAATGCATGAATTATGACAGGCAAACAGCAGTTAGACTGCTCTCTAGTCTACTGTAACCTAACTGGACACCCTCAGTGGACACCCCAGATCTCGTTTTGTCCTTTGGTAGAGAACGATCTTTCCAGTAACATTAAATGGGAAAGATAATATTTTCATAGCTGTATTAATGATCTCATGATTTTTCACACATTTCTGCTGTTGAAAAGGATATATCAGAATCCATACATTGAATCCAAATAAGCAAATGAGGCTTCTTTTCTTTGGGATACCAAAAAAATTAAATCTCTGAGTCTTAGAACAGATATTTATAGGGCTGTAGTAAGGAAGTCCTTGATTTTTGTTCACATTTATGAAATAGATTGATGCAGGAGGATGTAACAACTGGGAAGCAAATTTGCTCTCAGTTTCTTAGTTTAAACACAGAGAAGCACAGGGAGAAACTAAACCACACTTTGCCTCTGAAAACACAAGTGGAGAACGTGACTGTACGCTTGGCCCTCTGAAAAAAACATAAGAACCTCACAGTAAATTTAAGACAGGTCTGAGATTAGTCACATCCTAGAAAATACTGCATGCTAATGTTTTCTTTGCAATCTGTTCATCCAAAAGTTCTCTCCTTCACACAGAGCAAATGCTTAGCTTTTTAGGAAGTGCCATACACTGCATTTTTAATTAAGCATTTAATTCTTGTGACCTGCCACTACACCTTTTTCCCTGTAACAATCGTGAAGTGGGATTTTTTTTTTTTAGTTTGTTTTTTTTTTTTTTAATTTTTGAATTAGTACTTGCAGAATGTCAGCAGCTTTACAGAGATTTATTAGGAATATGGGATAATACTGGTTTACTTGAAATTAATTACTCTAAATCCTTGACACATCGAGCAGTGCAGAAGTAGATTAGAAAAAGAAATTTTGTATACACGATGACAGTGCTTGCCTGAAATCCTTACAATCAATGACAAACTGTTTTAAGTTACCAGCGCGCGAGCAGCGTATTGCAGAACGCGCTGGCAACACTGCAAAAGACTCTGTTTTGGAATAATGTTGAGTATTACAAAATGTATGATTATGCCACTTAAGAGACCGAAAAAGTAACATTTATTAAGAGATATCAACTGATAACATCACTGGTTCAAACAACCTTTCGTCATGTGCAAAGCTTGCTCCGTCCATGTTATCTTAAATCCTGCTGGCCTGTTTTTGTTTTATAAAACTTGTTACCCTACAGTTTAAACCTGGAAAATGAAAACTGTACTCCTGTCAAATGCATTGCTGGGCAGTCAGTTGCAGATTAGCCCTTCTGTCCAGGTTAAAGCAGAGACGGTAAGGAGCTTAGCAGGAAAGTAGCTTTTACAAGTTCGTTGACATTCCCAGAGTTTGCCTTCCTGGTTTTTGTTAGGAGTCTTCCAAATGAGCAACTTGAGCTGGCTGGCCATTTAGGAAAATTTCAAGGCTTCGTACTTGAGGCTGTGGTGTTTGTAACTCACGGCCGCCCTCAGAACAGCCCAGCTCAACGGCGAGTGGGCTCCTTAGGTCTGTGGTCTCCTTGCCTGCCCGGGACTTACCCTACAGAACTGCTGGAGGGAACAGGTTACATTTATCTGTAAGTCCGTTGCTCTTTGGGGCGCAAAACCTCCCAAAGCCAGTGAGGTTTGGATCTGGCAGTGCTCCCTTGAAACACCTGAACGCTGTGAGTGCTGGTAAGCTCCCATGCTACTGACAGCTGGGAGTAAAGCACTGGGAGCCGCTCCTCCAAAGCCTTGCTTCTTGTCCATGCCTAGAAAAATACATATTCTATTCTTCCCCCAGGTGCAAAGCATTTAGGATGAGGGGCAGGGCTCCAAAAGTAAAAAAAAAAAAAAGGACAGAAAAATTTCCAGTGGGCGTACGTAGGAAGAAATATATACATTTCTGCCATTTTGAACCTCCTCTATTCCTTGCTCCAATTAGTTGTTTTATCTTGTCCTCGGTTCCTGACCAAATCCTTTATTGGGTACCCTAGTGAAAATAAATCAGGTTTCATACCAGGAACATGGTGCTTTTGTTTACTTGGTTTGTTTTCACTGTAGGACGCTGCTAAAAAAACCACGTTGCTATTTAAATGTGAAACGGCGCTGCTGTCGGCATTCACCACACCTCTTTGAACTGAGCCACAAAATTCGTTACTCACATTTTAAAGGCTTTTCTCGCTAAGGGAATCGGTAGCCGAGAGAGAGGTGTGTGTGTTTGGGCGAAGGTCTGGCCAGGCTGGCTCAAACTGTGCTGTCAACTCCCGGGACCTGGAGCGCTTTCCGAGGTTTCAAGTAAATCCCCCGCATAACCAGGAAAAAAAACCCCAAACCATAGTATCTGAAACAAGAGTGCATCTTCCAGCAGGGCGCTGAGCTCCCGCTCCCTGCGGGGAGCAGTTACGAGGGGATTTCAGCGGTACCAGATTCACAGATGATCTCTCGAGCCCGAGATGCCCGATAAAAAAAGGGGAAGCCGCCTGCGCGTAAGGGCGGGCTCCATCCTTTGCTGCTCCAAAGCGGCTCAGGCACACAACTGAAATTCTAACAGGCAGCATCTGCCGAGGATTTTCGCTCCTTCCCTCCCTCTCCAATTACTGGGCTTAACTTTGCCCTGCCCTGCCCG